>NC_141873.1:137583795-137889295 GCF_056163025.1 Triticum urartu | reverse complement strand
TCAGTACAGGCCTTCATCCACATGATTGTGCAGTATGTTTTGAGATGTTGTGCTACTTGTATTGGTACTGTTTTAAATAAATGTTGAATTGAATCTACTGTATTGCTGTCTTTTCCCATTAAGTAGTGAACAAAAATGGGACCAACCCAGACATGATGCGTGTTGCTTCGTTGCAACAAACTCTGCATCACCCCCTTTATAAGTAGATGGAAGCGCATGTTGTTGTTGAGCCCACTCTCCCTGGAACTGTTTATGCTTTTTCTTAATCTAATGCCGCTGGTAAAATTAAGCAATGCCACTCTCAGAATTAACTATTGAATCTTAGTTCAAAACTGCAACACTTGTTAGGGATTGGCGGGATTACCATTTTTGTGGCCGCATGTTTCATCCTCCTTTATTGGCCAGTAATTGCTTCATTTTTTGCTTCTATTAAAACAGGGATGTCTATTCAACTTGTTGCTATTGCGACATTTTTCTTCGCTTAATTTCGGTGGAACTGCACAAAATGAGACCAGATTTCCATATATGTGTTGAGATCTCTCTCAGGTCTTCCTCACGAGTTGTTTCAAATCTTGGTCTTGAAAGGTCAGTACCGACTTTCCTCGGAATTAACTACTGAATCTTAGTTCAAAACTGCAACACTTGTTAGGGATCGGCGGGAGTACCATTTTTGTTAGGGATCGGCCGGAGTACATGTTTAAGAAATGTATTGTTCAGATAATGTCTCTGTTATTATATACCAGTTACAGTGTTTTACAAATGGTATATCCTGCTTTCTAGTTCTTTCTACATGTTTAACCAAGGTATTGTTAAGATAATGTCTCTGTTAAAATGAATCAGTCGCATTGTTTTAGGAATGGTACTTTTCTGCTTTGTCGTTCTTTATACATGTTGAAACAAGGCATTGTTAAGATAATGTCTCAGTTAATATGAATGAATCACACTGATTGAGAATTGCTACTCTCCTTCTTTGTTTCCCATTAAGATAAGGTATTTCAGTACATGTTTTTCTTCTAGAAGTACAAGTCATCAACCATTATTTCTCAGTAATTGTTTCCATTATACCTATTGTTGCTTACAGGTATATCAAAATTAAAGCTCGGTTTTATTCCGACTTTGATTTTAGTTACTGCACAAAAGGAGCCAATGTGTCTAAGGCAAATTGCTACATTAGTGGGTCCAGTTGGTCTTACCACTTTGCAGAAAGAAGCAGTCACTGTTTGTGCTACATTACACAAGGAATGATCGAGAAGCTTTACAGAGTATTAGTAGACGCTGGTGACATGACTAGTCTGCAGAGAGCATGGAAAACTCTACAACACGTGGAGTGCACTGGGCAAAAAAGTGCCCAAACAAGTACAAGAAGCTAGGATAGGACTCCAAATCTATCAATGTCATTCTAAGCAAAAATGATGGGGCATCTGGGTATGGTAATCTGTTTACCGTACTTTCAGTTTGTTAGTCCACCGATTGGTGGGTTGACACTGGGGCCAATATTCATGTGTGTGCTGATGTGTCTTTGTTTTCTTGTAGCATATAAATACGAAATCCACAGGGATGCTCAGCTTGATTTTAGTGGAACTGCACAAAATGTTCAGATGGTTTGTGTCCTCCATAATACTTCATCATGCACAATACATTGAATGGTTCTCTAATCATTCGTCGTCACCTTGAGCCACCAGACTATATGTTTGAATGGAGCTGCCAGCGTCGGCCATTAAGAAGGGTAAGAAGAAAGATAAAAAGAGAGATGGCTTCTTTACTTGTGGTTCGGAGGAACACTGGGCAAACAAGTGCCCAAACAAGTGCCAAGAAGCCAGGACAGGACTCCAAGTCTGTTAATGTCTCTCTAAGCAACAATGATGGGGCTTCTAGGTATGGTAATATGTTTACTGTACTTTCAGTTCGTTAGTCCACCGATTGGTGGGTTGACACTGGGGCCAATATTCATGTGTGTGCTGATGTGTCTTTGTTTTCTGGCAGCATATAAATACGAAATCCACAGGGATGCTCAGCTTGATTTTAGTGGAACTGCACAAAATGTTCAGATGGTTCATGTCCTCCATAATACTTCATCATGCACAATACATCAAATGGTTCTCTAATCATTCATCGTCACCTTGAGCCACCAGACTATCAGATGACAAACTGATGACAAACCCTGTCCGTTCCACAATCATAGGCATTACATATTTTGAATGGGAAAAGCTTGTCAAAGTTTAATCATTGATGTTAGCAAGAAGACATTAGTTTAATATATTGGAATTGGAAAACCTTGTAAATATTTTGCTCATTGATGTTAGCCAGAAGACATGCATTTGATATTTTTTAGTGGGACGCCCTTTGTTGTGAGCAACGTCGATCGTTTTTTCCTATTCCTGTCTTCAGTTCAGAAGTAAATATTTACTCTGCTGAGATGCATAGTCACATGAATGTTGACTTATGTAAGGTATTTTAAGAGTTTGTTCTGAATGTTTTCTATGTAATGCCAGGCCTTGCGAGTTTGATTGCAAAGTTGAGCTTGGAATGTTGTGGCATGCGATATCATGAGCTGTTCACCGTGCCTCCTGAGAATAATGCCTCATATTGTTTTGCATGTTGATCTATTGCCCGTGATTTGCATGTTAAGAAGATCATCCTCTTCTGTTGTTTCTGTGCTTAAGAAGTTCATTGTCTTATGTTTCATTCATAGCCTATATGAAAACTCAGGTAGGTTAGAGGTGAAACCATATGATCTTCTGACCAACTCATCATCTTAGGCCGTGATTGGATCATCGTTTTCCAACCAAAACCGCTTGTAAAACTGACACTTGTAAATAAAAGCAGATGGTGTCGGGCGAAGCGCTTGGTTGGTCGATTTCGACTAGTAAAATATACACTGGTCTCTCAAATTACACGCAAAACCCGCCAGTTTTACTTATAGACCTCGGGCCCTCGGTTTCATTACGCCTGTATTTACGCGTTGTTTCCGATGACGAGTAAATTACACTTGTATCTTAATACAGGTGTGAAATAAACCAGAGCTCCCAAGCGCGGTCTTACCGTTTCATGCCGTCTCGGTCTCTCGAAGGTGCTCATAGGTGTCTGATGATCCTGGCTTCCTGAATGAGCAGCGAACTCTGTATCAGACCATCCGTAGGGCCCGTGAGGCCCTCTCCGTCGTCCTTTGAGTTGTTGTGCTCGCCGTGGTGCCGAGCATTGTCAACATGGTCAACGAACATGAGGATTCAGGAGATGACTTTAGTTTGACTACATGACAGTAGGGACCCACTAGGGCCATAGCTGTACGTATGCAAGTGCCTCCCTATTATGTACAACTATATTTTTTTTGCTTCCTCCTGGTTTCCTGACATCACGGTCCCACACCATTGTCAGCCTATGTAGTCAATAAATGAGAGAATCACACAAGGAGTGATAAACAGCTGGGACCAAGCAGCTCGAGAAGTTTTTGTGTTTTTGAGGTGTGAGCACTGTAGAGTTTTTCTTGAGCGACGGTTTCATTGTTGTTCAGAGGAGAGCAGGGTATTAACTAGGTGGGCTGTGGCCCGTCTAGCCCTGGCCAGATATCCAGCCCATATATTAATTTTTTTCAAGCTGAAAATGGCTAGCCCAGCTATACTTTTTTTAGGAATACCCAGGCAAGGTCAACTTGTTATTCTCCGCCCACTGGGGTGCAAATCTTTCCTAGGAGGGATGCATTAGGCTTAATAGGAAAATGGGCTTTAACAAATACTAAATGGGATGTAATTATAAAAATTGGGCAATAACTATAAAAAATGCACCAAACACGTAATTAGTTTATAAAATATTATTTTTGGATTTTAAATTTTTTTAATTTCATTAATTGTTGCGCGCACAATGTTTCGTTGGATTTTTACGTAATACAAATATATAATGAAATTTTATTTAATCTGACTAGAAATTTCGGGATAAAAATATTTCGGATCCCATCAAAATGTGGGAACTTTTTTGAATTCTGTTTTGAACGGTTGGTTGAAATTATTAATCATTTTCCTTGCTAGAAAATGGGTTGTAGTTTTAACAAACTGTAAATTGGCTATAATAAATTCCATTGGAATTCAAAAATGGGATGTACATTCTTACAAATCGCAAATGGGCTATAAGTTCTCCGCCACACACTTGTGGGCCTACTAAGTTGACGCGTCCCCTAAAAAAGTAAGTTGACTCGTATGCAAGGCTTTGTCAACTTATAGTCAACACACGGTTCTAGCAGCAGTGGTCGTTGGATGTCCATCCAACGGATGTCGTGCTTCTACTTCAATCTCGGATATTCTAGCTTCAGCCTCCCAAAAAATGATTCCTCCCCCTAACATCTGGGGCGCACCGTTTCGGAGGCTGACCTGTGGGCCTACTAAGTTGACGCGTACCAAGAGCTTTGTCAACTTAGTCATTATAAATGATTCTAGCTGCAGTGAGGGTACGATGTCCATCCAACGACCATCGTGCTTCTTCAACCTCTGGTCTTCTTGCTCCAGCTGCCCAAAGCAGCACCGGTCGTGCCGCCTGCTCCTGCCACCCATGGCCGGCTGTGCTGCCGCAGAGGCCTCACCGCCCCTACTACTCCCACTGCTGGCCAGGCCATCCCTCTACTCACCCACACCCCTTGTTATTCTGCAGCGACGGCAGCCTCACACCACAGCCGAACCAGTGAACCCTCGTACTCCTCTCCGCATGGTCATCCACTGCCGCGTCTTCCCCGACTCTGCGTTGTCCCCTTCCTAGGCCTCGCCGTCGTCCAACGCCCTGGTGCTCTCGGCGCAGCATGATCAACATGGTTAACGAACGACATCCGTCGGATGTGGACTGTACGTGGAGAGGCTGACAGCTAGGTCCATGGCCGCTGTAACACCCCGGATGTGATTTACCCAATATGTACTCCAACTCTTGCCATTTCCGGTGTTAAGTTATTTTATTTTCTCGGGTTCGGGTTTTTGTCTCCGTGTGTTGTTGTCATTGTCATGCATCGCATATCATGTCATCATGCGCATTGCATTTGCATACGTGTTCATCTCTTGCATTCGAGCTTTTTCCCCGTTGTCCGTTTTGCATTCCGGCGCTTCGTTCTCCTCTGGTGGTCAATTCTACCTTTCTTTCATGTGTGGGGATTAAACATTTCCGGATTGGACGAGACTTGCCAAGCGGCCTTCGTTTACTACCGGTAGACCGCCTGTCCAGTTTCGTACCATTTGGACTTCGTTTGATGCTCCAACGGTTAACCGAGGGACCGAAAAGGCCTCGTGTGTGTTGCAGCCCAACACCCCTTCAATTTGGCCCAAAACCCACCAAAACCCTCTCCATCATCTAGAGCGTTTGATCACGATCGCGTGGCCGAAAACCGCACCTCATTTGGACTCTCCTAGCTCCTCCTATGCCTATTTAAAGACCCCCTCCGAGATCTAAGCTTCTTCTTCCCCCTGAAACCCTAACAAATCGCATCGCGCCGCGCCGGACATGTCCGCCCCTGACCGGACGTTTCGCGCCGCCGCGCCCGGCCAGTGACTGCGTGCCACGTGGCCTCCCGCCACCCATCGCCGCTCGCGGCCTGCCGGGCCCAAGGAGAGCCCCCGCGGCCTGGGTCTTCGCGCGCCGCCCCGCCGCCTCGTCGCCGGAGACGACCCCGCCACCTCGGCACCGTCCCGCGCCTCCTCAACTCCGGCAGCCGCTCCCGTCGACGCCGGCGAGAGCTCCGGCCGGTCCGCCAAGTCCGGCCGTCTTCCTCCTCCTCCGGCGCCCTCCAAGTCCCTCTCCGGCGAGCTTCGAGATCCCGGCGAACCTCGAAGTCCGTGCGGCCAGATCTGGATCCGGATCCGGTCTCGGTTGACTTTTTGCCTGAAACCCTAATTATTTGCTCATGTTCATCATGTCGTAACTCCTCATCCGTAGCTCCATTTTGGGCATATAGCATATCAAAATGTTCGTCTTAGAGAGCACATCATTTCATCTCATTGCATCATTTTCATTTGAGTTCATCTTGATAACTGAAAGGCTGTTGGAAGAATGCTATTTGAGATAATTGTCAGATCTGCTGCTCCAATTAGATATTTGTTATTTTTGCCATGATTATTGCGTGCATGATATGCCCCTGAGCTCTTCATGAGTTTTGTTATATGTTTTGCCATCTATCCAGAGGTGCAACTCATGTATTTTTGTGATGTGTGTGGTGACTAGCAAAAGCTTGCAAAGTGGAGCATTCGTTAACGCTGATTTCAGGGACTTAGCATTTCCACTAAGTCCTTGAGCTGTTTATCTCATTATGCCATATGTTCATGTTGTTTCCTAGTGATCCATGTCTCTTTTGAGGATGATCAGTAAGTATGTTTGTTAATCTTGTAGTGCTCTATCCATCCATGTCTCTGTTTGCAATTATGGAGCACCCTAGCTTGAGTCAATCGAGTTCTACTTTTGCTATTTCGTGAATCTGGGCAGATTGTCTACTTGTTAGCGATTTTGCCGAGGATGTTCTAGTTGATCCGTGCATGCTGAGTTTTTGTTCTCGCCATGTATAGCTTGCATTTTGTGTATTCTTGATGGGTGTATGCTTAGATTGTCATGACATGCTCTGTAGTGAGTGCATCGAGCTCGTAAACATGCCTACTTGATATCTGTTTCAGCATGCTACAGTTTTCACTAAGTCTGAGAACTGATTATGTTTTTGTCATGTTCATATGCTTGCAAATGTATTTTCTGATCCCTTTTGGCTCAAGGTCACTAAGGGACTTTTGTTAAGCTCTTTGAGTAGCTACATGCCATGCTTTACTTTTCCATGTTCAGGTTCTGTAGCATATAGTTTTCATGCTCCAAAGAGTGCTATCTGATCTGAAATTCCAGACAAGTGTTAATTTCACTAAGTCTGAGATCTGTTTACCAAATGCATTTTTGCCATGCTTGTTTGAACCTGTTAATGGATGATTTGGCCGTAGCTCAGTGCTAGTCTTTTGTTAAGCATCATGAATGGATCCTTGCCATGTATTTCGTTGCCATGTTTGGGTGCTGTAGCATGTTCATCTTGTTGCATTTAGATGGCTACTTGCTGTAAATCGCAGAATGTGGCCATATTTGAATCACTTGCCATTTCCAAACCGTAACTCCGATTCCGGCGTTCTTTATATCATTTTCAAGGGATTCCATCTCATCTTTCCAGTGGCACACTTGGATTCCCAAGTTGAGGCCAGGTTCATGCATTCCTTGACAAATCTTGCATATGCATCACATATTGCATCCCGCATAGCATACCATCTTTGCATCATGTTGTTTGAGTTTGCACGTGGTTGATTGTGCTCCGTCTGCTTGTTTGTATTGTTTGGGTAGAGCCGGGAGACGAGTTCGCTAACGAGGATCCCGTTGAGTTTGCTTTCGAGGATCCAGTCAACTCTGACAACTTTGTAGGCAAGATGATCATACCCTCGAAATCACTACTATCTTTGCTATGCTAGATGCTCGCTCTTTTGTTATGCCTATGCTACGATGCCTACCACTTGCTTATCATGCCTCCCAAATTGCCATGTCAAACCTCTAACCCACCATGTCCTAGCAAACTGTTGATTGGCTATGTTACCGCATTGCTCAGCCCCTCTTATAGCGTTGCTAGTTGCAGGTGAAGATTGGAGACCGTTCCTTGTTTGGAACATTATTTACTTATTGGGATATCATTATATTGCCATGTTATCTTAATGCATCTATATACTTGGTAAAGGGTGGAAGGCTCGGCCTCTAGCCTAGTGTTTTGTTCCACTCTTGCCGCCCTAGTTTCCGTCATATCGGTATTATGTTCCCGGATTTTGCGTTCCTTACGTGGTTGGGTTATAATGGGAACCCCTTGATAGTTCGCCTTGATTAAAGCTTTTCCAGAAATGCCCAACCTTGGTTTTACCATTTGCCACCTAGCCTCTTTTTCCCTTGGGTTTCCGGAGCCCGAGGGTCATCTTATTTAAACCCCCCCGGGCCAGTGCTCCTCTGAGTGTTGGTCCGAACTAGAGTCCTGTGCAGCGCCCCCTCGGGGAAACTCGAGGTTTGGTTTTAGTTGTATGGAGAGCTCATCTGAGTGTGCCCTGAGAACGAGATATGTGCAGCTCCTATCGGGATTTGTTGGCACATTCGGGCGGTGTTGCTGGATTTGTTTTAACTTGTCGAAGTGTCTTGAAGAACCGAGATACCGAGTCTGATCGCAACGTCTCGGGAGGAGGTCTATTCCTTCGTTGACCGTGAGAGCTTGTCATGGGTTAAGTTGGGACTCCCTGCAGGGATTTGAACTTTTGAAAGCCGTGCCCGTGGTTATGGGCAGATGGGAATTTGTTAATGTCCGGTTGTAGATAACTTGAACCTTAACTTAATTAAAATGAATCAACTGTGTGAGTTACCGTGATGGTCTCTTCTCGGCGGGGTCCGGGAAGTGAACACGGTGTTGGAGTAATGCTTGCCGCAGGATGCCCTCTAGTTACTCACTCACTCTTTGCCTCCTCTTCTCGCTCTCTTTTGCCATAGGATAGCCACCAGATATGCTAGTCGCTTGCTGGAGCTCCACATATTTTCCTTGCCTTACCTATTGAGCTTAAATAGTCTTGATCGCGAGGGTGCGAGATTGCTGAGTCCCTGTGGCTCACAGATTACTTCCAAACCAGATGCAGGGCCTGATGTTTCCGCTCCAGATGACGCGCTTGAGCTCAAGTGGGAGTTCAACGAGGACTCTCAATGATACTACGTGTCTTTCCCTGATGATCAGTAGTGGTGCCCAGTTGGGGTGATCGGGACCGTGTCGCATGTTGGGTTTATCTTTATTTTGGCGCCGTAGTCGGGCCATGAGTGTTTGAATGTTGTAATGCTATTTATGTACTTGATTGACGTGGCGAGTGTAAGCCAACTATGTTTCTCCCCTTTATTATTTATATTACATGGGATGTTGTGAAGATTGCCTAACTTGCGACATTGCTTTCAATGCGGTTATGTCTCTAAGTCGTGCCTCGACACGTGGGAGCTATAGCCGCATCGAGGGTGTTACAGCCGCACACAAGGAAACGCCTCCTTATTACACACAAAATAATGATTCCTCCACCTGACATCTGGGACCCAACGGAAGGGCCTCTGTATTTCGTGAAAAAATGTTCCCCTGCTGACAGGTCGGACCCACCAGCTATACCTTCACACGCAAGGAAGTGCCTCCTTATTACGCACAAATGAATACTCCCCCTGCTAGCTGGGACCCAGCATAGTGGGAGGCTGACTTGTGGGCCTACTAAGTTCACGGGGACGAAGGGCTTTGTCAACTTAGTCAATATGAATGATTCTAGCTCCAGTGACCGTACGATGTCCATCCAACGGCCGTAGTGCTTCTTCAACCTCTGGCCTATTTGCTCCAGCCGCCCAAACAACCGTCGGGCGTGCTGCCTGCTCCTGCCTCCCGTGTCCGGCTGTGCTGCCACCACTGGCCATGCCATCCCTCTATACTCACCCACACCTCATGTTATTCTCCGGCGACAGCAGCCTCACACCGCAGCTGAAGCAGTCAACCCACGTACTCCCTCCGCGTGGGCATCCACTACCGCGTCTTCCCCGGCTCCGCGTTGCCCCCTTCCTAGGCCTTGTCGTCGTCCACCGCCTTGGTGCTCTTGGCGCGGCGTGGTCAACGTGGTCAAGGAACGACTTCCATCGGAAGAGTACTGTACGTGGAGAGGCTGACAGCTGGGTCCATGGCCGCAGCAAGGAAGTGCCTCCTTATTATGTGGAAAATAATGATTCCTCCACCTGACAGTAGGGACCCACCGGACGGGCCATCGTATTTCGCGAAAAAACGTTTCCCCTGACTGCTGGGACCCACCAGCTACATCTTCGCACGTAAGGAAGTGCGTCCATATTACGGGCAAAAAATAATGATTCACCCCTTGACTGCTGGGACCCACCAGCTACATCTTCGCACGCAATGAAGTGCCTGACAGTCAGGACCCACCTGGTCGAAGCGTACGTAGCATTGTCATTCTGGTCGCAACGTATACGTACATACCGGTTGATGTAGAGGCACGCACGTGTCATAGTTGAGGCGTGCATGTAGCATGTACACGTACATACAACGGCTAGGGTGCAAGAACGAAAATACGTCCACATACATACATACGGGCGGGGTCTCGAATGCCTACTCGCGCATACATACGGCCAGGGCTCGTGTACATGGCTGGGTCAGAACGGAGAAGCTGCGTCATTGTTGTGTTCATGGGGAGGCAACCGGCTGGGTCGGAATGAAATGTGTCGTCGTGTTCATCGGGAGCCAACCGGCTTGGACGGAACACCCGATGGAAACAGGGCCTGGCGTACCGCAGAATAGAGGGAATGGCCTTGTGTTCGAGCGGCCACGGTTGAAACAGGATCATGTTCAACGGGAGGGGTCTGGTGTACCACAAAACGGAGGAAATAGACCTCCTATGGTCGAAACGGGGTCCTGTTGATCGGGAGGGGTGTGGCGTACAGCAAAACGGAGGAAAGGGAACTGTGTTGGAGCGCTACGATCAAAACGGGGGTCCTATTCATCAGGAGGGGTGTGGCGTACCGCAAAACAGGACTCCGTGGGATACTGTTCATATCCACCGTCGACTGCCTCCACGGGCTACTGTTCATCCACCATCGACTGCCTCCACGGGCTCTTGTTCATCCACCGTCGACCTCCTCCAGCCTCCTCCTGTGACTGTTCATCCACGAGCTCCTGTTCATCCAGCCTCCACCGCTCCTCCACCGGCTACTGTTCAGCCAGCCCTCTCCATGGAGTTCCTGTTCAACCACCCCTCCACGGGCTACTATTCATCCAGCCATCCACTGGCTACTGTTCAACCAGCCCTCCACCGGCTACTATTCAACCAGCCCTCCATGGGGTCCTATTCGTCCAGTCCTCCACGGGGTCCTGTTCGTCCACCGGCTCGATCGATCGGGGTACTGTTCATCCAGCGGCAACGACCTCTACTACCATGGGGTCATGTTCATCCAACCCCCCACCGGGAACTGTTCATCCAAACCCCCTCAACAACGCTCACTGTTCATCAAGGGAAGGAGGCAGCTGTGTTCGATCGGCTTCAGTTAGCAGCAGTAGCGATGGAATCACTCAGGTTCAGTTAATGGCAAGGGATTGATCGCTCGGGTTCAGTTAGAGCCCAACGCCTCGCACACACGCACGTATGTATGAGATAAACACGCATCGCTCAACCCCAACCACCCACCATAACCGGGAACTCCCCTATATTTTCCTCGCCCTCACTTCTACCATGGTATTTTTCCGTCATGGACGGCCCAAAGAATGTCATGCAGCCGCGTCTTTGGCCCGCCCAGGACGAAAAGCCCATTTTCTGTCATGATTTTTTGTCATAGAAGTAGGACCCCACCAAATCTATGATGATACCGGGTTTTGTCACAATTATCGTCATAGAAGTGTCATAAGTATGACAAAAAGAAAATCGTTCTGCCCAAAATGTCATGGATGTGTCTTTTTTTGTAGTGTAAGAAATGGACGATAAACTAGTAAACCAGGACAGTTCCCGATACGGCTTTAATGCAGACGAGGGAGAGGGTAGCAGTTCCCAAAATGTTGAATGACCAATGATGCATCCTCCTTCAATTAGCATGCCGAGGGAAGTAATGGGAGGAGGACGGGGAAAAGAGGCAGCACGATGTGAATGCAACGCAGTTTGCACTCATATAAAGGGGCCCTCCTTTCCAATGCATCTACCACATCGTACGCACCTACACTAATTGCAACAGTGCTCACTCCAGACCCATGGCGGTAATGTGCGTGAGTGGCCAGCGGCAGTGCCAGATGGTCCATGATGTCGGCCTGCGGCATGGCACCGAGGATTTGTCTCTAGAGGGTGTTGGCAACCAGTTGGTTCATGGCCACATCGACGCCAGCTACGACTCTTGGTTGGACAAGATGATCGTTGCCACCATCAACAAGTTCACCATCGTCAACAAGCTCACGGACGACATTGTCGTACTCTTCCAGTACGCATGCCCAGGCTCCTCATTGCCTGCCACCATCCGCATCCATGGCGAAAACCTCTTTCAAGCACTGGCGGCCCTGCGACTGCCCGCCGACGCAACAAAGAATATCCACCTGGAGGTTGCGCTCGCCGTGAAGCGCCTCGCCCTGCAAGAATTCGTCAGCCTACACATCCACATGTATGAGGATGTCGTGTACATAGGCATCTACAAGGCCGGTGAGGACGCTACGACATTGGCCTTCGTCAACTGGCTGTAAGCCTTGGATGCCTTTATTGAGAAGTACCTTGACCTTGCCACAAGAGCCATCGCTCCTGAGCCGCCGGTCGGTGGCCCGGTGCACTGAGTCGAGGAGGAGGAGGTCGTACATTGATGGATGCATCTTTATTCTTGCCTCTTGTAACCATCACTGTGATCGCGTCGTCGTGGCCTTAATTCTTATTGTACTATTGCATTGTCATTTCAGTCAATAAAGACATGTGCGATCCCTTTTCTTACATTAGGTGTCAATTATATGCATCACTGTAACTAGTAATCCCTCCATCAACCCATGAAGGGGACCAACAAACCAGGATGAACGCTGTGCTTACCTTTTGCATCAACTTCATAATTTACGTACGATGCTTGACCCGACCTACGAACTACTCGTAAATTCAAAAACTGAGACCGAACTTATAAATTCAAAACTACTCGTGCATCACGCTTGTCATGTTCGCAAGTTCAAAATGAGAAACTAGAACACGTACATAAAGCATGTCCCTTCCCCGTCGCATACCACGCTGTCATTCCACCCCCCTGGTCAACACGCATTGGCTAGGCTTTGTATCACTACAACATGTGGGACCGCATGTGACCAAACCGATGATACGCCAACCTAGTTACTACCCTGCTTATCGGGCGGGAAAAGCCCCGCCCTTGCGTTTCCAATCGTTATTTCTATCCATTGATCCCGCCAAGGAGCAGAACCAAATGTTACAATTTATACATGTTTAAAAGGAGAAGGCCTTCGGCGTTCGCGTTGCAGCCCCACATGCCCGGGAATGGGGAGTACTCGACGGTCCATCTGGCATGCCACATAGCTAGGGAAGGCATGTTGCCTAGCTGAAAGTGCGTTATATCGACTAGAGAGGGTGAATAGGCAACTTTTACAAATTCGTCATTGAGGAATTTCTCGGTGAGGAAATTCCTAAGTCACGAACAACTAGCAGCGGAATAAATACTCAGATGCCAAGTGTAATAGATTAGTAGCACAGTCATCATGATGAAATGAAAGCAAGAACAGAGTACAAGTAGCGTGTAAACAGGATAAGTAGGCTGAAGACAAAGTGACTGAAGAATTAGGACTGAGAAAATTGAGAAAGTCTTCAGTCAAAGTCTTCAAACATTAATGATCAAGTTCATTAACACATGAATGAGGAAACGAAAGGGTTGAGGAAATAGAGCCAGTAGCTTGGTGAAGACATTTATTTGGTAGACCAGTTCCAACTGATGTGACAGTCGTACGTCTGGTTGGAGCGGCTAGGTATTTAAACCCGAGGACACACAGTCCTGGACACACAGTCCTCACCGTATTCTTCTTGAGCTAAGGTCACACAGACCTCGTCCAATCACTCATGGTAAGTCTTCAGGTGACTTCCAAACCTTCACAGACTCGGTCACTCGGCGATCCACAATTTCCTCTTGGGTGCTCTAGACCATGACGCCTAACCGTCTGGAGGATGCATAGTCCTTAAAGGTAACAAGCGTCGGTTCCAAATAGGAACAATCTCTTTAGTGATGCTCAATCACTTTGGGTTTGTAGGTGTTTGGGTTTGGGTTTTCCTCACTTGATTATTTTTGCTCAAACTCTTAGGAGGATGGGATGCTCTCAATGACAAGTGTCAGTTTCTCTCGGAGCAGCCAACCAACTAGTCGTTGTAGGGGGCAGCTATTTATAGCCTAGGGAGCAGCCCGACATGATAAGACATAAATGCCCTTCAATGATATGACCATTAGGTGGGACGATATTTTGGGACAGTTGGCGCATAGCACAGCAACGGTTGGAAATTTGACTATCAAATTCCTCAGGGCTATCATGTTCCTCATTTGTAAGCAATCCGCACCGGCGAATTCCTAACTCTCAGTCAGAACAAATTCCTTAGAGACCAAAAGATCTTCGTCTATATCACTGAAGAAATTGACTGAACTGTATGAGATTTCCAATGGCTTCACTCAAAAGGATTGGGTAGTTGTAGGATTTTGAGATGATCATCACTTGGAAACTTTTCCTTAGTTTTACCTCGACCCCCTTTAAAATTACGGTGTTTCATATGAATCAAGAAAGAGAAAATGAAACTATGAAAACAAAAGTCTTCATGCTTCATAATCCTCGCATGAATATCAAGTCTTCACGGTCACACAAATTTCTTCACTTTCAAAGTCTTCAAGAAAACCAAAGTCTTCAGCTGAAGGCATTCATTTTTAGGGGTTGAATTTCATCGTAAATATCAAAATCCTCATAGACTTATAGACTTGTGTACGCTCACAAACTCATTAGTCCCTTAACCTATAAGTATTCAATACACCAAAATCACTAAGGAGCACTAGATGCACTTACAATCTCCCCCTTTTTGGTGATTGATGACAATATAGGTTAAGTTTTCAACGGGGATAAACATATGAAGTGTAAATACTGATATTTAGGAATTTGATTGCAAGATATAGAAGAACTCCCCCTGAAGATGTGCATATGTTAGGAATCTATTTATCTATAAAAAACGCTTGACGGGTTAACCAGAAAAAGGAAATAAGCTAGAAATTTCCACAAAAATCAGAAACATCAGGCCTTTAATATTTTACAACAGAAAACAAGGGCCGTTAGATCAACATTAGAGGTGATGAAATTACCCACCAATGCCATCCTCTCTAAATTACACACCCACGATCTTAAGCTTCCATTATCGATCTATAAAAAGACAGTCGTTCATGCCTACCATGGTGTTTCCCGACGGCGGAGGGATTGAGCACCTAACTGCTCCATACGTGCGCATCTTGATGAAATCAATTGGGCTTCATGCTTTACTAGGTTTTTTTGGTGACGTACATCAAACAACAATCAGCAACATGATCTCATATGGAAAGCAATTGACAGGCAAACATTGACGTGATAACCTATGAGAGATCGATCTACATATCTGGTCAGCAGAGCGATTCAATAGCTAGGTGCTCCGTACATGCAATCAAGATTTGTGTTTTGCTAGGTTTGTTGCAAACGTACATGAATCGGCAACCAGCAACATGATCTCATATGGAAACCAATCGGCAGGTAACCTGCTCCGTGCTGATAGTCTCCGAAAGAAACCAATCAAGGTGAATGCTTTACTAACGTTTTTGTGTTTCCAGCAAAGGAATTGATCAGATCTGCTAGCTTCTATGTTCAAGTATTGGAGACATATGTTTATTGCCGCAAAGTAATTGCCAACCAGCAACATGATCTCACATGGAAAGCAGTCGGTCTGCAACCAGTGAGAAGATATCATATAAGAGCATGCGAAGACGATGGAAGGTAATAGGTGGTTTGGGCAAGCGTCAACAATGGACAAGCTGTCGAGCACAGATGCTCCACGCTGCAAAAAGGGCGAGGGACCAAACCAGGGGTACATACTCAAGTGCAAATTCGAGAGAAATCTGGAATATTATCGCAAGGCTATGACGTGCGGCCATTGCTCCATCTTCCACAGCCAGCGTGCTGGATATGCTATTCATCTTTAATTCGTCAGTGGATTGACTACTTCCTCTCTCACATGGTAGAGTTTACTCCCAGATATCATTAGGCTATGCAAAGCCAATGGGTCATGTTTATTAAACAAACAAAGGTCGGGGAGGAGAAGATGGACCATGGAAACAAATAAACATGGGAGGCACGGTAAATTGTCCTGTAGATATAAATCCATGCACACTGACTCTCACATACATGATTCGTTTGTATTTCATTAGTTCATTCAGGGTGAGATTGTTGCTGCTGCTTATGTTAGATTATCCATGCATAATTTTTTGTTAATAGTATATCACTTGGTTTGGTTGATAATGCATACCATTGCCCTGTATTCGGATCTTAGCTCGAATCTCCCTGATTCCCTTGCTTTACCTTTTTTAAACAGGGTACAATAGTCAATACAATATATTACTTTTTAGAGCGAATATAACACTGCTCCTGTGGTGCTCCTGTGGTTACACGGAAAGTGCTTTCAAACTAAGCTTAACAACAAGTATTTGACCACTCTTCTGCAAGATGAAACCACTGTGCTGCTCTATATGCTGCGGTTATCCAAAATCAAGGAATTTAAAATTCTTAGCATGGTAATATGGGTACGTACGAGGTGGTGCAGAAGGGATAGAAAAAATGTAGCTCGAAGGTGAGTGCAAGTGAAGAATCTGCTAGAATGTTTCTCTGTGTCAGAAGTTAATGTATTTTAAAGTACACAACTTGGAAATATGTAGAAATAGAACATCAATGAATGACCTCTAGGTATGTTCCTTACCAAAACACATTGTGGGATAAGAATGTTTTATGTTTTACCTAACCAGAGTGGTAGTTGGTGTGTACTAATATTTTCTCAGATGAGATTTTCTTGAAAATTATTTCTATGATATTCGAGTATTTGTTTTTTTTTACTATTTGTATAGAAGAATGAGAATAGTTTTCCAGGGAAGGATAATTCTTCTGTTATATAGTCCACATGTAGATAATTAGAACAAATAGAACAACCTTTTCTTGCATATAGAATAATCAGAGCGTGTAATGCAGAATTTTAACTCACTGAGAATTGTAACTACATCACATGTAGAAAATGAATAAAAAGACCACCTTTTTCATATAGAAAATTGAGATGTAGTAATTAACGTGTTGTTCAAAATCTCTGATGCATACAGTTGTAAAATCTTTTACTACATCACATTCTTTATTAAAGTGTACCAATGATTTCTATAGACAATATTCTCTTGATAACCCTTTCATGGTTATTCAAAGTGTGTGGATTTTCATAATTCGTGGAAAGCTACATTAATACAGCCAATTCCTGAAGGGAAGAATGTTTTTTTGTACAAAATGAACATCTATCTCTGTCTTACTAAGAATGGGAATGTTTCCAATGAATTGGTGCGATGTTTCATTAAATATGTCCTGGCCAAAACTAATAGTTTAAGTTGGGCCGTACACCTTCATGTGTTGCTTAGTTTGCAGCAGTTAGTAAGGAAACTTATGAATTTGGTGGATGGACTGCGGGTAATGGTAAATGATGAAGATAGTAATGAGGATGATGTGATCAAGAACATAGTCTATAAAAAATATATTCTGAAGGTATGAAAAAATAACACACTTTCAGTGTAACATCCCAAAATTTTCAATTTTCGAATGTTATATTAAATAAATAGTTTTGATTGTTTGTTTGATTGTGGTGTGATTGCTTGTGTGAAATTGAGTGAAATTTAAAACTTTTTGAAAGTTAAATGAGAGGGAATAAAAGGATTTTCCCAAACTTTCATTCTTGCTTTTGGATCCATGAATTCAAATTCATTGCATCACAAAACCCTAGAGTGAAGATGATATGACTTCTTCCATTTAATTAAATGAAAAGGGTTTTTGAAAAGAGTTTGAATTCCATCTGAAAATATTTCAAATTCAGAAATTTTAAGCAACTCAATGATTTTCATGAGAGAAGATAAAATGACTTCTTCAAAACATATGAAATATGAGTTGGAATTTTAAAATAATCAAATTTAAAGTCCCTTTGAAATTATTTTCAATTTGGAGTTATTTGGTTTTTATTCAAATTATTTTTCTCCAAAAATAAAATATATGGAAAATAGGGTAAAATGATTCCCTACAGTAGAAAATTGGAGAGAAATAATTTTGGTATTACTAAAATGATTTTTATGGGGTTTTATTACATCATTAGCACTGTTTGCTTTATTTAGATTTTTGTGGATTTTATTCGACGCTAGAAAAATTTCAAGTTGTAGAAAATCGTTTTCCGAAAATTTTGATATATAATATGCCTATATATAATTTTACTTTTATTTTAGTTATTCCGTTATTCCTTTTCTGTTTCTATTAAAAAACAAACTACGTGTGCGGCCTATAACTATCCGTTGCCATGTACGCAATATAGTCAGCAGACAGGCCTGTAACTGTTTTTAATTATTTTTTCGGTTAAGCTTGGAGAAAAAAAATATTATTTTCAAAAAAAATTCTTTTTTTAAAAAAGAGTTCAATAAAAACTAAAGTGCGCGTGGCCGGTCGAACCGCGTAAGGCTTTAGTAACATGCGAGGCGCCTCCCCTTTTCTTTTCTTTTCGTCTACGTTTAGTCTCACATTGCCTAGTCTTTGACTCTAAACCTTTTTTCCACCTATAAATATAGACTTATAGAGCCTTCAAAAATCATCATATTCAGGTTAAATTAATATTTTGGTTTGACTTGATTCATTAAAGAAAAATATTTTTCTCCTCTCCGGCGGGACTTCTAGAAATTGTCTCCTCTCTCCGAAGTCATCTTTTCTCTACCTTATAAAGATATTTTTTCTTCATTTTTTTATTTTTATACTTATGTAGTTTATTATTTCTAGACTAGTATGGTAGAATAATTAGATTATCAATTAGTCTCTGTATTTATACATTAGACCTAGAATTCTTTTAGCCGTAGCTATTTTTCTTCCGTAAAACAACTTGGCCGTGATTTTTCAAATAGCCATAACTTTTTACTCGTTCATCCAAATTAGATGAAACCAGTGCCTATAGTTTTGTCTTGTTTCCACCTGTCCAGTGAACCTGTCACATCAACTTTTTGAAATCTTCAAATTTCGAAATTTGTTCAGATTCATATTCAAACTTCTTTTGTTCATAAATTGAGTTCCGTAACTCCAATCTAGTTGATTCTTTTTGCAAATCAAAGCTTTTGACCTAAACTTTCTGATAAGACCAAATCCACCTAATTTTGGTACTGTTAGAAATTGTTTTCTATTGCAAGAGTTAATTGCTTGTTTTCGAAGTTTTCTGAGATTTTTGCTTTGATTCTTTTGCATGACTGCTTATGTGTGGTTACAATTGCTTGCTCACGATAGATTGAATGGAGTGTGACGAGTAGAACTATCAGGAATTATGAGTGTGAATCATCTTCATCAACAGTACAAGGTAAGTTCACACTTTAATCATATCCCTTATTTACCTAGTTTTTATGCATTAGTTTCAATCCTCAAACATTGCATGGTTAGGATTTGATTAACATGTGGGTTTTGGGAAGTAGTTGATGAGGTAGGAACCTATTGTCTTTCATTAAACCTCGGATATTATTGCGTCAGGCTTATACTACTTTGTTATGCTCTTAGACGTGGATTGGTTTGTGAGATTCATGAAAGTTGCGAGAGTAATATTAACTAAGGGAAACTTAAGGTGGCTACTTTAATACACATCTAGGTGGAATGGTTGGGGCACCCTGGAGCACCCAGTGGTTTGCCCGGGCACCTGGAGAACCCAGTGCTTGCCCATGGAAATCCTGGAGTACCCGTGTGATCACCCTATGGAATGTCACCCAGGCTCAAAGGGATCAAAAGATTATTCATGCTAGAAACTTCCATGTGCAGCCACAAGCCATTATGGGCTCTGGCATAGTTGAGTAAGTTTTGGGAATCCTTTCCATGATGGGCTAGCAGATGTAGGGGATTGTAGGTATACCGGCCTATTTATCGGTTAAGGGGACCTTTTCGGAAAAACTGTCTCTCGGTCATCCGTTTCTCAAACACCATGCAGTGCGAGAAATACAGCGGAGGAGATCGAGTCTTGTGGGGAAAAGTGTGCAAACCTCTGCAGAGTGTACAAACTAATCATGATTAGCCATGTCACCGGTTATGGACATCTTGACTATCTGGTACTTGAATTATTGATTTGATCTCGTCACTCTTAATTAATTTTGTTGGGTTGTTAATTACTTTTAACTAGGATTGAGTTGGAGGAACCTTCTCAATGTTTATCAACTACCATGATAGTTAAACAAAATATATTCCTTTGTTGTAGGAAAAAATTGGCTTTTTCGCAAAACCATGATAACCTAGAGCCTCCAACAGTCATATATGCATATAGTTATAGCTGTTAGATGTTCATTGCTCTATAGTGTTATTTTGCCAGCATATTCCCTGTGCTAACCCATTTTCGGGCTGCAACGTATTATGTTGCAGACTTTTCAGACGAAGAGTAAGGTGCGCTAGGTCGTTGTCGTGCACTCAACTATGCCGTTGGAGTTGATGGACTCACTTTATCTTCGAAGCCCTCTGCTATTATCTTATTTAGATGGCCTTAAGCCATATTATTGTAATAAATTCTCTTTTCAGACTATCAATATAATAAGTGTGTGATTGCACTCTGTTATAAATCCTCGAGTACTGTGTGTGTCAGCATACCTATCCAGGGATGACACTTAAGCATAGAGACTTGACCGTCTGAGGTCGGGTCGCTACATTCAACATATTACATAAGAATTACATATATAAAAACTTAGTACAATGCACACTATATAAAAAATATAAAGTGATTTCATTGTGCTAATATCATATGGCAGGACGAATATGGTCCCCAAACATGGCAAAGTATTGCAAACATGAATCAACATTTGCTGGAAATTGTTCGGTTCTACAAAACATCAACAATCTATATTATGTGATATCTGATTCTTCAAACTAATTACTAACTGCAAAAAAATAGTGAGAGCATTGGGACATTGTTATATTTTTTATGTGCAATGCAATCGGACATGTTTCCATATCCAGTTATTAAATATTATTTTTTCTTGGGAAATATCAAAACTATAACTAACCAAAATTTACTACTTAAAAAGGTGGAGGGGGAATAAACAAAATAACACTACGCATTGAGATGTAGTCCCTCTGCTCCAAATAGTGACCTAAAACGTCTTATAAAAGTTTACAGAGGGAGTATTTGGTATTCAAAACTTACTATCATCATTTAGTACATTAACCATAAGTGAATCGAATGAAAATGAAGAGCAGGGTCAAATGGAAATATATACATGGTATATAAATAAACTCCAACTTCATATGCCAATTTAAAAAAACGCTTGAATTAAACAAATCACTAAAATAAAAATTTGTATGTCCATCTTGCACAGCTTTAGCAAAATTATCTTTTTTTTTTGCAGTCAAGAAAATTTACTCGTGCATATACTAAACTTCAAAACATATTAGTATCTACCTCATTCAAGATTCAACACTTAAAAATGAATCACATGTTTACCCAAGATTTGAAGGAAAAAATGAAGAAGTGTTTTCGACAAAGAGGCATTTCCTTAATTAAACTAATTCAATCGCTTAAAAACAGGAAAATGTAAAAGAAAAAAGTTAAATATGACACTCAGGAAATAGAAAATAGTCCCTCAAAAAAGGAAATAGAAAATAGGGACCTACAGGTCAAACTTCGAACTTGGAAGAGTGTTGCCGCTGTGGACGATGACGACAAAGTGCCGGGCAGCCTCGACTGGGAATAACGACGATGCGTCCGGTGCGTTTGGGGAAGAAGAGTTGCCAACATCCTCAAACTCGAGTCGGATCCAACCTGTTGTGGGAGACGAAATACGGGACCAAATCAACTACACGGATGCAGACAGTCACGACACAGTGCAGATCGATGATCTCGCATCATACCTTGGGCACCTGCTGCTGCTAGCATCGCAGTTTACCAGCCTACGAGACCATGGAGCCGTACGAGGACCAAAATCATCCGCCGTACATGGTTAGCCTGGGCCAGCATAGGCGAGTCAGCTGCTTGCGTGCTCAAGAAGCGGAGCTTCAGATGTACCAGCGCTACCAGTCGAACCTCATCCGTGGTTGCTATTTTGGAGTCAATGGAGGTAAGGAGAAAGGGGATGGGGAAAAATCAACGAGTTACTGTGTGATGGTGAAAGTGGAAAAGAAGACGTGTGGCTCTGAGGTTGTGTTTGCCTAAATCCAAAATAATCATCCCGGCAAAAAATAAACACTTCTAAAAAACACTACTAATAAGTTATGATTACGTGCAGTGTACATCCTCTAAAGAAATATATTTTTATACATGTGTTTTAGCCTAAATAATTTTTCCTCCGTAAACAAATATAAATATAATACGTTCTAACTATTTTCTGATTTGGATGTATATAGACGCACTATAGTGTATTTGTTCAATCAGTTTAGTTGTATGTAGTTCATACTGAAATATCTAAAACGTCTTATATATGTTTACGGAGAGAGTATGTTTCTATTGTGCAAAATATTTAAAACATATTCATCCAAACATATAGTACATGAAAAAATTCATTAGACGGTACTTAAAAAATATAAAATATCTAATGCATATGCAACCTATCCGCAAATCACTTCATATATTAAAACTGAACAATGTACTACGACGCGACATCTGTTGAGCAACAGAAGCTGTAATTTCATAACAAGTCGGACGCACACCACAAACATGATCACCCCACCACACGTCGCCCTAAACAATTCAACTAAATGTGCCCTCCCAATGTTTCCCAAAATGTGAAACATAAATTCATATTATCTTCAAAATAACCAATTCACGGCAAACCGATAAAACTACCAAATATGAACTTTAAATCTAACTTAAAAATAAAAAAGAATATGCCAATCTTTCATAGTAATAACAAATTTACCTATGATTACATGAAAACAATGAGAACTATTAGATATGTGTTTAAGAAATAAAATAAAATATTGCAACATGACAAAAAAACAAAAATGACACAAAATTAATTTGTACAATGCGTGTCATCATCAAAAATATTGTTAGTAGGACATGCATAATCAGTAGGCAAATGGTAAATGTATAACTTGTATATTTATACATTAATAAGAAAAACAAAGATAGCTATGAAAAAAGTATGTTTGCATGAGTCTTATATTTGTAAATGTCATCTAATTTGGTTATAATTTTTCTATAAAACTATCAAATAATCTATTTTTATTATTGAAGTTTTTATAATTCTTGCCCGCGCATCGAGCGAGCCACTTTGCTAGTTTGCTTTGAATAGCAAATGCACATTGTAGAGTAGAATCATGGAGATCTCCCCGTATATCTTGTAATTCATACACGCATTTAACATATGATATGAAGAATTTGTAATGCATGATGAAATATGGTGTCTGACGATATTCAGCATGTGTGCACTAACGAACTTGAGGAAATAGCATGCAGAAAACAGAGCAGAAGTATCAGACCATCATAGGACTTAAGTTTACAACTCGACCAACAAACACTTCAGAAGAGTGAGAGTTGTAACTTAACAAAAAAAGCTCATATATAGAGACCCGATTGAAGACTAACTCAAAATTCTCCCCCTTTGTTATCGAATGACCAAAAGGGGCGAAAAATGAGGACTAACGCCCCTGAAGAATATCATCAAGATGTCAATGGAGGAGCGGCAGCGGTGTTTGGGTCGTCCGTTGGAGTAGGGGTTGCCGCGGTGTCATTCAAATCTTCAGCTTCATCAGTCTTGTGCAGTGAAGAATATGAACTAGGGACCAAGTGAGGAACTTTGACCTTCTTGAATTTCTTTGAAGGCGGCTGAGACAAGTCAAAGTCCTGCTTGAAGCCCATCTACTTGAGATCTTCATCACCGTGGAGGTGAGACAGTACAGCCCAAGTGCGGTCAAAAACTTCATGCAAGTAGTAGTGGTTCTTCTTCACAGTATTTTGCGTGATCGTCGTATTCTGAAGAATTGAACCAAACTGACGCTTGACCCACTTGTGGTTGCGATCGACCTTCTGATGAAGACCGAGGAGAAGCTCACGATCAGTCACCACTCATGGAGCAGTGGCTTGAGGAATTTGCTTTGAATATTTTATGGTAGAGTCTTGTGTGGCAAAGTCATCATTGGTAGAATAAGATGCAACTTTGTGAAACTGTCCATCCAATGGACGAGTGCCTTCATCAATGATAGCAGCCTTGCTGTGATGCCCCAAAACCGATGCTCTAGATGCCTTCTATTTATTTTAGTTGTTGCCGTGTGGTTATTGTGTTTGTTGTATTATCATAATTGTTTTGCATATTTCATTCCTATATGTTTATGTCATGATCATGTTGAGTGCCTTGTCATATATTTGCTTCTTGCACCATGCTCATCTCACTTGTTATGTTGCATTCTACCCTTGTCATTTTACATTTCATCATGCTCATCATGCGGGTTGCATTCTTCATGTTGTGTGTGAATCAGCCCTTGATATCTCTCTCTCAAGCCATGCCCTTGTATCAACACCTCTCCCTTCCTTCTTCCTTCATGTTTTTGCAAGTGACATTTTCCCTCTTCCATTAATGTTCATTTATTTCCTGGTGATCTTACTCCATGCATTATACCTCTCTGTCAAATATCATATTTTTTTGGAGTTGTTTTGGTTGGATTGAAAAATGGCTCAAGTTTGCATTTAATTCAAACTTGAATTATTTTTCTATCTATAAAATTGTCAAGCCAATTTATTAAATGGTGCATAATTCCAGAATTCCTGAGATATTTGTACTCCAGCCTACTCCCTCTCCAAAATCCCTGTGCTTTTTCTCTTTGTTTCCTGCCTGAAGAAATTTGAAGAAAATAAATTGAGGCAGGGGAGAGAGAGCAGCAGTGCAGCCCAGCCACACCGCAACAGCCCAGCAACAACCACTTTAGCCCAGCCCGCGCCTGGCCTTTTCTCCTCTTCTTCCTGGTAAATTTTGCTCAATGCACCCCGTCGGGCCCGCCTGTCATCCCCTCAACTCTCACTTTTTCTTCCACCTCCAGTCGCTTTCCTCTCTCACGGTAAAACAGAGCACCACGCCGCACATGGCCACCGAGGCAGCCAGCCGAGCCGCGCCTCGCCCCTATAAGAGGCCCCGCAGCGCCCTAGGGTTCTAGTCTTCCCCTCCCCCTCTTTCTCCGCCGCCGCCACGCAGGTAAGGGACATCCAAGCGCTTTGTTGCCTCGCTCCGGATCGCCATGGACGAGGAGCCGGAGCTCTCCTCTGGCGTAGGAACTCCAACGCCGGCCCCTTCTCCCTCTACACGCACCACGACGCCTCCACAACCCCGTTCCCGCTGCGATCCAAGGCCGGAGCCACCAAGTTCCTCGACGTCATCTTCCTCTGCTTCCTCTGCTTCACGGACCCAAGCGCCTCCGTCGATCATCGCGCCATCCCGCCGTCTCCAGTCACCCGCGACCTCGTACGACTCCAGCAGCACCCCGCGGTGAAGCCCCGCTCCTCCCCATCTCTCCCTCCGGTTCAATTCTGTCACCGTGGTCGTCTTCCCGAGTCGCCAATCCCATATCCGCCGTGGATGAGGTGCTCGAGCTCCTCACACCCATGCGCCTCCTGCACATACGCGCACAGCACATGCGCGTCCTCTGCACGCACGCCGCCCCTTTGCTGCACCTTCGCGGGCACACCAACACGCACATGCATCTGCACATGCGCACGGCCGCGCTAGTTTGCGAGCCCGTGGCCCTGCTGCGTCTTGCCTCGCCGCCATGCCCGGGACGAGCTCAAGCTCGTGCTCGAGCCAATCTCCTGCAGCTGCTCCGCCTGCACGCGACCATCCCGCAGCTGCTCAAGCATCCAATCCCGCACCCACGCCGGTGCTCTTCTGCTGCAGAAGCTGCCGCCTTCGCTCGCTGTCGTCGCCGGAGTTTTGCCGTCCGTCCGAAGCCATGGCTTGTAGTTAGGATCAGCCTTTAGTCATTGCGCCCCATCTGAGCTCAATCCCCTCACTAGCCTGGTGATCATCGCCGCGCATGCTAATCTGAGGGATCTGGGGTTCAAATCGCGTGCGCCCCCCTTGTTTTTCCTTTCTGCTACCTGTTCGTGTTTCTTCAGTTCAGTTCAGTTCGAGAGGATGCGTCATCTAGGGACGAACCCCTACAGTCTACAAGGAACGTTTCAGCCCAGCTGGTCGCTGCGCTGCACTTCCACCTGGGCGACCAGGGTTCAAATCCCCACGGCCGCACCTTTTGTTTTCACCAATTTTTGCTTCACTCAGATCAAGCTCTGCTCATGTTTCATGTCCAGTCAATTCTATTTTTCAGCTAACCAAGTCAGTAGCCCACTGGTCATCGCAGCGCACGAACAGCAGAAGGCCCTGGGATCGAATCCCATGGAGCCTCAATTCTTTTCCTCTGTGTGTTTTTTTTTCCAAAACGTGCAAACATCCGCTTCAGGCCAATTCTGCTTCTGGGTTTGCACAGTGCATTACTTTCGGCCCGCATATGTTTTTTCCCTGTTCACTGCAATTTAGCATTTCTCTAGTGCATGCATAATTATAGTAAATGCCATCATTTTGAATTGTCAATAGCTAAATATGCATGCATCCAAATTAAACAAACAATATGTGTAAAATGCTTAGATTTGTATCTAGTTTCACAATATGCAACTTTCATCCCTGTTAAAAATGTTTAAAATGCTGTTTGTTTAAGTTTTGCTTAATTGTCATGTTAAAATGATTTAATTCATAACTAAATAATCGTAACTTGGATTTTAATAAACTTTATATGCTTTGGGGGTAGAAAAATGCCTAGTTTAACATGGTGGCATCACTTTGCATGTTTAACAACTCTAAAATATGGTTTAGGGCAGAATAGTACCATAACCAAAAATATGCACATGAGGATTTTTCCGGACTTGTTGCTTGTTGTTCCGGCCTCATTTAAATTTGCCTAGTTAGGTAGTTTTATTATGCTTCACCCTCTTGCCATGCTAATCAACATTTAATCTTGTTGGGTACATAAACGAGAGAGAACGAAATAAGTCATGTGGTGTTTTCTTCTATATGCAACTCCGTTGCATATTGAGCTCCACTTAAGTTGTAGTGTTGTTTTTTGCACTTTGCCATGCCATGCCATGTATCTTTAAACCGGACATGCATCATACTTGGTTGTGCATCATGCCATGTCCATGTGTTGTCCCCACGGCCGCACCTTTTGTTTTCACCAATTTTTGCTTCACTCAGATCAAGCTCTGCTCATGTTTCATGTCCAGTCAATTCTATTTTTCAGCTAACCAAGTCAGTAGCCCACTGGTCATCGCAGCGCACGAACAGCAGAAGGCCCTGGGATCGAATCCCATGGAGCCTCAATTCTTTTCCTCTGTGTGTTTTTTTTTCCAAAACGTGCAAACATCCGCTTCAGGCCAATTCTGCTTCTGGGTTTGCACAGTGCATTACTTTCGGCCCGCATATGTTTTTTCCCTGTTCACTGCAATTTAGCATTTCTCTAGTGCATGCATAATTATAGTAAATGCCATCATTTTGAATTGTCAATAGCTAAATATGCATGCATCCAAATTAAACAAACAATATGTGTAAAATGCTTAGATTTGTATCTAGTTTCACAATATGCAACTTTCATCCCTGTTAAAAATGTTTAAAATGCTGTTTGTTTAAGTTTTGCTTAATTGTCATGTTAAAATGATTTAATTCATAACTAAATAATCGTAACTTGGATTTTAATAAACTTTATATGCTTTGGGGGTAGAAAAATGCCTAGTTTAACATGGTGGCATCACTTTGCATGTTTAACAACTCTAAAATATGGTTTAGGGCAGAATAGTACCATAACCAAAAATATGCACATGAGGATTTTTCCGGACTTGTTGCTTGTTGTTCCGGCCTCATTTAAATTTGCCTAGTTAGGTAGTTTTATTATGCTTCACCCTCTTGCCATGCTAATCAACATTTAATCTTGTTGGGTACATAAACGAGAGAGAACGAAATAAGTCATGTGGTGTTTTCTTCTATATGCAACTCCGTTGCATATTGAGCTCCACTTAAGTTGTAGTGTTGTTTTTTGCACTTTGCCATGCCATGCCATGTATCTTTAAACCGGACATGCATCATACTTGGTTGTGCATCATGCCATGTCCATGTGTTGTTTGTTTACTATGTTGTGTGCTTCTTTCCGGTGTGGCTTCTTCGGGTTGGTTCCGATAACGTCGCGTTTGTGAGGAACCGTTCGACTACGTCCGTTTTGCCTTCTTCATGGACTCGTTCTTCTTCCTTGCGGGATTTCAGGCAAGATGACCATACCCTCGAAATCACTTCTATCTTTGCTTGCTAGTTGCTCGCTCTTTTGCTATGCCTATCCTGCGATACCTACCACTTGCTTATCATGCCTCGTATATTGTTGAACCAAGCCTCTAACCCACCTTGTCCTAGCAAACCGTTGTTTGGCTATGTTACCGCTTTGCTCAGCCCCTCTTATAGCGTTGTTAGTTGCAGGTGAAGATTGAAGCTTGTTCCATGTTGGAACATGGATATTTTGTTGGGATATCACAATATATGTTATCTAATTAATGCATCTATATACTTGGTAAAGGGTGGAAGGCCCGGCCTTATGCCTGGTGTTTTGTTCCACTCTTGCCACCCTAGTTTCCGTCATATCGGTGTTATGTTCCCGGATTTTGCATTCCTTACGCGGTTGGGTTATAATGGGAACCCCTTGACAGTTCGCCTTGAATAAAACTCCTCCAGCAAGGCCCAACATTGGTTTTACCATTTGCCACCTAGCCTTTTCTTTCCCTTGAGTCGGCCGGCTCAAGGGTCATCTTTATTTTAACCCCCCTGGGCCAGTGCTTCTCTAAGTGTTGGTCCAACTGAGCGATGTCCGAGGCTACCAGGGGCAACTCTGGGCTGGCTTACCCAACGTCTGGCTCATCCGGTGTGCCCTGAGAACGAGATATGTACAGCTCCTATCAGGATTTGTCGGCACATCTGGGTGGCTTTGCTGGTCTTGTTTTACCATTGTCAAAATGTCTTGTAACCGGGATTCCGAGTCTGATCGGGTCTTCCCGCTAGAAGGAATATCCTTCATTGACCGTGAGAGCTTGTGATGGGCTAACTTGGGACACCTCTGCAGGGATTTGAACTTTCGAAAGCCGTGCCCGCGGTTATGGGCAGATGCGAATTTGTTAATGTCCGGTTGTAGAAAACCTAAAGTTGACCTTAATTAAAATGCATCAACCGCGTGTGTAACCATGATGGTCTCTTCTCGGCGGAGTCCGGGAAGTGAACACGGTGTTGGAGTTATGCTTGACGTAGGTTGTTCTAGGAGCACTTCTTGATCATAGATTTCTCGACCGTGCTTTGCCTTCTCTTCTCGCTCTCTTTTGCGAATAGGTTAGCCACCACATATGCTAGTCGCTTGCTGCAGCTTCACCTCATAAATGTTACCCTTCCTATAAGCTTGAATAGTCTTGATCGCGAGGGTGTGAGATTGCTGAGTCCCTGTGGCTCACAGTTACTTCCAAAACCAGTTTGTAGGTGCCGATGTAACCGAGCAGGTGACGCAACCAAGCTCAAGGAGGAGCTCGATGAAGATCTTGTCCTTTGTGTTGTTTCGTGCTAGTTGATCAATAGTGGAGCCCAGTCGGGATGATCGGGGATCTGTGTAGCATTTGGGGTAGTCTTCTTTTATTTTGGCTCCATAGTCGGGCCTTGATTGTATTTGGATGATGTAATGCTTTATTTATGTAATTGTGTGAAGTGGCGATTGTAAGCCAACTATGTATCTCTTTCCCTTATGTATTACATGGGTCGTGTGAAGATTACCTCACTTGTGACATTGCTTTCAATGCGGTTATGCCTCTAAGTCGTGCTTCGACACGTGGGAGATATAGCCGCATCGAGGGCGTTACACTTGCCCTTCTCATCAGCTGAGGAAATGGTCCTTTTGAGGACTTCAATCGGGGGCAAATAACTGAGATGGTTTTGAAAGTCAGCCTTGTAATGAATTGAAGACCTTGATCTGATGAATCTCATAATCCAAGGAGCGTAAGGCTTCAACTCAAATGGTGACAGGGATACATTGGCCAAAGTCCTCATGAAGAAATCCTGGTAGTTGATAGGAATACCATGGATGATATTGAACAATAGATTCCTCATTATGCCAACAACTTCTTCGTCATTAGAGTTATGGCCCTTGATTGGACTGAGGGTTTTGGTCAATATTCTGTATATCGTCCTTGGCACATAGAGAAATTCCTTGACGAGGAATGTGGTCCTTGGAGCTTGGCCTGGCTTCAAAGGCTTCATCAGCACTTGCATCAGATGATTTGACAGTTCTAGTTCATCATAGATGTGCCTTGCACCTTCAGTTGGAGGACTAACTGGAATGGCATGAAGTAATTCAGAGGTCGGTGCTTTGTAGTGAGTGTTTTCAGTCATCTAGTCCACTACCCATGAATTCACATCTTCAACGTTTCTTATGATGTGCAGCATGGCAAAGAATTGAAGAATGAGTTCTTCATTCCAATCGCAGATGTCGGTGCAGAAGTTGAGCAGCCCAGCATCATGAAGAACACTGAGGAATGGGGTGAAGCACAGAAGAGACTCCATATCCACATGAGGAATTTTATCATGGTCAAAGATCTTGTCCTTATCAAATAGCAGCGAGGAATAGAAAATCATCTGGCTGGCAGTCCAAAAACACTTACAATGGAGTCGAGCAGAGTCGTATGGATTGTAGTCAGTGAAGAAATGATGCTCAACAAAGAAGTCGTCGGCCTTGAACTTCTGCTTCTTGGTGTGAGGATTCTGTGGCTTGGGCTGAAGATTTGCAGTTCATGTCTTCACAGCCTCTTGATGCATAGCCTCTAGAGCCACAAGCTGAGGAATTTCAGGAGCAGTGTCACCAGCAGCAGCCTTGGCCTCCATTTCTTCATCACTACCAGCTGGAACTTCTTCTGGAACAGAAGGAAGTGAAGCTTGGCATCCTTCAGAGCCCGTATGAATTTCTTCAGTTTGTACTAGGGACTGAGGAATTTGGTGCAGAGGTGTTGTCAGAGGAGAATTGGGGTGATGAATTTCCCAATAGTCATCATTCAGAATTGGAGTTGTTGACCCAATGTCCACATCCACGTCTTCTTCATCAATTTCTTCAACGCCTGCCTCTTGAGCTGTGAACTGAGGCATGGGCGATGATACCATAGGAGTTGACGGGATATTATCCACTTCAATTTCTTCATCCAAGTGCTCTGACGTAGTAGGAGAAGGATTTTCTTCATCTGATTCACTGGGAATCACATATTCGTCACCAAAGGGAACAATCTCCTTTGATGGCATGCTTGATATTGGAACAACATCTATTGGGTTTGCATAGGATCTCGTCAAAGTCTTCACTTTCTTTTGAGATGAAGACTCTGAGTTTGCAGATGCTTTCCTTTTCTTCACAGATGCCTTCTCTACAACTTTGGTCTTCTTCGCTTCTGATGTAGAAGGAAGGTTGGTACTTGTCATCTAAGGTGACTTGGCAGGAGGAGCAGAAGAAATTGGTTCAGTTTCTTCAGGCGCAACTAATGCAGTTGCCCTAGCATGTTCAGTGTCCTCAGGTGCAGTAGCAGATGCTTCAACTGGCCTGGCTTGATCTTCAGACGCAATAGTGGAGGTTGCACTGGCAATTTCTTCAGTGGCTGGAATTTCTTCAGCAGCCCTGGTACTTTCAGAATCATCAACAGCCTGATTGTCATCAGCTGTGCTTGCATGTTCTTCAGTAGGCTGAGCAGATGCTTTAGCCTGAGGAATTTCACGTTGCGATGAAGCTGCAACTTTTGATGTAAATCCCTTTGCCATTTTGATGAATCTAGCTTTGGCTCCTGGCCAATCTGCACGATAAGCGTCAAATTCATCATTGAGTGCTTTGATCTCAGTCTGCATAGTCACAAGTTCATCGGGAGTCGTCTTCATGACATTTTTCTTTAGAAAATGCTCCTTCTTGTACTGAGCTTTCTTCAGTTGCCTGGCCTTCTCAAATTTCCATTTTTCTTCGCCAATAAAGGTCGTTAACATATGACTTTGGCCAGGTGTGAGATTGAAGTCAGGCATAGGACTGTTACGGTCCTTGTGTCAGAGATCTATGATGTCAAGGATCAACTTTGGATCCAGTAGAAGTGGCACATCATTGGCCTTGGCTCTAGCGGCCCTTTGCTATCTGTCTCTGATGATTTCAGCTAGTTCTTCATCATCAGCTTCGTATTCACTAGATGGTACTTGAAAGGTGACATGCTTCTTGTGAGGACTTTGCCTTGTGCTATCTAGCAGCAGCCTTTTTTCTTTAGCAAGGTTGGGCCAGTTGAGAACTGAGGAGGAGCTGAAGAATTTGCAGATGCTCCTGAAGCAATTGATATTCCAGTGGTCCTTTGGTAAGAGGCGAGATGTGCAGGTGCTGAGGACTTTGCACCTGTTGCTGAGGATTTTGCAGAGGGGACTGGAGCTGCTTTTGAGGAAGTAGCTTGAGGAACAGGTCGTGAGGGCTTTGAAGAGCTTGACCGTGAGGGCATAGCAGCTGAGGAACTTGGCTTGTTAGCAGGCTTCTTTGGCATAGCCTTCTTAGGATTGCTAGCAGAGGCTTCAACAGCCGCAGCAGCAGAATCTTCATTGAATTTCTTCACTTCTTCTTTGGTCATTTTGGCTAACTTAGCTTGCCACCTTTTTCCATTCTTTTGGAAAATCCTCACCACGCTTGATGCTAGTGGGATCAACTTCTTGGCCTCATGCCAATGGAGGTCTTGGGCATGGAGGGTGTATGGCGAATTTCTTCATGTACTTAGGATTCACATATCTGTACTCCCTCTATTCTCATTCCCATCTCCTCTCCATCCTCTGAATGCGCACTTTGCGCTCATTCTTCGTCTCCTTGCCATAAATTGCTTCATCAGGTGTGCAGTACCCTGCATAGATATCATCAGGGATCTCTAAAGCAGTATTCACTTGTGGTCTCTTGCCTCCCTTCTGAGGTCTTTTGCTATCGGCCGTTTTCTTCAACTGAGGATTTTGAACAATCGAATTCACCGACGAGGTCTGCAATTTGTCTTCAAGGAGCGTTGTAAATGAGTTAAGTTGATGAGAACCTAGAGATTCAGCAGCGGGCATGTGTACCTGTGAACAAAGTATAGATGCGAAGAATTTGGAGAGGTCATATGCGTTCTCATAAGTTTTTTGACAGAAACAAGTTTGAGGATTTGACCAGGGGTGTCTTGAGGAATTTCACTAAGCGTTCTTTGACTTAGGTTCCAGAGTTGTATAGATTGAGATTCCACACAATTGAGGAATCTTGAAGAAAAACATGGCTTAGAGAAACAAATCAAGAACAGATGCAAGTGTGGTGTTTAAGAGTGTGGAATTTGAAGAATAAACACCTTTTGAAGATTTTGCGGAAATCATCAGAATCAACAAGGGCACTAAAAATAGATTTTATGTACCCTTGACGAAGAACGCGATGAACTGAGCGAAGAAGTTGAGAAGCCCGTCCGTGTTTGCACACGAACACGTCACGTGTACCCTCGACACCAGGGGTGATGCATCGCAGCTCACGGCGAAGGAGTCTCACCGGAAGCGTGATTCGCAAGACAATCGGAGAGAACTTTTGAGGACCCGAAACCCAACACTCCCGGGAGGGACCCCGTCAGGGAGTGCGGCGGCTATGGGCTGCCCTAGGTCGGTCCAACCGTCCCTAGAGCCTCTGCATTTGCAGCTCTCCAACATGAAGAATGACAAAGAACGAGGAAGGAAAAACGGGGGAGAGACAAAACGTAGATGAAAAAGTAGTAGATGTGTTTTTTGCGATTGTGTGTTGTTCAATCAGCCGTCACCTCTCATCTATTTATGAGGTGGATGGACTTCCCATACAAGAAAAGGACTAAAAATTCCGTCCAAAACATCAAAAACCCTAACCTAACTCGGACAGGAATCTTTGGTAATTTCCCAGACCAACTCAGTCTCACCAATTGGTTTGTTTCAGTCCCACCGAGTGAACGTTGCCAACTCTCGGTATCCTTCTGTAATTTCTTGGATCAACTCGGTCTCACCAATTGGTTTGCTTCAGTCCTAGGTTGGATACGATCTCGGATTAAGACGATTTTTATATCAAAATCAACTGTTCGACGAGACGCACAACTTTCGTGTTGAGAAGTTTTCCATCAGAGGCCATATTAATTGAGTTTCATGCCATTCTTTAATCTGGTGTCAACATGAGCATCTCCGAACTTGTCATAACTATTACATCCGAGCTCTGCTATAGACCATCTTCATATCCATCTCGATCTTCTTAGAGATAGCCATTCGGAGTGACCTCCAATCCTAAGTTTGAATTAGTCTTTATATAGCCTAAGCTAATTATGTGACGGTGCCACTTTTGAGCGTCAACACATGCCCCCCTGTTATGCCGGAAAATAACTTGTACCAAGTTTGTTCTAAGGACGATGTCAGCACTCCATCGGCCATTTATATGTTCTTAGGGCGATAAGTATATATCGGCCATGTTTATGCTAAGGGCGATAGTTATTTATCGGTTGTTGCCTATCTAGGCTTCTTGCCACACACTTGGGTGGTACTTCTTTAAATATTTTCCATTGAGAGCTCCAGGTAACAACGCCCCTTGTACGGATTCCACCAAATATGAGTTTCCAGGAACTACTCTTGTAATCCTAAAAGGACCTTCCCAACTTAGAGACCACTTCCCAAATTTTCTGTCTTTCAAACCAATTGGTAGAATCACCTTCCACACGAGATCACCAACTTGAAAAGTCATCAACTTGACCTTCTTATTGTAAGCTCTTGCCACCCTCAACTTATGTCTCTCTATGGCCTCCAAAGCAGCCAAATGTTTATCAGCGACTTCATCAATATTGTCCATCATCAAGTTATAAAAGTCCACCGCCGATAAATCATTCCGTTTGGCTATTCTCAAAGCATTCAAATTCACTTCCACTAGTAAAACGGCCTCTTGACTATATACGAGCTCATATGGAGTTACCTTTGTAGCACCATGCCTTGAGATTCTATGCGCCCATAAGCTTCGGACAGTAGCTCATGCCATCTCCTTGGATTATCCTCAATCTTCTTCTTGATGAGCTTGAGTAATATTTTATTGCTAGACTAAGCTTGTCCATTGGCTTGGGCATAATATGGAGAGGAATTGAGCAACTTTATCTTATATGATTCGGAAAATTCTCTAACTTGATGTAACATAAAGGATGAACCTTGGTCTGTAGTTAATGTTTGAGGAATATCGAATCTATGAATAATGCGCTCAGTTATGAATTGAATTACCTCTGTATGAGTCATATTTGAGTGTTATTACTTCAGACCATTTAGTGAAATAATCAGTCGCCACCAACACGAGCTGATGCCCCTTTGAAGAAGAAGGATGAATCTCTCCAATAAAGTCTAATCCCCAACCTCTAAAAGGCCACGGCTTGATAATAGGATGTAACATAGTAGCGGGAGCCAACTAAATATCACCAAACGTTTGACAAGCTTCACATCCTTTATAATATCGGAAGCAATCATTAACCATTGTCGGCCAATAAAACCCAGCACATCGTAATAACCATTTCATCTTGGGAGCTGACTGATGAGTGCCACAAATACCTTCATGGACATCTCCCATAGCAACTCTCGCTTGGTCCTCGTCCAGGGACTTTAAAAGAACATCATCAACCGTTCGGTGATAGAGACCATCATCTCTCATTGTGTATTTGAAAGCATATGCCAAATAGTCCTATCCACCCTCTTACTAGGATCACACAAATAATCAATAATGGGTTTCCTCCAGTCTTGGTTTTCTCTTGCATTAAATATTTCATTAGTGGCCGAAACGGTTGGGTCCGGTTGGGCCTCCCCTATATTGGCAAGGCTAGACATAGGCCTTTGAGAAATATGAAACATACCATGATCAACATGATAGCCAGATGCTTGTTGTGCCAACTCATTTGCTTTCCAATTGTCATGTCTAGATATATGAGAAATGCTAAAATAATCCAAAATAGAAATTATATCTAGACATTTATCAAGATAAACATTAAGTGATTTGTCAAAACATTGAAAGACTTTGGATATTTGTTGCACTACTAATAACGAATCACCAAAAGCCTCAATATGTGTAGCACCTATGGCAAGGAACATTTCTAAGCCGAATAAAAATGCTTCATATTCAACTTGATTATTTGTGCAAAAATATTCTAAGCGGCATGAGGCTTCAAAAATAGCACCATGAGGAGATATATAAACAATACCAACACCTTGGCCATTGCTACAAACTGAACCATCAAAATATAATCTCCATGGTACTAACGAGACAGGGTTTATATCAATATCTTGCTTGTCATCAATCCGATGCTCAAATAAAATTAGCAACAATTTGGCCTTTCATGGATTTCAGATATTCATAAGCCAAATCATATTCAATTAAAGCATAGGTCCACTTGCCAATTCTACCACTAAGAATTGGCCTATGCAACATGTACTTGATGACATCGGTTTGACAAGCTAAAATGCAAGTACTAGGCACTAGATAATGTCTCAATTTTGTACAAGCATAATATAAGCATAAACATAATTTCTCAATAAATTTATACCTTGTCTCGGCGTCCAATAAGCGTCAGCTCAAATAAGTGATAACATGCTCATTTCCTTTGGTCTCTTGAGTTAAAACAGCACCAATAACACATTCTTCTGCTGCAATATAAAGTCTAAAGGGCTCTTTATGTTTGGGAGCTTTCAACACTGGAGGAGTGCATAAATAATTTTTGATCATGTCAAATGCTTCTTGCTGTTTTACCCCCCAAGTAAAATTAGTTTCATTCTTTAACCGAAGGATGGGAGTGAATGCATCAACCTTCCCTGACAAGTTGGCTATGAATCTCCTCAAATAATTGACTTTGCCAAGGAATTTTTGCATATCTCTCTTGCATGTTGGAGCCTCTACGTTTTGTATAGCTTCTATATTTTTGGGATCAATTTCTATGCGATCATGATGAATAATAAAACCCAAAATCTTTCCAGTTGATACAGCAAAAGCATACTTCAAAGGATTCATCTTTAGTCCATATATTTTCATTCTCTCAAAAGCTAAGCACAGGATTCAAAAGCATCTGATTTGACGACAATATCATCAATATAAACCTCAAGTATAACACCGAGTAAATCATGAAAAATTAAATTCATAGCCCTTTGATACGTGGCACCGACATTTTTTTAATCCAAAGGTCATCACTGTCCACTCAAACAAACCAAGGAAACTAGGACATCTAAAAGCCGTTTTGGACATGTCCTCTTCAGCCATAAAAATCTTGTTATAGCCCGCATTACCATCAAGAAAGCTAATGACCTTATGTCTAGAAGAATCATTAATATGCATATTGGCTATTGGCATGGGATACTCATCTTTAGGTTTAGCTGTATTCAAATCTCCAAAATCAATGCACACCCTCAACTTGCCGGAGCCTTTCTTCTCTACTGGTACAATGTTAGAAATCCGCTCCACATACCTGCAAGGTCTAATAAAATTAGCTTTAAGCAAACGACTGATCTCTTCCTTGATCCGGTCATATGTTTTTGGATTAAACTTTCTGCTGATTGCTTGTATGGTCTAAAACCAGCCTTTATAGGTAACCGATGCTCCACTAGCTCTTGGCTTAAACCTGGCATCTCATGATATTCCCATGCAAAGCAATAAACATATTCTTTCAATGGCTCGATCAACTTAGCTTTATGATCGGATCTTAAATTTTTGTTTACAAATGTCGGCCTAGGAATTGAACCATCTCCTATATCTATCTCTGCTGATGGATCGGCCGATGTAAAACTTTGTCCTAATTTATCCATATCATCTAACTCTTCTATGGACTCATACATATCGTTCTCACTGGACCGATATTCTACAAGACGCTTTTGTAACCACTCTGAGTTAGGATCCATTTAAATACATCGTACCTTGGAGCCGATTATCGCCAACCAGATTTAAAGAAACGGGCACGAAACCACTTTTTATGGCGCTAAGAAAATCAAATTCTGACAAGTCTCGCCCCGTCAAGCAAGTAGCATTGGGATGTTGCCAATCCACCGATGCATCGGCCAAAGCAACACAAGCCAAATTATCCGCATGAATGACTTCTACTTAATCATCAACCCATCGAATTAAAAACTGGTGCATAGTAGATGGCACGCATTGGTTTGCATGAACCCAATCGTGGCCTAATATCACATTGTAGTTACCTTGCACCTCAGCGACAAAGAATGCGGTAGCCAAAGTTTTGCTTCCCACCGTATGCTCCACATACATTACACCTTTGGCTTCAGTTTTCTCTTTGCCTTCAAATCAATTAAGCACCATGTTGGTCTTTATTAACTCTTCATCACGTATCACCAATTTTTTGAAGACCGAATATGGCATAAGATTCACCATAGCACCACCATCGACAAGCATTCTAGCAATCGGCGATCCATTAATATGACCTTTAAGGAACGATGGCTTCAAGTGCGTCACCGACTCTTTTGGCTTCTCAAATATAGCATTTTTAGGACCAAAAATCTAGTTGAGCTACTTCCCCTTCTTCATCTATAGCACGAAATTCGGCGGGTAAGTAATACACCATATTAATATCCATACCTTCATGAACCGGTGTAGACTCATAATAAAGCATTTCATCTCCTTCCGCAAGCATGTTCACTGACTCCGAAATATCTCCAAGGGAAGAGAAAGTAGTCGGCAAAGTGTACTAGTAGCCGCATCGTCCTCCGTTGGTGGTATAGGTGTTGCTATGATCAATACAGATGCTGCTATGTTTTCCTTTTGCTTTGGCCTTCACACTTGTTTGGGGGGTATCATGGGACGGCTTTCATTGAATAATTTATCCCTTAGCTTTTCTGCTTCTTATTCCTCCTTCTCATTTCTCCTCATGCGCTGCAATCTCCTTTTTTTGCGCCTTGGTTAGACCGGAAGGACACCACTTAGGCTGAGTATATTTTGGATCTCTCGACTTGTCCTTTCTTGTGCTAGCTTCATGGTCATTAGCCATGGGGCCTTGCTGGACCGTAGCCACATCTTTATTAGAATCAGCTGGATTATCAACAGTAATTGGCTCTTTGATTATTAATTCTTTAGTACCTATCATAATAATTTCACCACTAGTATTCTTCTCCTTTTGCTTTCTAGGCTCTGAAATTTCAGCACTTGGTGATTTGGCACGCCAGACTTGCCTGCTGACCCTTTTTTATTATCTTGCATTGACTGATTGACACCATTGTTCAAACGGCCTCGTGTGGGATAAGAAAGCCTCTCATGAATGGCCCCCCTTGGTTCTGCCCAACTCGGATGAAAAGCATAAGGGATCATTGGGGGCTACCCCCATCCTCCATTGAAGTCTCCCACGTAGTATGGCACATAGGGCGGTGGCACCATCCATGGTCCCAGTGCCCATGACCCATATGGCCTTGCATGATGCTGAAATTCTTCGCTAGGAGGTGACCTTGAGCACTTCAAATTTGATGACCGATTAGAGCTAGAACCGGCCGCTTGATTGGCATACTTGGACAACAACATATCAAAAGTTGGCTTGATTTTCTTGCGACGCACTTTAGCTTCATTCGTCTTCCACTTGCCAACCTCCGGACTCTTGGGCTTAACAAATTTGACATGAGTATTCTCTTGCACTTGTGGTTGCCCCCGAGTGTAGGATTCTTGATGGTGATCTTGATTATCTCCTTGCCATCGGGTCTCTTGTCAAGCACAACTGGTCTCCCCAAGACCTTGCCGCTCTCCTTATTTTTCCTGGGCTCACCAATGAAAATGTTATTCTTATTAGTTGATTCGGCTATGTTGGGCCGAATTAACATCTTCTTCCCCTCCAAATCCATGGTGTTCATTGGGAAAGGCTACTTATCAACTTGCATCTCAGAAAAATTCAATAGTCCGTCATTAATGGCCAATTGTATCTGTCGTCGAAAAACATTACAATCATTAGTAGCATGAGAAAAAGAATTATGATACTTGCAATAAGCATGCCGTTTTAGATCTTGAAACGGTGGTAAAGTATGACATATTCTAATAATCTTCGCTTGCAATAAAGCATCAAATATTCTATCACACTTAGCAATGTCGAAAGTAAATTTCATCTCTTCATCACGATTCTTATGAATCGGCTTTAAATCATTGCAAGTAAAGGTTTGGCCTTAGATGGACAAACAAATTCAGCAGCATAAATATAACCCTCATCGTCCGAGTGGTCACTATCATACTCAACCATATTCATCTTAGGACGATCAGTTTTATATCTATGCACCTCTTGAAGATCTTTTCTTCGCCTTTCTTGAGCCAAAGCCCTTTGCAAGAATTGGTTGATATTTAAAAACTCATGTCCTTCTAGCCTTTCTCTAATGTGAGTTCTCAAACCACTAAGCACAAGATCAGCCAAATCCCTCTTGGTTATCACCAAACTATAGCACCGGTTTTTGTCTCTCTAAATCTCTTGACGTAATCGGAGACCGATTCATCATGCTTTTGTCTAACCGATGTAAGATGTGACAACTTAAGCTCATTATCACCACTATAAAAATGATCATGAAACTTTTGTTCTAAGTGAAACCATGTAGTAATAGAACCGGGTGGTAACGCAGAAAGCCACGAGAAAGCAGTATCGGTTAAAGATAAAGGAAAATAACGTACTCTCCACTCATCTCGTTAACTTGCCTCACCTAATTGTGCCAAGTACTGACTAACATGCTCCCAAGTGGTTTTTGTGCCCTCTCCATTAAACTTAACAAAATCTGGAATTTTATATCCCGGAGGGCATTGAATTGCATCAAAGTATTCTGGATATGGCTTTTGGTAAATACATTAATTCCTTGGTAACTCAACTCCAAAATTCTCTCGAAGCATCTTAGCCATCTCCTCTCTAAGATTAGCTGGACCATCATCCATAGTGGGCGATGAAGCTTGTGGCAGTAGCATAGCAGGAGTAGGGTTAGTAGTTGCAGGTGTGAATTGTGGCATGTATGCCGAATTGTAATTCAGCAGTGAAATAGGTAAAGTTGTACTAGGGATTTCTGCAATAACAGGCACACCAACATTACCACTAGATGATTGAGGCATACTATTTTTAGCATTACTATTTTCCAAGAAAATTTGGTATGAAATATTATTGCTATCAGTAATACGACTATCAATTTCAGCCCATACCTCGGGAGAGAAGGTATTACTTACAGAGGGTTTAACATGTTCATCATGAAGAGGAGAAAACTTGATTTCTCCAACTGAAGTGATATTGCCTTAGCGATCCTTCTTGAACTTAGCAAGGAACTCCTGCATCTCCTTCTCTTCACGCGCCTTCTTGTACTCCTCATAAACTTGGCGATGTTGCTCCGATAACTCCTCAAAATTGGGCTTGATTATGTTATCAGCGTTGATTTTCGAGGGATTGGGAATCTTGTCGTTGCCAGACATGATGGATGATGATGACAATTGATCTTTAGTCCCCAACGGAGTCGCCAAAAAGTGTGTTCACACACGAACACGTCATATGTACCCTCGACACCGGGGGTGATGCACCGCAGCTCACGTCGAAGGAGTCTCACCGGAAGCGAGATTCGCAAGTCAACCGGCGAGAGCTTTTGAGGACCCGAAACCCCACACTCCCAGGAGGGACCCTGTCGGGGAGTGCGGCGGCTGTGGGCTGCCCTAGGTCGGTCCAGCCGGCCCTAGAGCCTTGGGATTCACAGCTCTCCAACACGAAGAACGAGGAAGCAAAAATAGGGGAGAGACAAAACGTAGATGAAAAAGTAGTAGATCTATTTTTTGCGATTGTGTGTTGTTCAATCGGCCGTCACCTCTCATCTATTTATGAGGCGGCTGGACTTCCCGTACAATAAAAGGACTAAAAATTCCATCCAAAACATCAAAAACGCTAACCTAACTCGGACAGGAATCTTTGGTAATTTCCCGGACCAACTCGGTCTCACTGATTGGTTCGTTTCGGTCCCACCGAGTGAACGTTGCCAACTCTCTGTATCCTTATGTAATTTCTTGGATCAACTCAGTCTCACCGATTGGTTTGCTTCGGTCCTACCGAGTGAACATTGCCAACTCTCTGGTAAATTTTCAGACCAATTAGGTCTCACCGATCAAATCAACTCGGTCGGTCCAAAATGACTCTGCAGTTTCTGTTTCTGACCTTGTTTTGCCTCCACAAATTGCATACGATCTCGGATTAAGAAGATTTTTATATCAGAATCAGCCGTTTCTACGAGACGCACAACTTTCGTGTTGAAACATTTTCCATCAGATGACATATTAGTCATGCCATTCTTTAATCTGGTGTCAACATGAGCATCTCCGAACTTGTCATACCTATTACATCCGACCTCCACTATAGACTATCTTCATATCCATCTCAATATTCTTAGAGAGAGACATCCGGAGTGACCTCCAATCCTAAGTTTGAATTAGTCTTCATAGAGCCTAAGCTAATTTTATGACTGTGCCACTTTTGAGCGTCAACAGTCCGTTCAGATCTTCCATGCCCTAACTTGGCGGCAGAAGACAGCTACGGCGGCGGCGGAGTGCAGATTTCCGCGGCCGGCACGAGTACGACGGTGACGAGGTCAAGGTAGTGAAGCTCTTCCTCACCGGAGATGATGGAAGGTAGCGGCGACGCTAGGTCAGAGAGCTCGAGCAAGGGGAGTGAGGTTGAGCGGGGTAAATGGGGTCAGAGGAGGGTGAGGGGTACTTATAGACGAGGCGAAAAACCGTTCGTCCGAGGAAAATGGACGAATGTGCCCCTGACCCTTCTCATCCTAGCGACATGCGTCACCCACGTACTGTGAAATGGAGATCGTGTGAGATCGTGGGTGAATAGATAAATCATATCGTGGGATGCGGAATGGTTTGAGCGGCAAAACCCAAAAATTGAGATATGAAAATTTTAATGTTTCGTTCGCAAATTCTTCAGCTGACAAGGACATAGTGAAGATTTTGAACGGATTCCAAATAGAACGCACATGAAGAATTTGTGAATATACTGGGTTGAGTTTAGCATAGAGGGGGATGGGTCCGATCACATTGACTTAGGTAAAAGTCAACTTGAAGAATTAGCAATACGAGTATATATACAATGTGAGGATTATATCTAACAGATGTTACGTAAAAAACAATTATAGCAATACATCAAGGAGCTAATGTATTTTCCCCATATATAAACTCGTGAATCATCATGCCTGGTTAAAATTGAGGAAGTAATCATGTTTTGTATTCAAGTAGGGAAATGAGTAGATGATACTGCTGTTTTTTCTTACTTCTAGCTTACACCAGAATGCCTAATATTATCATTTCCAAGTTTGCTAGGGTTCACCAATGGATTGTGGGTCATCATTCATCAACCTTTCTTCCTCTCTCCCTCCAAAATAATATAGCCAACTTCATAAAAAGGGTGAAAAGGATCGTACTCTATACGAAACTGGCAATAGAGTAGGCCATAGCTTCAGGAGTTAAGATAGTCACCGAAGGAGTTCCATGTACTAACAACATGAAGCAGCATGGGCACGCCATAGATAGAAGTTAGGCATGATGGATGATATACTTGAGGACTTTTGTGCGTTAGCACATAATAATTATATACATTGGAACCTTTTACCACATAGATTGAAATATATTTTTCTCAATGCACACTTGCAGGACCCACTAAAGCCAAAAAGAAGTAACACCAAAGCATGGAAATCAGATGTACATAGAAAGCATAAGTTTTTCCAACTTTGTTTCCACATTGGATGCATTGCTAACTGATTTGAAATGAGCATATAAATGAACTGTGCAAGAGAATGGAAAATCCAATCACCCTGCTATCAAGCCGTTGACTTCCATCAAGTCACATTCCATGTGTACTCTGGAACATCACTTAGCCTGGTATGTCCCAGGAGCATGCTGCACCAACTAAGCATGCGACGCTGAGAGAAACCACTATTCTCGTCGTCTGACCTATGATGTTTATTTTTGTTTCTTCTTTCTCTGTACATGAATCATAAAGAAAATAAGCTCATGAAGGAAAGACTGACTCATCCTTTTCAAGATTATATGGGAGTACGGAATTTATGAAACCTTGTTTCTGTGTCAATCCATGTCTCATATTTTCAGTCGGTGGTAGCCAGCATGTAATCCCTAGCCAATAGTGCCTCTTTCTCTGTCCTAGGATGGCGTTCACATGTTTTCTGAAGTAGCATTATCAACATGTAATAATAGTCCACAACATATATAAGATATTGTCATGCAAATTGTACCCAACAAAAATCTCCATGAGCTTACAAAATAGAGACTAAAGCTTCGTCAAGATAGTTTGAGGATCTGGCTAACAATGTTGAAAATTTGGAGTTTATGAAAACAAAAAATAGTGGTAGCTTAACTACTGCAAACAAAATAGAGATTGGGTAGCAACCTCTTTGTCAGGTATTATGATTTCACGGAATAATAAGTTTAAGAATTTCTAAGAGTTTTCTTGCAGATTGTACCCTGTTTGTAAAGAAGTACCGTGTCACCTGTGATAAGTGTATCACCATTTCATTTATGTCAGTCTTTGACCTCCTCAATTCTCAAGCAGAAGGAATGTGTAAGAAAGAGACGAAGATAAATCATTCTCCTATATAGTGATTTTGGCCAAAACATAATTCAAAAGGATTCTATTAGATTGGGCGAGGTTCAACAACCTGAATCAATTGTGTATAGGCCAGTGAGCCTCTATAGTTTATAAACAACAGTGTGCAGTCAGAGAAATTCTTGAAGTAGTCTACGAAGCCAAGCAATCATTTTAGTTGTGACCATCCAAAAGTACTATGAACGACATGTGTTTTTTAACTCGTTCTGAAATATTCAAGCAACATAAACGCGTGAGGAGTTTGGTTCATATTACCAAATAGTGGAAAGCAAGATACATGAATCAAGTAGTATTTAGGACAAACGAAAAATATGATAATAAGGAAAATACATTCAGGGGAGAATCTTAAGTTTTCACACTAAAAACAAAAAATAGTGGTAGCTTCATTATTGAAAACAAAATAGAGACCGGGCACTACCACCAATGGCCCTTTCTATTTTTAAGACTGAGCTCAACAACCTCTTTATTAGGTATTATGATATCATGGACTAATAACTTACAGCTTGTACCCTGTTTGTAAAGAAGTACCATGTCACCGTCTGATAAGTGTGTCATTATTCCGATCTATATCAATGTTTGGCCTCCTCAATTCTCATGCAGAAGGAATGCGTAAGAAAGAGGCGAAGATAATCATACTCCTATATGTAATTCTGGCCAAAACATATATTAGATTAGGCGAGGTTCAACAACCTGAAGGAGTTGTGTATAGGACATTGAGCCTCTGTAGTTTATAAACAACAGTGGGAAGTCAGAGAAATTCTTGAAGTAGTCTAAACATCCAAGCTATCATTTTAGCTGTGAACATCGAACGACATGTGGTTTTGCTTCTAACTCGGTCTGAAATATTCAGGCAACATAAACACGTGAGGAGTCATATTACAAATAGTGGAAAGCAAGAAACATAAATCAAGTAGTATTTAGGACAAACAAAAAAATAACAAAGAACATACGTGCTGGGGAAAGTCTGGAGTTTTCACACTGAAAACAAAAAATAGTGGTAGCTTCACTACTGAAAACAAAATAGAGACCGGGCAGTACCACCCATGGCTGTGCTCAGCAACCTCTTTGTCAAGTGTGACGACATCATGGACTAATAAGTTTAACACATTCTAAGAGCTTTCTTACAGTTTGTACCCTGTTTGTAAAGAAGTACCATGTCACTGTCTGATAAGTGTGTCACTGTTTTGATTTCTGTCAGTGTTTGACCTCCTCGATTCTCATGCAGAATGAATGCGCAAGGAGACGAAGATAAATCATACTCCTATATAGTAATTCTAGCCAAAACATAATTCAAAAAGATTCTATTATATTAGGCGAGATTCAACAACCTGAAAGAGTTGTGTATAGGTGAGTGAGCCTTTGTTGTGGATAGTCAGAGAAATTCTTTTAGTAGTCTACAGAGCCAAGCGATGATGTACTATGAACGACATGTTGTATTACTTCTAACTCGGTCTAAAATATTCAAGCAACATAAACACGTGAAAAGTTTGGTTTATATTACAAACAGTGGAAAGCAAGAAATGAATCAAGTACTCCATGTGAACCATATTAATTGCCGCTGATGTACTAAGTCAACGACAATTAATACAGATCGATGGAGGTAGAATTTAGGACAAACGGGAAATGCAATAATAAAGAAAATACAAAGTACTTGCTAATTCATAGCCCTGGGAACCTCACCTTGCTGATCCCTCTCACTCCGTGGTATCCATCAAGCCCACGCCACGTCTTTTGAAACACTGATCCAACTATAGTTTGACGCGCCGAGGAAAACCATGGACTTAGAGTGTGGTTTGAAGATAGAGGAGAGGTGTCTTGCTGAGATTGCTTACATGAGTGAATATAAGATGCACATTGTGTTAAAAAAGAGATGAGGAATATCAGGAACACTGCTTTATTTTTTACCAGCATACATAAACCCCGGATTTCAACTTTAATTTGCAGAAAATAATAATGTAATTTGGTGGCAACGAAAATATAAATTCAAAGAGATAGAAACCTATGAAGAGGGAAATCAATTCCTTACCTATAGAAGTTAGGACTCATGTCAAACTTTTCATGACAGAAGCAACTCAATTGGCCATATTGGAATTGGTTGTGGAAAAAACCATTTTAAATCAAACTTCTCATCTGCATACAATGTTATGCTACTGTGTAAGTTTCATCAATTTTTTTTGTTCTATACTTGTGAAGACTGTATAAATACTGTTCGATGAAGTAGATCTATAGGAATGCATGAATATTCTTCTAAGCATAATGGGGCAACATAAATCTACTAATTTATTTTAGAGCGGATTTATAATTATGCAGAACCCACTAGTAAACATGAAAATCACTGTGAGGGCACTCTGAAAGTGTATCTGAAAATTCTTTAGCATATTTCTGTAATTGGCAACTATCCTATCTGAACATTGTAACTGCAAAGGAAGGATCGCACATATTATTAAAACAAAAAATGATATTAGGGATTCCATGGTTACAAATAGAGAAAAATATATGAATGTTTTGTATTAAAAAGATCACCTATTTAGATCCATTACCAAATACAACAAACAAACCATACACAGAAACATGTGTGACTCAATAATCCATACATGAAGCTATTTCTTTTGCAGAACCAACAATATTTAAATGTTACAAATCTACCAAGAAAATATTATACACTCTATAAGATATGATTCTTAATCCTGGACGGAAGAATTGTTTGCTAAACATGCAGATAATCTGAGAGTTAGCACATACTGGAAGAAAAACGTACAATCTCCAAATATTTCCATAGAAAAATGTACAGCTTCCATCAAACGCGCCCAAGTTCCATGAGATAAATTTAGAGAAGAAAATTACGTTGTCGGGCAGCCACACAACACGACAGAATTTTCTACGCGGAGTGCGATCTTCTCTGGCTACTTCCGCGCCATGGCGGTCAGACGTGTGGAGGGGACAATAGGACACCATTGTTGTCACTTATATGCATCACCACAGGAAAGGAGAGCACCATGTGTTGCAGCAACTTTAGACACGACGTTCGATTGGAGAGGAACAGGAGATGGGAACAAATCGATGAACGATACATAGTACACCTTACTCGCGTTCCCTCGACCAGCCGCGTCTCCACCACGCAGCCGGAAGCCGCATGCTACTCAAAGAGAGAGGACCAAGGAGAGAGATGGTTCAAGGTGGCGGTGGAGGCGGCAGTGGGATGCGACAGAGTGTGGATGCGGTGGGCGGCGGCGGCGGATGGGGCAGGGAGCAATGACAATGGTTGGGGCGCAGGGCGGCAGCGCGATCCATGGCGATGGGCAGGAAGGTGGGGGTTGGGAGAATAGGGATAAGGAAAGATGGCATCTTTTTTGTGCAAAATAGGACCGTGGGCCTTTAGAGTTCTTTTTTTTTCTGGCCGAAGTAAGCACATAATTAAGGTCAAAATATATACACGAATTAATCTGCACCATAATAATTTGGTCCCACTAGATTAGCGGCTCGTAAAATCAAATTAATGTAGGAATTATTAGGGAGTCTAGAATTAGTATAGGTATAGAAGTGAATGTTGTAGAGGACTGAAAACTCATATATAGAGGACTGAAAACTCATATATATATGAAGAACACAGTCGGAAAGAGTGAAGACTTTGCAAAGTTGAAGAAATTGAACAACTGAGGAATTTCGAAAACTGAAGAAAAACTCAAATTGAAGATTTTCAACTTTTGTTGGTGGCGTGACCCACCGTATAAGAATGATGATTTCAGACGCCGCGTACAATTGTCGTAGGGCTCTAAGAATCAAATTCTTCATTAATTTCTTCACACATAGAGGGTTAGTCTTCATTGATTGAAGAGAAACGTTACTTCGTGTGTTGCACATCTAAGTCATCAATTTGCATAAGTGTTAGGATGTGTGTCCTTTTCAAATAACATTCGAAGATTCTAAGATATTTAGCTCACACAGCAACTTGCTAAATATCTTCTCATCCAAGGGCTTTGTGAAGATATCTGCTAGTTGTTCTTCAGTCTTCACGTGCTCAATAGAGATGTCGTGCTTCAACATATGATCTCAAATAAAATGATGACGAATCTGGATGTGCTTTGTCTTCGAGTGCTGAACTGGGTTATGAGCAATCTTGATGGCACTCGCATTGTCACAGAAGAGAGGCACATTCTTCACATTGATGCCGTAGTCCTTGGGGGTTTGCTTCATCCATAGCAATTGAGCATAGCACGAACCAGCAGAAATGTACTCAGCTTGAGCAATAGAGAGTGATACACAGTTCTGCTTCTTCGAGGACCAACATACTAAAGATCGTCCGAGGAAATGATATGTGCCTGATGTTGACTTGCGATCCGCTCGATCACCAGCATAGTCAGAGTCAGAATATCCAATGAGATCGAAAGATGAGCCCTCGGGATGCAATAATCCAAGTGTTGGAGTGTGAGCTATATATCGAAGAATATGCTTCACAACCTTATGATGTGATTCCTTCGGTGTAACTTGAAATCGGGCACACATGCAAACACTAAGCATAATATCTGGCCTAGATGCACATAGATACAATAAAGAGCTAATCATGGAGCGGTATAACTTTTGATCGAAGTCTATACCATTTTCATCAGTGCATAGATGGCCATTTGTGGGCATAGGGATTTTGACGCCTTTGCAATCTTGCATGCGGAATTTCCTCAACACATCCTTGAGGTATTTCTCTTGAGATATGAAGATGTCGTTGCGCTGTTGACGCATTTGAAGACCTAAGAAGAATTTCAAGTCTCTCATCATAGACATTTCATATTCCTCACTCATCATATAGGCAAATTCATCACTATAGCATTGGTTAGTACAACCAAAGATAATATCATCAACATATATTTGGCACACATATAATTCTTCATCATAGGTTTTGGTGAAAAGAGTTGGGTCAAGTGAACCGGGTTTGAGGCCTTTCTTCATGAGGAATTCCTTCAAGGTATCATACCATGCCCGAGGGGCCTGCTTGAGGCCATAGAGGGCTTTATTGAGTGTGAAGACTTTGTCAGGATGCTTAGGATCTTCAAAACCTGGGGGTTGAGCAACACATACTTCTTTCTCAAGCTTACCATTGAGGAATGCACTTTTCACATCCATTTGATATAAGATGATATTATGATGGTTAGCATAAGCAAGCAATATGCGAATAGCCTCAAGTCTAGCAACAGGTGCAGACATTTCATCAAAATCAATTCCTTCAACCTGTGTGTAGCCTTGAGCTACAAGATGAGCCTTATTCCTCACCACAATGCCATTTTTATCTTGCTTGTTGCGGTAGATCCATTTGGTACCGGTGATATTGTGCTTGCATGGGTCTGGATGCTTAACAAGTTCCCAGACATTGTTGAGCTTGAATTGATGTAATTCCTCTTGCATCGCTTGAATCCACTCAGGCTCTATAAATGCCTCATCTACCTTGGTGGGCTCTATGATAGAGACAAAAGCAAAGTGCCCACAAAAGTTAGACAAATGTGAAGCCCTTGAGCATGTGAGAGGACCTGGTGCTTTGATGTCGTCGATGATTTTCTCAATCTGCACTTCACTTGCGACACGAGGATGAGCGGGTTGATGACGTTGAGTGGGCTCAACATTTTCTTTAGAGCCATTTTCCTCAGGTGCGCCAGCATGATGTTCTTATGTTCTGGAATGACTTCTTTACCAGATTTTTCAGTAGGTATGACATCCTCAGTAGCCTTGAACTTGATGGATTCGTTAGGTGACATTTCATCTAGCACAGGAGGTAGGTGCTCTCTTTGTGAGCCATTAGTTTCATCGAACCGCACATCTACAGTTTCAACAACCTTGTGGTGTACGGTGTTGAAGACTATGTAGGTGTGCGAGTCCTTTCCGTAACCAAGCATAAAACCTTCATGTGCTTTCGGTGCAAATTTAGAATTGTGATGAGGATCTCTAATCCAACATTTAGCACCGAAGACATTGAAATAACTCACATTGGGTTTCTTCTCAGTGAGGAGTTCATATGAGGTCTTTTTGAAGAATTTGTGAAGATATACCCTGTTGATGATGTGACATGCAGTATCAATTGCCTTAGGCTAGAAGCGAGGAGGCGCCTTGTATTCATCAAGCATAGTGCGAGCCATCTCAACAAGAGTCCCGTTCTTGCGCTCCACGATGCCATTCCGCTGAGGAGTATAAGGAGGAGATAACTCATGAGTAATGCCAAGTTCATCAAGATAGTCATAAAGACCAGTATTCTTGAACTCGGTCCCATTGTCACTTCTAATGTGCTTGTTCTCCACACCGAAGTTTGTTGAAGCCCTCGAGGAAAATCATTTGAAGACTTCTTGCACTTCAGTTTTGTAAGTGATGATATGCACCCATGTGTAACGAGAATAGTCATCAAAAATAACAAAGCCATATAAAGATGCAGCATTAGTGAATGTGGCATAATGAGTAGGGCCGAAGAGATCCATGTGAAGAAATTCAAATGGTAGTCATGATAGTCTTTGAGGGATGCTTGAACTTGGTCATCTTTCCAGCTTCACAAGCTCCACACAGATGGTCCTTGAGGAATTTGACACCCTCGATGCTAATGACGTGCTTCTTCTTCGCGAGAGTGTGTAAGTTCTTCATGCCCGCATGACCTAGTCGTCGATGCCATAACCAGCCTTCTGAAGCTTTTGCTAGTAGACACGTGGTAGGTTGTGGTCCTATAGAGAAATCAACAATATACAAATCTCTTCTCCTAAAGCCTTCGAAGACTTTGGAATGTCAGGTTCCATGATCACAACACAACAATATTTGCCAAAGACAACAAGCATATCAAGATCACAAAGCATTGAGACACACATGAGGTTGAATCCTAAGGACTCGACAAGCATGACTTTGTCCATGTGTTGATCCTTTGAGATCGCAACCCTACCTAGACCCAATACCTTTCTTTTGCCTTTCTCAGTGTAGGTGATATGCTTCAGATGCGATGGAGATAAAGTAGTGTCCATCAATAAGTTCTTGTCAACGGTCATGTGATTTGTACATCCACTGTCGAGGGTCCACTTAGTAGCTTTGGGTTGATCATCCTGCAGATGAATTAGTGCATCTTACGAACTCATATATTTCATCAGTGAAGAATATGACATCAATTTCATGAAGCAGTACAACAGATATAGCAATGTAAGGACGTGAAAAATGAATATTCATTTCTTCATGATTAGCTTGTGTCCTATCAAGCCTATTGAGGTCTCCAGCAAATTCGTTAGATGTTCAAGTTCGTTTGGAGACCTGACTCTGCGTAAGAGATTAGTTCTTTTTCTTCACCACCCACATCTGGACCGGTGGAAAAGAGTACATCATTCTGCGAGCTCCATAAGAAAAAGGTGGCATAGATGCCAGTCCACTTCGTTTCACAGAAGAGGGGTTAGAGTAAGCATACGAATAAGCAGAGAAATTCTTCGAGGACATATGAACATAATGATTTGAAGAATAATGCACATATTCATAGCCCTTAGGCTTTCCCTACGAATCTGAAGTGTTAGCACGATGATGTTCATATGAGGATCTGGATCCATTCGAGGAATTTGATCCACGTGAGGAATTTGGTCCATGTGAGGACTTGGATCCATATGAAGAATTTGGTCTGGGGTTCCTATTCTTCACAGGTGGTGTCATGCTGACATTCACCTGAAGACTTTCAAGGCTCCTTTTGGGAACCCAGATTTTCTTCATAGGGGGACCGTTCCTGCAGTTAGTTCCAACATATCTAGCAAATACTTCACCATTCTGATTTTTGAAAAGTTTATAGTTGGAGCCAAATGACTCATCAGAAGAATACGAAGATTCACATGTAAAGCCAGATAAAGTGGATGGATCTATGGGAGGTCCTTTTGCAGCAACCCATGAGGTTTTGGGATACTGCTCAGATTTCCAGTAGGTCCCACACTACTAGGGAAAGGCCTGCTAGTGGCGCACCTGTTTTGGCTACTAATGGCGCACTACAGGTGTGCCACTAGCATCACACCATTAGTAATTTTTTTTTCATTTTTTCTTAATCTCAGGTCACTATGGCTTAATCTCAAGTCAAATCGCACTCTATGGTCAAACTTCCTGGAAGGTCACCCATCCTCACACTACTCCAGCCCAAGCACGCTTAACTTCACAGTTCTATCCAACCCCAACACCAACTCACTTCACAAGCACTTGTTGATATGTCTATCATATCAATCCTATTAAACCTTGTTGATGTCTAGGACTTTGTTCATGTTCATGAGTGTGATGACATTTTGAAAAAATATTTCAAACTTCCTGGTCATATTACGTATCATATTTTGAAAATAAAATCCATTTTTTTGAAACCAATTTTTTTTCTGTTACTAGTGGCGCACCTAGCAAATGGTGCGCCACTAGTAAGTTTGAATTTTTTTCCATTTCCCCCTCTAGATCTTAAAAGCCCCATAACTTTTTAATCCGAGTTCGTATGCAAAAGTTATGCCCATTTTACTAAATTCCATAGAGATTTTGCAAATAAAGTCGAAATTCATATTTGTAAATTTTCCCAACAACTAGACCACATATCACATGGGAAACTTATTTTCTTTTATTTTTTTGACATTTCCATCATTTTCTTTTATTTTTTTAAAATTGAAAAGGCGGTCCACGGGGGGGGGGGGGGGGGGGGTGCATTTAGCACCAGGGTTACTAATGGCGCACCTGATGTGTGGTGCGCCATTAGTAGTTTTGAAAAAAAAATTGTTAGTAATGGCGCACCAGTGGACAGTGCGCCATTACTAGTTTTAACTAGTAATGGCGCACTATCCCGTGGTGCGGCATTACTAACAATTTTTTTTATTTTTTTTCAAAACTACTAATGGCGCACAGTGGGTGTGGTGCGCCATTACTATGTCAACTAGTAATGGCGCACTATCCCATGGTGCGCCATTACTAACAATTTTTTTTTCAAAACTACTAATGGCGCACCACACACCAGGTGCGCCATTAGTAATATATTACTAATGGCGCACCACATACACGGTGCGCCATTAATGTCCATATCATCTATAGCCCTTTTCCTAGTAGTGCCATCAGCATTGAGTTTCCTCTCAAAGGCAATACCCTCTTTCCTAGGGTTCCTGTTGAGGATCTGCCTTTTAAGCACATCACAAAGAGCCTGATGCCCTTTGAGGCTTTCGTACATGCTTGTCAAATACAATTCCTACAACCCTGCATTGTCAGTGATACTAGTGGTATTCTCAGATGAAGAATTGTGATAACAGACATAGTTGAAGAATTTGCAGCAATAGAAGCATTTGAACTTTCAGGTGAAGAATTAGCAGATTCACGTTCAATGCATTTCAGAAGGAACGTTCCTTCTGAAGAATCTTCATCAGGTGATCTTGAGCAAGCAATGAATCACGTTCCTTCTGAAGATCTTCATAACTCACCCTTAGCATCTCAAGATCTTGCTTTGTTTGAATAAATTCATAAGAAAGCTTCTCATGATCAGCTAAGAGAGTGTTATGACGACTCTGAAGGTTATCAAACTTAGACTGATGCCTCCGAAGATTTTCAGTCAGAGTTTGAGTTCGATCCATTTCTTCACCCAACATATCATCGCTTTCATCTAGCATGTTTTGAACCTTTTCCAAAGCTTTTTGTTGTTTAGTGGCAATAGAAGCAAGCTTGGTATAGCTGGGTCCAAATTCATCATCACTAGACTCAAATGAGAAACATTCGGTTACCTTGGCACCTTTTGCCATGAGGCATGGTACAGAGGATGATGGTTCAGGATCGAAATTCATCGTTTTGAGAGATTCCTTGAAATCCTCAAACCAGGGATCATGACAAGTTCGATGACCTTCATAGACGTCAGAGAGTCAGTCCCAGATAAGGTTCACATGGCATAGATGCATAATGTTCCTAAACTGATTTCAGGATAAGCAGGAGCGGATGATGTCCTTCGCCATGATGTCAAGTCGAGTGTACTTGCGAATATCATCAGCCGCTGCCATCTTGCAAAGATCAGTAACACCAATCTCAGTGGCAGTCCACAGCTCGTTGTTCATCGCCATAGGACGCTTCTTCATCATGGCTTTCCAATTGGGATAATCATCACCGTCAAAGATGGGGCATGTCACTTTCTTCATTCCTGCGGTCGACATAACTAAAACTCCAAGTGGTTAAACCAATATCACACAGAACAAGGGAGTACCTTGTTCTGATACTAATTGAAAGTGCATTATATCGACTAGAGGGGGGTGAATAGGCGATTTTTACAAATTCATCAATGAGGAATTTCTCGGTGAGGAAATTCCTAAGTCACAAACAACTAGCAGCGGAATATATACTCTGATGCAAGCGTAACAGAGTAGTAGCACAGACATCATGATGAAATGAAAGCAAGCACATAGTACAATGTGGTGACTAGCACAAGCTTGCCAAGTGGTGCATTCGTTAATGCTGTTTTTAGCGACTTAGCTTTTCCACTAAGTCCTTGATCTGTTCATCTCATTATGTCATATGTTCATGTTGTTTCCTAGTGATCCGTGCCTCTTTTGAGCATGATCAGTAAGGATGTTTTGTTAATCTTGTAGTGCTCTATCCATCCATGTCTTTGTTTGCAATTATGGAGCACCCTATCTTGAGTCAATCGAGCTCTAATTTTGTCATTTCGTGAATCTGGGCAGATTGTCTACTTGTTAGCAATTTTGCCGAGGATGTTATAGTTGATCTGTGCATGCTGTGTTATTGATCTTGCCATGTCTAGCTTGTATTTTGTGTATTCTTGATGGGTGTATTATTAGATTGTCATGACATGCTCTGTAGTGAGTGCATCGAGCTCGTAAACATGCCTACTTGATATCTGTTTTTAGCATGCTCCAGTTTTCACTAAGTCTGTGATCTGATTATGTTTTTGCCATGTTCACATGCTTGCAAATGTATTTTCTGATCCCTTTTGGCTCAAGGTCACTAAGGGACTTTTGTTAAGCTCTTTGAGTAGCTCCATGCCATGCTTTTCTTTGCCATGTTTAGGTCCTGTATCATATAGTTTTCATGCTCCAAAGAGTGCTATCTGACCTGAAATTCCAGACAAGTGTTAATTTCACTAAGTCTGCAATCTGTTTGCCAAATGCATTTTTGCCATGCTTGTTTGAACCTGTTAATGGATGAATTGGCTGTAGCTCAGTGCTAGTCTTTTGTTAAGAATCATGAATGGATCCCTGCCATGTATTTTGTTGCCATGTTTGAGTGCTGTAGCATGTTCATCTTGTTGCATTTAGATGGCTACTTGCTGTAAATCGCAGAACGTGGTCATATTTGAATCACTTGCCATTTTCAAACCGTAACTCCGATTCCGGTGATCTTTATATCGTTTTCAAGCGATTTCATCTCATCTTTCCAGTGGCACACTTGGATTTCCAAGTTGAGGCCAGGTTCATTCATTCCTTGTCAAATCTTGCATATGCCTCACATTTTGCATCGCACATAGCATACCATCTTTGCATCTTATTGTTTGAGCTTTGCATGTGGTTGATTGTGTCCTTGTTGCTTGTTTGTCTTGTTTGGGTAGAGCCAGGAGACGAGTTCGCTAACGAGGAGCCCGTTGAGTTTGCTTTCGAGGATCCAGTCAACTCTGACAACTTTGCAAGCAAGATGATCATACCCTCGAAATCACTACTATCTTTGCTATGCTAGATGCTCGCTCTTTTGCTATGCCTATGCTACGATGCCTACCACTTGCTTATCATGCCTCCCAAATTGCCATGTCAAACCTCTAACCCACCATGTCCTAGCAAACCGTTGATTGGCTATGTTACCGCTTGCTCAGCCCCCTCTTATAGCGTTGTTAGTTGCAGGTGAAGATTGGAGACCGTTCCTTGTTGGAACAGTATTTACTTGTTGGGATATCATTATATTGCCGTGTTATCTTAATGCATCTATATACTTGGTAAAGGGTGGAAGGCTCGGCCTCTCGCCTAGTGTTTTGTTCCACTCTTGCCGCCCTAGTTTCCGTCATATCGGTGTTATGTTCCCGGATTTTGCGTTCCTTACGCGGTTGGGTTATAATGGGAACCCCTTGACAGTCCGCTTTGAATAAAACTCCTCCAGCAATGCCCAACCTTGGTTTTACCATTTGCCACCTAGCCTTTTCCCTTGGGTTTCGTGGACTCAAGGGTCATCTTATTTTAAACCCCGCGGGCCAGTGCTCCTCTGAGCGTTGGTCCAACCTAGAGCACCGTGCGGGGCCGTCCCTTGGCAACTTGGGTTACGTTGGCTCCCGTACGCTTAGCTTATCCGGTGTGCCCTGAGAACGAGATATGTGCAGCTCCTATCGGGATTTGTCGGCACAGCGGGTGTTGTTGCTGGACTTGTTTTACCATCGTCGGAGTTGTCTTGTAGTACTGGGATACCGAGTCTGATCGGAATGTCTCGGGAGGAGGTCTATTCCTTCGTTGACCGTGAGAGCTTGTCATGGGCTAAGTTGGGACTCCCCTGCAGGGATTTGAACTTTCGAAAGCCATGCCCGCGGTTATGGGCAGATGGGAATTTGTTAATGTCCGGTTGTAGATAACTTGAACCTTAACTTATTTAAAATGAATCAACAGTGTGAGTTACTGTGATGGTCTCTTCTCGGCGGAGTCCGGGAAGTGAACACGGTGTTGGAGTAATGCTTGCCGCAGGATGTCCTCTAGTTACTCGCTCGCGCTTTGCCTCCTCTTCTCGCTCTCTTTTGCGAACAGGATAGTCACCATATATGCTAGTCGCTTGCTGCAGCTCCACATATTTTGCCTTGCCTTTCCTTTTAAGCTTAAATAGTCTTGATCGCGAGGGTGCGATATTGCTGAGTCCCTGTGGCTCACAGATTACTTCCAAACCAGATGCAGGGCCTGATGATTCCACTCCAGATGACGCGCTTGAGCTCAAGTGGGAGTTCGACGAGGACTCATGCCGATACTATGTGTCTTTCCCTGATGATCAGTAGTGGTGCCCAGTTGGGGTGATCGGGACCGTGTCGCATGTTGGGTTATCTTTTATTTTGGCGCCGTAGTCGGGCCATGAGTGTTTCAATGTTGTAATGCTATTTATGTACTTTGATTGACGTGGCAAGTGTAAGCCAACTATGTATCTCCCCTTTTATTATCTATATTACATGGGATGTTGTGAAGATTGCCTAACTTGCGACATTGCTTTCAATGCGGTTATGTCTGTAAGTCGTGCCTCGACACGTGGGAGCTATAGCCGCATCGAGGGCGTTATAAGTTGGTAATCAGAGCCTTCCCCGACCTTAGGAGCCCCCATTGCTTGATCGTTTTTAGCAGCCGTTGTTGAGTCTAGAAAAAATGTTTTGAGTCATTTAGGAATTATATATCGGAGAGTTTAGGAATTCTTTTTACTCCCCAGTCTCCTCATCGCTCTGGTAAGGCATCCTGACGTAGAGTTTTGACTCTTCTCTTCTCAAATTTCACTAAATTTTTTTTAGGATCACGCGGGTATCTTGGAATCGTTCCGATGGTTTTGTGACGAGAACATTGTTCTTGGTGCCTCCTGTCTTTAGGGGTTGTGGCAGTGTCCCGGGGAGTTGAGCTCCGAGGTGTTGTCGTCACAATTTTATCGTTCAGTTCTGGAATACCTGAGTTTAGTACGCCGACATCGAAAATCTTTTTTATGTAGTTCGTTGGTGAGATAACCTCGACGCCACCCAGTACTGGGGCGGGAGTTCGGGAGTATCGCCATAACTTGTATAACGGATGCTTTTCGAAGGTTGAGGTAGATGGTTTCCGAAGTTTTCTCGGTTATGTGTTGAAGGATGGATACAACTGGATGTAGGATTTGCTAGATTTGGGTGAGATTTTATGCTTCCCCTGTATCCCCAACACCTGATTGCATAACCGGAAAGGTTCGGGAGTTTCATAGGTGGGAATTCTTGCAGCTCTAGTTCTTCTTCCACGGATATTTGGTTTGAGATTGGGATTTCTTACCGAGTATTCGTTCTTGATCCGTACCTTGTTGATTTATTTATCTACCTAAATTCTAAGTGGCTTCTCAATTTATGGACATGTGACCATTTCAAGAGGAATGCATTCGTTTATTTTGTTTGGATGTGAAGACTATATGTTGCAATTTTCATTCCGTTGGATTCAGCTTCAATATTTGTCTATCAATGTGCTAATGGATGTCAACCTCTTCAGGATGGCTCCTCCAATGCGCACGACTCCGAATCCTGATCCGCCACCACCTCCACCTCCTCCGGAGGCATGGCAAGCTGTGATGGCCACAACCAATGCAAACACGCAGTTGATCATGCAAATTCTTCAAGAGCGCAATGAAGCGAACCAAGGCAACCAAGGCAACAATCAGAATCACTTTGCTACACTCAACCAGTTCCTTGCTAACGGGCCAAAGACTTTCAGCAATTGTGTTGAGGCAACTGATGCTGACGATTGGCTCGTGGATCTGTGCAAGCATTTCGAGTGTAGTAACATCAGGCCTGAGGACTTCGTCAAGTTCGCATCCTTCCAACTCAAAGATCAAGCTGCAGAATGGTTCCAGCAGTACAAGGATTCCAGAGGTGGCCGTGTGATTACCTGGGATGAATTCCGTCAAGACTTCAAAGCTCATCATATCCCTCAGAGTGTGGTTGAAAGCAAGCATGAGGAATTCCGCAACCTGAAGCAAGGCTCTTTGTCTGTCTATGACTACAACAAGTTGTTTCAGAAGCTCGCCCGCTTTGCTAAGCAGGACCCCCCTGATGAGAAGAGCATGATATACCAGTTCAGGGGCGGTCTCAGAGAAGAAATCCAGCTAGCTCTTGTTCTCTTTGAGCCCTTGAGGTACGATGAGTTCTACAACATGGCATTGAAGCAAGAGGCTGCTCAACTAAGGTGTGATGCTTCCAAGAAGAGAGTCAGAGAGGCTACTCCTTCTTCTTCTACTCAAGTGGCCAAGCAGCAGAAGTATTGGCTTCCTCCTCCTCCGTTCTGTCAGCCGTATCAGAAGAGCAAAGGTGGCAGTGGATCTTCCCACCCACCCAACCCTAGCTTTCAGAACAAGACTTCGTCTCAAGCTCCAAGGTCGAGTGCTCCGTACCACCGTCCGCTTTCAGAGGTCACGTGCAACAAGTGGCAACAGAAGGGTCACTATGCCAACAAATGCTTCAATCAGAGGCGTCTTCCTCCTCCTCCTCCTGTGAGATCGGCAAGTACAGCTGTGGTCAAGCATAACCCCAAGCACGCCAAGGTCAACTTGCTGAATGCAGCTCAGGCAGAGGACTCGTCAGATGTCATCATGGGTAACTTTCCAGTTAACTCTTTTCCCGCAAAAGTTCTTTTTGACACTGGTGCATCGCATTGTTTCATGTCAAGATCATTTGTTTCCAAGCATGACTTCGTTTGGCAAATGTTGGGTAAACCTATGGGAGTGGTTTCTCCGGCTAAGTCTATGAGGGCTACTTCAATAGTCCCGGATGTTTCTATCATGATGGGTGATTTCAAGTTTCTGGCTTCTCCAATGGTCCTTGGTAATTCGGATATTGATCTTATTCTCGGGATGGATTGGCTTTCTAAGCACAAGGCTCAGCTTGATTGTGCAGCCAGGCAGATTCAATTGACTCATTCGTCTGAGGATGTAATTGTCTTTGCCGCGAATGACGATACCATCCGTCTATTCTCTCTCAATGAGAAGGGTGAACTGGATGCCATCTCGCAAATTCCAGTCGTTTGCGAATATCAAGACCTCTTTCCAGAAGAGCTTCCAGGAATGCCTCCGCACCGGCCAGTTGAATTCGTCATTGATCTTGAGCGTCGCACGGAACCAGTGTGCAAGCGTCCTTACAAGCTAGGACCTGAAGAGTTGAAGGAGCTAAAGAAGCAACTCGATATTCAAGAGCGTATGGGTCTCATCCGACCTAGTTCTTCTCCGTGGGGTTGTGGTGTTCTTTTTGTGAAGAAGAAGGATGGAACGGACTGACTTTGTGTTGATTACCGTCCATTGAACAAGAAGACCATCAAGAACAATTACCCACTTCCCAACATCAACGAGCTGTTCGAACAACTCAAAGGTGCCCAAGTATTCTCCAAGCTTGATCTCCGTATGGGTTATCATCAGATTCGAATCCGTGAGCAAGATATTCCCAAGACGGCTTTCAGGACAAGCTATGGTTCATATGAATACACTGTCATGTCTTTTGGCCTCGTCAACGCTCCTCCAGCGTTCTCTCGCATGATGAACTTCATCTTCAACGCCTACACCAATGACTTCGTTTTGGTCTATCTCGACGACATTCTGGTCTTTTCGAAGAACAAGGAAGATCATGCCAAGCACTTGCGTTTGGTACTCGATAAGCTGAGGGAACACCAGTTCTATGCCAAGTTCTCCAAGTGCGAATTTTGGCTTGATGAGGTTATTTATCTTGGTCATATCATCTCTGCCAAGGGCATTGCGGTGAATCCTGAGAAGGTGTCTGCAATTGTGAATTGGGAACCTCCTCAGAATGTGAAGCAACTCCGTAGCTTCCTCGGTCTCGCAAGCTATTGTCGAAGATTCGTTGAAAACTTTTCTAAGATCGCAAAGCCTCTCTCAAATCTTCTCCAGAAGCACGTCAAGTACGTTTGGTCTCCGGAGTGTGACATTGCTTTCAACACTTTGAAAGAGAAATTGGTCACTGCTCCAGTTCTGACTCTGCCTGATGAATCCAAACCGTACGAGGTCTTTTGTGATGCCTCTCTCCAAGGTCTTGGCGCAGTGTTGATGCAAGAGAAGAAAGTTGTGGCTTATACCTCTCGCCAGTTGAAGCCCAATGAGAAGAACTACCCCACTCATGATCTCGAGTTGGCGGCAGTTGTGCATGCTCTTTTGACTTGGAGACATCTCCTAATGGGAAGAAAAGTGGACATTTTCACTGATCACAAGAGTCTCAAGTATATCTTCACTCAGCCTAATCTCAACCTCAGGCAGACTCGATGGGTCGAAATGATTCAAGAGTATAATCCGAGTATCGAGTATACTCCAGGCAAGGCCAATATGATTGCTGACGCATTGAGCATGAAGGCTTACTGCAACAGTCTTATTCTCAAGCCTTATCAACCCGAGCTTTGTGAAGCTTTCCGCAAACTTAATCTACAAGTTGTTCCTCAAGGTTTCCTCGCCAACCTTCAAGTCTCTCCTACCTTGGAAGACCAGATTCGCCAAGCCCAGCTTCTTGATGCTATGGTGAAGAAGGTGAAGATTGGGATTGCCAAGAGTCAACCCAAGTACAAGTGCTACCGCCTTGATGACAAGGATACTCTTTTCTTCGAGGATCGTATTGTGGTGCCCAAAGGTGACCTTCGTAAAGTGATCATGAACGAGGCTCACAATTCTCTTCTCTCCATCCACCCTGGGAGCATGAAGATGTATCAGGACCTCAAGCAGGCTTATTGGTGGACTCGAATGAAGCGCGAGATTGCTCAATTCGTGAATGAATGTGATGTCTGCAAAAGAGTGAAGGCAGAACACCAAAGGCCAGCGGGTCTCCTCCAACCTCTCGCCATTCCAGAATGGAAGTTTGACCACATTGAGATGGACTTCGTGACTGGGTTTCCAAAGTCCAAGCGTGGCAATGATTCCATATTCGTTGTCATCGACAAACTCACTAAAGTGGCTCACTTTCTGCCTATCAAAGAGTCAATCACTGCAGCTCAATTGGCGGAGCTCTATACCTCTCGAATTGTCTCTCTGCACGGTATTCCACAAGTGATCTCTTCAGACCGTGGCAGCATCTTTACCTCCAAGTTTTGGGATTCTTTTCAGAAGGCCATGGGAACCAACATCCGCTTCAGCACAGCTTTCCATCCTCAAACTAGCGGTCAAGTCGAGCGTGTCAACCAAATTCTTGAAGATATGCTCAGGGCTTGTGTGATCTCCTTCGGCATGAAGTGGGAGGATTGTCTTCCTTATGCTGAATTCTCCTACAACAACAGTTTTCAAGCAAGTTCGGGCAAGGCCCCATTTGAAATTCTGTATGGCAGGAAGTGCCGTACCCCTCTCAACTGGTCTGAAACCCTTGAACGTCAGCTTCTCGGAAATGTCTTAATCACAGAGGCAGAGGAAATGTGCAAAGTCATTCGAGATAACCTCAAAGCAGCCCAATCCCGCCAGAAGAGCTACTATGATAGTAAGCACCGTGATTTGGCTTTCGAAATTGGAGATCATGTTTACCTCCGTGTCTCTCCAATGAAAGGTACTCGCCGCTTCGGTATCAAAGGGAAGCTTGCCCCTAGATACGTGGGACCTTTCAAGATCGTCAGCAAGAGAGGCGATCTCGCCTATCAACTCGAGCTTCCTTCAAACTTTGCAAATGTGCATGACGTGTTCCATGTCTCTCAGCTCCAAAAGTGCTTCAAGACTCCTGACCACACCGTCAACTTCGAGGACATTGAGCTCCAAGAAGATCTCTCATATCGTGAGCACCCCGTTGCTATTCTTGAAGAGATTGAACACAAGACTCGCAACAAGTCAATCAAATTCCTCAAAGTCAAGTGGTCACACCATTCCGACAGTGAAGCTACCTGGGAACGCGAGGATCACCTCCGTTCTGAGTACCCGGCGTTCTTTCAGTCCTAGATCTCGGGACGAGATCCTTTCGTAGTGGTGGAGTGTTGTAACACCCCGGATATGATTTACCCAATATGTACTCCAACTCTTGCCGTTTCCGGCCTTAAGTTATTTTATTTTCTCGGGTTCGGGTTTTTGTCTGCGTGTGTTGTTATCGTTGTCATGCATCTCATATCATGTCATCATGTGCATTGCATTTGCATACGTGTTCATCTCATGCATTCGAGCATTTTCCCCGTTGTCTGTTTTGCATTCCGGCGCTCCGTTCTCCTCCGGTGGTCATTTCTACCTTTCTTTCGTGTGTGGGGATTAAAAATTTCCGGATTGGACCGAGATTTGCCAAGCGGCCTTGGTTTACTACCGGTAGACCTCCTGTCAAGTTTCGTACCATTTGGACTTTGTTTGATGCTCCAACGGTTAACCGAGGGACCGAAAAGGCCTCGTGTGTGTTGCAGCCCAACACCCCTCCAATTTGGCCCAAAACCCTCTCCATCATCTAGAGCGTTCGATCACGATCGCGTGGCCGAAAACCACACCTCATTTGGACACTCCTAGCTCCCTCTATGCCTATATAAAGACCCCTCCTCGAAAATCCCGGATCCCCTCCATCCCTAACCCTAGATCCACCCCTCGCGCCGCGCCGGGCACGTCCGTCCCTGGACGGACAGCGTCCGCTGCCGCCTCCGGCCAACCGGGACGCGCCATGTGGCAGCGATGCCCCACATCGCCGCCGCTTCCGCTGAGGCCCACGAGGCCCGTTTCCGGCCCTCCCCGCCGGCCGCTCGGGCCAGAGCTGCCGCCGTCCTCTTCCTCCTCGCGCGCCGCCCGCCTCCGCCACCAACCGCCGCACCACCGATGCCGGCGAGCGCCGCCACCAGGGCGCCGACTCCGGCGAGCCGTCCCTGCCGCCCGACGCGCCGTCGGACCACAGCGGCGCCGCGGCCGACCGACACCACCACCGGCTCCACCTCTCCGGCGTCCTCCTCTACGCCCCAAGCCCAACTCCGGCGACGCCCCGCTTCTCTCCGGCGAGCTACAGTACACTCTGGCGATCTCCTCGGTTTGCGTGCAACCGAATCTGGATCTGGACGAGACGGTTGACTTTTGCCCCGAAACCCCAATATTTTGGCTATGTTCATCATGTTGTATCTCCTCATCCGTAGCTCCGTTTTGGGCATATAGCATATCAAAATGTTCACCTCAGAGAGCACATCATTTCATCTCATTGCATCATTTTTATTGGAGTTCATCTTGATGCCCGAAATTCTGTTGGAAGAGTGCTATTTGTGTTAATTGTTAGATCTGCTGCTCCAATTAGATATTTGTCATTTTTGCCATGATTATTGTGTGCATGATATCCCCCTGGGCTCTTCATGAGTTTTGTTATATGTTTTGCCATCTATCCAGAGGTGCAACCCATGTATTTTTGTGATGTGTGTGGTGACTAGCACAAGCTTGCCAAGTGGTGCATTCGTTAATGCTGTTTTCAGCGACTTAGCTTTTCCACTAAGTCCTTGATCTGTTCATCTCATTATGTCATATGTTCATGTTGTTTTCTAGTGATCCGTGCCTCTTTTGAGGATGATCAGTAAGGATGTTTTGTTAATCTTGTAGTGCTCTATCCATCCATGTCTTTGTTTGCAATTATGGAGCACCCTATCTTGAGTCAATCGAGCTCTACTTTTGTCATTTCGTGAATCTGGGCAGATTGTCTACTTGTAAGCAATTTTGCCGAGGATGTTGTAGTTGATCCGTGCATGCTATGTTATTGATCTTGCCATGTCTAGCTTGTATTTTGTGTATTCTTGATGGGTGTATGATTAGATTGTCATGACATGCTCTGTAGTGAGTGCATCGAGCTCGTAAACATGCCTACTTGATATCTGTTTTCAGCATGCTCCAGTTTTCACTAAGTCTGTGATCTGATTATGTTTTGCCATGTTCACATGCTTGCAAATGTATTTTCTGATCCCTTTTGGCTCAAGGTCACTAAGGGACTTTTGTTAAGCTCTTTGAGTAGCTCCATGCCATGCTTTTATTTGCCATGTTTAGGTCCTGTATCATATAGTTTTCATGCTCCAAAGAGTGCTATCTGACCTGAAATTCCAGACAAGTGTTAATTTCACTAAGTCTGCAATCTGTTTGCCAAATGCATTTTTGCCATGCTTGTTTGAACCTGTTAATGGATGAATTGGCCGTAGTTCAGTGCTAGTCTTTTGTTAAGCATCATGAATGGATCCCTGCCATGTATTTTGTTGCCATGTTTGAGTGCTGTAGCATGTTCATCTTGTTGCATTTAGATGGCTACTTGCTGTAAATCGCAGAACGTGGTCATATTTGAATCGCTTGCCATTTCCAAACCGTAACTCCGATTCCGGTGATCTTAATATCGTTTTCAAGCGATTTCATCTCATCTTTCCAGTGGCACACTTGGATTTCCAAGTTGAGGCCAGGTTCATTCATTCCTTGTCAAATCTTGCATATGCCTCACATTTTGCATCTCGCATAGTATACCATCTTTGCATCTTATTGTTTGAGCTTTGCACGTGGTTGATTGTGTCCTTGTTGCTTGTTTGTATTGTTTGGGTAGAGCCGGGAGACGAGTTCCCTAATGAGGAGCCCGTTGAGTTTGCTTTCGAGGATCCAGTCAACTCTGACAACTTTGCAGGCAAGATGATCATACCCTCGAAATCACTACTATCTTTGCTATGCTAGATGCTCGCTCTTTTGCTATGCCTATGCTACGATGCCTACCACTTGCTTATCATGCCTCCCAAACTGCCATGTCAAACCTCTAACCCACCATGTCCTAGCAAACCGTTGATTGGCTATGTTACCGCTTGCTCAGCCCCCTCTTATAGCGTTGTTAGTTGCAGGTGAAGATTGGAGACTGTTCCTTGTTGGAACATTATTTACTTGTTGGGATATCATTATATTGCCGTGTTATCTTAATGCATCTATATACTTGGTAAAGGGTGGAAGGCTCGTCCTCTCGCCTAGTGTTTTGTTCCACTCTAGCCGCCCTAGTTTCCGTCATATCGGTGTTATGTTCCCGGATTTTGCGTTCCTTAAGCGGTTGGGTTATAATGGGAACCCCTTAACAGTCCGCCTTGAATAAAACTCCTCCAGCAATGCCCAACCTTGGTTTTACCATTTGCTACCTAGCCTTTTCCCTTGGGTTTCGTGGACTCAAGGGTCATCTTATTTTAAACCCCCCGGGCCAGTGCTCCTCTGAGCGTTGGTCCAACCTAGAGCACCGTGCGGGGCCGTCCCTTGGCAACTTGGGTTACGTTGGCTCCCATACGCTTATCTTATCCGGTGTGCCCTGAGAACGAGATATGTGCAGCTCCTATCGGGATTTGCCGGCACAACGGGTGGTGTTGCTGGACTTGTTTTACCATTGTCGGAGTTGTCTTGTAGTACCGGGATACCGAGTCTGATTGGAAGGTCTCAGGAGGAGGTCTATTCCTTCGTTGACCATGAGAGCTTGTCATGGGCTAAGTTGGGACTCCCCTGCAGGGATTTGAACTTCCGGAAGCCGTGCCCGCGGTTATGGGCAGATGGGAATTTGTTAATGTCCGGTTGTAGATAACTTGAACCTTAACTTATTTAAAATGAATCAACAGTGTGAGTTACTGTGATGGTCTGTTCTTGGCGGAGTCCGGGAAGTGAACATGGTGTTGGAGTAATTCTTGCCACAGGATGTCCTCTAGTTACTCGCTCGCGCTTTGCCTCCTCTTCTCGCTCTCTTTTGCGAACAGGATAGCCACCATATATGCTAGTCGCTTGCTGCAGCTCCACATATTTTGCCTTGCCTTTCCTTTTAAGCTTAAATAGTCTTGATCGCGAGGGTGCGAGATTGCTGAGTCCCTGTGGCTCACAGATTACTTCCAAACCAGATGCAGGGCCTGATGATTCCGCTCCAGATGACGCGCTTGAGCTCAAGTGGGAGTTCGACAAGGACTCACGCCGATACTACGTGTCTTTCCCTGATGATCAGTAGTGGTGCCCAGTTGGGGTGATCGGGACCATGTCGCATGTTGGGTTATCTTTTATTTTGGCGCCGTAGTCGGGCCATGAGTGTTTGAATGTTGTAATGCTATTTATGTACTTTGATTGACGTGGCGAGTGTAAGCCAACTATGTATCTCCCCTTTTATTATCTATATTACATGGGATGTTGTGAATATTGCCTAACTTGTGACATTGCTTTCAATGCGGTTATGTCTCTAAGTCGTGCCTCGACACGTGGGAGCTATAGCCGCATCGAGGGCGTTACATACAAGTAGCGTGTAAACAGGATAAGCAGCCTGAAGACAAAGTGACTGAAGAATTAGGGTTGAGGAAATTGAGAAAGTCTTCAGTCAAAGTCTTCAAACAATAATGATCAAGTTCATCAACGCATGAATGAGGAAATGAAAGGGTTGAGGAAATAGAACCAGTAGCTTGGTGAATACGATGATTTGGTAGACTAGTTCCAACTGCTGTGACAGTCGGACGTCTGGTTGGAGTGGCTAGGTATTTAAACCTGAGGACACATGATGTCTATCACACAACCTTCTTCTTGTAGACGGTGTTGGGACTCCAAGTGCAGAGGTTTGTAGGATAATAGCAAATGTCCCTCAAGTGGATGACCTATGGTTTATCAATCTTTGGGAGGCGTAGGATGAATATGGTCTCTCTCAAACAACCATGCAACCAAATAGCAAAGAGTCTCTTGTGTCCCCAACACACCGAATACAATGGTAAATTGTATAGGTGCGCTAGTTCGGCGAAGAGATGGTGATACAAGTGCAATATGGATGGTAGATATAGGTTTTTGTAATCTGAAAAATATAAAAACAGCAAGGTAACTAATGATAAAAGTGAGCACAAACGGTATTGCAATGCTTCGAAACAAGGCCTAGGGTTCATACTTTCACTAGTGCAAGTTCTCTCAACAAGGATAACATAATTAGATCATATAAATATCCCTCAACATGCAACAAAGAGTCACTCCAAAGTCACTAATAGCAGAGAACAAACGAAGAGATTATTATAGGGTACGAAACCACCTCAAAGTTATTCTTTCTGATCAATCCATTGGGCTATTCCTATAAGTGTCACAAACAGCCGTAGAGTTCGTAGTAAAATAACACCTTAAGACACACATCAACCAAAACCCTAATGTCACCCAGATATTCCAATGTCACCTCAAGTATCCGCGGGTATGATTATATGATATGCATCACACAATCTCAGATTCATCTATTCAACCAACACAAAGAACTTCAAAGAGTGCCCCAAAGTTTCTACCGGAGAGTCAAGACGAAAACGTGTGCCAACCCCTATGCATCGATTCCCAAGGTCACAGAACCCGAAAGTTGATTACCAAAACATACATCAAGTGGATCACGTGAATATCCCATTGTCACCACAAATAAGCACATGCAAGACATACATCAAGTGTTCTCAAATCCTTAAAGACTCAATCCGATAAGATAACTTCAAAGGGAATACTCAATTCATCACAAGGAGATAGAGGGGGAGAAACATCATAAGATCGAACTATAATAGCAAAGCTCGTGGTACATCAAGATCGTGCCATATCAAGACCATGAGAGAGAGAGAGAGATCAAACACATAGCTACTGGCACATACCCTCAGCCCCGAGGGTGAACTACTCTCTCCTCGTCATGGAGAGTGCCCAGATGATGTAGATGGCCACCGGTGATGATTCCCCCCTCCGGTAGGGTGCCGGAACAGGGTCCGGATTGGTTTTTGGTGGCTATAGAGGCTTGCGGCAGCGGAACTCCCGATCTAGGTTTCTTTTAGAGGGTTTCTTTATTTATAGGAATTTTTGGCGCCAACCTCATGTCAGGGGGGTCTCCTAGTCATCCACGAGATAGGGGGTGAGCCCAGGGGGTAGGGCACGCCCTCCACCCTCGTGGATGGCTCGGTACTCTTCTAGCCCAACACTTTTACTCCGGGGGCTTCTTTTGGTCCATGAAAAATCATCAAAAATTGGCATGTCAATTGGACTCCGTTTGGTATTCCTTTTCTATAAAACTCAAAAACAAGGGAAAAATAGAAACTAGCACTAGGCACTGGGCTCTAGGTTAATAGGTTAGTCCCAAAAATCATATAAAATAGCATATAAATGCATATAAAACATCCAAGATGGATAATATAATAGCATGGAACAATGAAAAATTATAGATACGTTGGAGATGTATCAAGCATCCCCAAGCTTAATTCCTGCTCGTCCTCGAGTAGGTAAATGATAAAAACGTAATTTTTGATGTTGAATGCTATCTAACATATTTATCAATGTAATCTTCTCTATTGTTGCAAGAATATTCAGACCCATAAGATTCAAAACAAAATTTTAATACTGACATAAAAGCAATAATATTTCAACCATACTAACAAAATAATTATGTCTTCTCAAAATAACATGCCCAAAGAAAGTTTATCCTTATAAAATCATATAGTCTGGCTATGCTCCATCTTCATCACACAAAATATTCAAATCATGCACAACCCTGATGACAAGCCATGCAATTGTTTCATACTTTTGATTTTCTCAAACCCTTTCAACTTTCATGCAATACATGAGCGTGAGCCATGGACATAGCACCATTGGTGGAGTAGAAGGTGGTTGTGGAGAAGACAAAAAGAAGGAGATAGTCTCACATCAACTAGGCGTATCAACGGGCTATGGAGATGCCCATCAATAGATATCAATGTGAGTGAGTAGGGATTGCCATGCAACGGATGCACTAGAGCTATAAGTATATGAAAGCTCAAAAAGAAACTAAGTGGGTGTGCATCCAACTTGCTTGCTCATGAGGACCTAGGGCAATTTGAGGAAGCCCCTCGCTGAAATATACAAGCCAAGTTCTATAATGAAAAATTCCCACTAGTATATGAAAGTGACAACATAGGAGACTCTCTATCATGAAGATCATGGTGCTACTTTGAAGCACAAGTGTGGTAAAAGCATAATAGCATTGCCCCTTCTCTCTTTTTCTCTCATATTTTTGTTTTTTTGTTTTTTGGGCCTTCTCTTTTTTTGGCCTTTATCTTTTTTTATTTCCTCACATGGGACAATGCTCTAATAATGAAGATCATCACACTTTTATTTACTTACAACTCAAGAATTACAACTCGATACGTAGAACAAAATATGACTCTATATGAATGCCTCCGGCGGTGTACCGGGATGTGCAATGAATCAAGAGTGACATGTATGAAAGAATTTTGATCGGTGGCTTTGCCACAAATACAATGTCAACTACATGATCATGCAAAGCAATATGACAATGATGAAGCGTGTCATAATAAACGAAACGGTGGAAAGTTGCATGGCAATATATCTCGGAATGGCTATGGAAATGCCATAATAGGTAGGTATGGTGGTTGTTTTGAGGAAGGTATATGGTGGGTTTATGGTACCGGCGAAAGTTGCATGATACTAGTGAGGCTAGCAATGGTGGAAGGATGAGAGTGCGTATAATCCATGGACTCCACATTAGTCATAAAGAACTCACATACTTATTGCAAAAATCTATTAGCTATCGAAACAAAGTACTACGCGCATCCTCCTCGGGGGATAGATTGGTAGGAGAAGACCATCGCTCATCCCCGATCGCCACTCATAAGGAAGACAATCAAAAAATATCTCATGGTCCAACTTCGTTAGATAACGGTTCACCATACGTGCATGCTACGGGACTCACAAACCTTAACACAAGTATTTATCAAATTCACAAATACTCACTAGCATGACTCTAATATCACCATCCTTATATCTCAAAACAATCATAAGGAATCAAACTTCTCATAGCATTCAATGCGCTTATTTTGAATTTTTTTATTATATCCTTCTTGGATTCCTAACATATTAGGACTAAATTGATAACCTTAGCAAATTACCATGCTGTTTATATACTCTCAAAATAATATATGTGAAGCATGAGAGTTCAACAATTTCTTCAAAATAAAACTACCATCGTGCTCTAAAAAGATATAAGTGAAGCACTAGAGAAAATGACAAAGTACCCCACAACATATAAGTGAAGATCAATGAGTAGTTGAATAATTATGTAACTATGTGAAGACTCCTTCTCAAAAATAAAATTTCAGATCTTAAGTACTTTATTCAAACAGCAAGCAAAACAAAACAAAATGACATTTCAAGGATAGCACATATCATGTAAAGACGTAAAAACTTAGGCTCAACCAAAACTGATCGATAGTTGTTGAAGAAGAAAGGTGGGATGCCTACCAGGGAATCCCCAAGTTTAGATGCTTGAGACTTCTTGAAATATTAATTAGGGATGCCTTGGGTATCCCCAAGCTTGAGCTTTTGTGTCTCCTTAATTCCTTTCATATCGCGGTTTTCCTAAATCTTAGAAACTTCATCCACACAAAACTCAACAAGAACTCGTGAGATAAGTTAGTATAAATCCATGCTAAACCTTATCATTCTCTACTATAGCAAATCACTAAAATTATTATTTAACATTTCCTACTAATTGCCTCTACATATTTAACACTCCTATCCTCAAATAGAATCATTAAACAAGAAAACATATGAAAACAATGCAAACATAACAACAATCTGTCTAAACAGGATAGTCTGTAAAGAATGCAAGAGCAATCATACTTGTTTAACTCCAAAAATTCTGAAAAATTAACACACTGTAGATAATTTGTTGTTACTCATTGTGTAAAAATTTCAAGATTTTATCATGTTCTGACTATTCACAAATATTCAAAACATAACAGCAAAATTTCTGTTTTTTAAAACAACAACATATGGACTAGCAAAATAAGCATGGTAAAGGCTATACTTGACCTTTTTATTGAAGTAAAAGATGCAAAATATTACTCTAAATAACAACAAGCAAATCCTAATAAAACAAAATGATGCTCCAAGCAAATGACATATCATGTGGTGAATAAAAATATAGCTCCAAGTAAGGTTACCGATGAATGAAGATGAAAGACGGGATGCCTTCCGGTGCATCCCCAAGCTTAGGATCTTGGTTGTCCTTGAATATTACCTTGGGATGCCTTGGGAATCCCCAATCTTAGGCTCTTGCCACTCCTTATTCCATAGTCCATCGAATCTTTACCAAAAACTTGAAAACTTCACAACGCAAAACTTAACAGAAAACTCATAAGCTCAGTTAGTATAAGAAAGCAAATCACCACTTACGTACAGTCAAGACAAGATTCAAAAAAATTCCCACATGATTCCTATTGTACCATACCATTTCTACAATTTATATTAAGCAATATAAGCCATAGAAACTAGAAAACAAGCAAACTATGCATCAAAATCAGAATCTGTCAAAAACAGAACAGTCTGTAGTAATCTGTAACTCTCGAATACTTCTGTAACTCCAAAAATCCTGATAAATTAGGAAGTCCTAGGAAATTTGTTTATTAATCCTTTCAAAAAGGATCAGTATTTTATCACACTTCTATTAATAATTAAAACTAATCACTTGGGTGAAAAAGTTTTTGTTTTTCAGCAAGATCAAATCAACTATCACCGTAAGTCATCCCAAAGGTCTTACTTGGCACTTTATTGAAACAAAAGCTATAAAAGATGATTAATAAAGTAGCATAATCATTTGAACACACAAAAACAGTAGGTATAAATATTGGGTTGTCTCCCAACAAGCGCTTTTCTTTAATGCCTTTCTAGCTAGGCATGATGATTTCAATGATGCTCATATAAAAGTTAGGAATTGAAACATAAAGAGAGCATCATGAAGAATTTGACTAGCACTTTTAAGTCTAACACACTTCCTATGCATAGGGATTTTGTGAGCAAACAATTTATGGGAACAAGAATCAACTAGCATAGAAAAGCAAAACAAGCATAACTTCAAGATTTTAAGCACATAGAGAGGAAACTTGATATTATTGCAATTCCTACAAGCATATGTTCCCCCCTCATATAAATAGGACTAGCCACCAACCAAGAAGGGAGGAGATCATCCCGAACCACACAAGTTCACCACGCACAAGAACACCTCTCCTCAGGAGGCTGTTCTTCCCTTGTAACAGTTCATCATCAGCCCAAGAGGTAATCCACTACACCACACTGGAGTAGGGTATTACACCACAACGGTGGCCCGAGCCAGTATAAATATTGTGCCTCATGTTCTTTGGGTCCGTCGAGCTAGGCTGTGAGATCGTAGAGTGTGTGAGCTAGAGAGGGGGGGGGAGATCTTCGTGCGCACCCCAGTGTTCAAACCTCAAGGGTTTTGCCGGAACCCAAAATCTGACATTTGGCGCACCAGGTAGGGGTGCGCCGAAGCTTTCCTCTTCGTCGATCCGTGCTTCACCGCTCCGCCAAGTTCATGGCCGACGCTCGTTGGGCTCGCGCTGAGCGCCGGGCCACTCTCGCCACCCATGTCGCTCAGACCGCCCCGGTCGGCGTACCTCCCCGCCGTTCTCCGTCACCCGCCGCCAACGCTGCCACCGGCCCGGCGGCAAACGAGCAGCAAGCCTCTTCGCTGCACCCTTCTGCGCGGCGAGATGGTTGCACCACCACCCCGTCGCTGACTCCGGCCGTCTCATCATCTCACGCTCGCCGCACCCCCACAGACGCGCAGGTCGCGCTGCTCATGGCACGCGAGCTCCTGCGCTACCGCCCGGTCGACGACCTCTACAAGGACTGGTTGGACCGCATCGCCGAGCTTGTCAGTGCCGCAGGGGGCTCTCCGACGCCATCCCTCTCACTGCCTCGCCCGCCCCCGGCTGCGGGCGATGCGGCTCACAGAGCGCCTCCACCCCCTCAGCACCAAGATGGAGCCCTTGCGCCGAGGCACGCGGCTCAAGGAGCGCCTCAGCCTCCCCCGCGTCAAGACGGCGTTCTCGCTCCAAGATGCATGGTCCAGCGGCGTGATCCTCTGTGCTGTGTGCCCACACACGAAGAAAGAAGTTGCCAGGAGGTTCCTCATCCGCAAGAAGATGCCCCATGGCTTCCAGCACCACCGCGTTTGGATCGCTTGCTGCGACAAGGCCATGTGCCACTTGCCGTGGCAGCGCAGGGACACCAAGGTCAAGCTCCACCTCCATGACGGGCCCCGGTGGCCACGGCGGGTTGCCGTGCCTTCACTCCTGAGCTCCGTAGCGTCGTATGGCCAGGCAAGTTCAAGCCGGATCTGCCTCCTCGCTACAATGGCACCCCGACCCTGTGGAGTTTTTGTAGCTCCATGAGCTGAGCATCGAGGCGACCAATGGCGACGAAAAAGTCATGGCGAACTAGTTTCCCATGGCTCTCAAGGACGGTGCCCGCTCATGGCTCCTGAACCTGCCCCCAGGCTCGATTTCCTCCTGGGATGAGATGCACAGCCGCTTCATCGCCAACTTGCAGGGCACTCACGACCGCCCCCCAGTCGTGGGTGACCTGCGCCGCATCAAGCAACAACCAGGAGTGATCCTACAGAAATACATCCAGTGCTTCAAAAGCGCGCATATCAAGATCCCCAAGGTGACGGACGAGGCCATCATTTCGGCGTTTTCCGACGGCGTCTGTGACGCCAAGATGAAGGAGGAGCTTACCATCCATGAGGAGTTGTGCATGACCTTGAGCTGTTCAACATAGCAACCAAGTGTGCCAGGGCTGAGGAGGGGCGCCTCTCCCTCCTCGAGCTTCCAGCTGCGGATCCAGAGGAGAAGAACGCCAAGGTCTAGGATGTGAAGCGCAAAGGGGTGGCTGTATTCGCAGCAGAACCGGACACCAAGCGCGGCCGAGATCTTCCTGAGTCGTCCAAGGGCAGCCGTACGTTCTACGCCTTCCACAACGTGCGTACGCACAACACCAACGACTATTAAGAGCTCAGGGCCATTCGAGATGGACGCTTCGGTCGACGCCCCGAGTGCAATGACCGGGGCTACGACCGAGGAGGTGGACGAGGTGGAGGACGTTGGGATGACCGTGGGCCCTGCCAAGAGTGGCGCGACCAGCCTCGCGAGGATCGTTGGCAGTATCAACCTCGCGAGGGCACCTGGAGGGACCAGCCTCGTGAGGACCGCCCTCAGGGTAACCCTGGTCTCCCCCCGCTGCCGCCGCCAAGAAGGAATGACGACTATCAACAGGACGAAGGGGCTGTGGGCTTTGAGGAGCCATGCACCATCGCTTGCATCTTGGGTGGTGCTCAGGCCCTAGCCTCCCAACGCATCTTCAAGCAGTTCTCCCGAGAAGTGAATGCGGTCCTCCCCAAGATCGAGGCTATGCGCCCGCTCAGGTGGTCCAAGTACGCCATCACCTTTAGCTCGGCGGACCAGCTCAAGTGCGCGGCAACCACCGGCGTCCTCCCGATGCTCTGCTCACCCGTCATCAGCAATGTCCAAGTCACCAAGACCCTCATTGACAGCGGCGTAGGGCTCACTGTCCTGTCCGTCAAAATGTTCGACAGCCTCCAAGTGCCATACGATCAGCTCCAACCCACCAAGCCTTTCTCAGGAGTGACAGACGGCTCCACCACCCCGATAGGGCTAGTTCGCCTCCCTATCACCTTCGGTCAGTGCGACAACTACCACATCGAGCTCATCGACTTCGATGTCGCCCACATCCGCTTGCCATACAATGCCATCCTTGGATACCCAACACTGGCCAAATTCATGGCAGTTACCCACCATGGCTACAACATCCTCAAGATGCAGGGAAGCAGCGGAATCATCACGGTCCCTTGTGAAGAAAGAGACGCGGTGTGCTCCCTCGAGCGCGCCTTCCAAGCTGCATCAATCATAGACCCTGACAGCGCGGGTGCGCAGTACCCTCCTGAGGCCAACCCCAAGAAGAAGAAGCAGCTACTCCGCGCTGGGCCTCAAGGGAGTGGCACCTCTAGCGACACCACTTTAGGATCTGCGCTAGCACCAGGGGCGCCTCCCTCCCTCGTGTCGGGAGGCACGCCCAGCGCCCTCCTCGGGCAGGAGTCGGGGGCTCTCTTCTGGAGGGCCTCAGACCTGACCAACATCACGAGGGAGGCACTCGGGCACCACGTGGAGGCGTGCTTCGTGGCACGTTTCCCTCAAGAGGACATCGGGCAAAGAGTGCCCGGTGCTCAGGAGTTCATCACCGAGGCATCTCAGGAGCTTCAGGAAGCAAGGGCAATACGCGGCGACCGCCGCCCACCTGGCGTTGCTCCCCACCCAGGCAAGGGTGGCGAGATGCGCGTTTGCATCAACATTCCAGGGCTCAGCAGGGCCGCATCTCAGGAGCGTTTCTGGCCTTCGCGTGCTGGCCGATGTGAGGGCCCGCCTCCGCATGCCGTTCGGCCTGCCGAGCGTGGCTGCCGCCTCCAGCGCAATCTGCGGAGCATCCTGGTAGGTCAGGAGGCCAGGCATCATGCGGTCCTGGCAGAGATGGAGACGACCCTACGGAGGCCACCCGAGCCTCCAGAGCCTCCCGAGGCTCAGGGCCCCGGCGGCTCGTGAAAAGAACTTCTTCGCTACGTGTCTTCAGCTACCCCGACACTCCTTCAGCAACCAAGCCAGGTGAGATCTTTCCAAGTTCATTTAGCTGGGAGCGCCCACTGGGCTGCATTGTCCCCAGGCCGGTGGGTCCGTCCCTGCGGCATGTATCTGCTTACATCGTCAGTTCACTCCGTTGGGAGCGCCCCTCGGGCTGCATTAACCCCAGGCTGCTTGGGTCCAACCCAGTGGCATGTATCGTTTTCGCATTTACCTAACCTAGTTGCTCTTCATGTGTAATCTACCTATGGATATCACTTGCTCGATTGTCACCTACCACTGGAGCCGCGCACCGATTGTCTTTCTTCAGGGCCCTTCGCCTTAGAAGGCTAGGCACGGCGTCTGTGCTCAGGCCCGTCCCTGTAGTGTCGATAAATCCATCGGCTGAGCTCTGTCTGGCGGCCCGGCCCCGTTCACGTCACCTCCTGGGATCGTTGGTGATTGGACTTCTCGTCCGAGAGCCTCAGGAAATCCACTCGGCGCGGGTTGTCTAACTATCTCGCAGGAACGCCACAGCCATCAAGAATCAAGACCAGGCGCAACCCGCCTTGAGGTAGGCCTCGTGAGTCCCGCGCTGGCTCACGGGTGCCCAGATACACCTCGTCTAGCCCTGCCGTGCAAGACACGTGTCAGGGCGGGGCTGTACACGCCTCGGGGGCTCCACTCAGAGGAGCCCCCTCCCACGTACCAGTGGAAGCACCATGCTCCGCGCTGGCAGTCGACATTGCCAAGGAGTGGCTATGCCCGTGCAAGTGCAGAAGTGCCATGGTCCGTCCTGGTGATAAACAACTGAGGGCGGCCTCACGGCCGTATCAACCTCAGGGAGCCTCCGGGCTCAGTGTCTGGCCTCATCGCAACACCTCCCCTCAGGAGAGCCGCGCGAGGGGGCTGGGCACGGGGGTTGCGCTCGGGTCACGCCCAAGTGTACGCCACCCTGCCAGGTCCCACGCACCTGGTCGTCGTGCGGCCTCCCTAGCGGAGCTAAGGTACGAAGGTCGTTTGAACGTCAAGGGGGACTCCTGAGCATCGCGACTCAGGAGCCTAACTGATCACGTAGCCCCTCACTCCTTGGTCCGTCCTGGTGATCCGGTCGGCCCAATGGTGGCTGAGGTATGCGCGGGGTTGGGCCCTGCCGACGTAGAACACTATACCTACTCCCAGATCTCCTTTTTATAAGTTGTTTGCGCGTCAAGGGGGACTCATGACCATCGCGACTTAGGAGCCTAACTGATCACGTCGCCCCTCACTCCTTGGTCTGTCCTGGTGATCCGATGGCCCAACGGCGGCTGAGGTATGCGCGGGGTCGGGCCCTGCCGACGTAGAACATAAAGCAAATAGAAAGGAAATCACAGAATTTCAAAGCAAATATTACAGGACATATTGTTCTGCTGAAATCAAACGAGAGTTTAACGCCTCCACGAGGCATGGTGCATATTGCAGAAGTTAAAACAAGAAAGGAGCCGCCAACAGGCCGCCACATCATCCCTGGACGCCGCCACCGCTGGCAAGGGATGCTTCTTCTCCAACGGCGTCGCCTTCACCTGCACCACCGCCCAGAGTTGCAGGATCGGTAGCGCTGCCGGTCGACGGCGCGGGAGCGAAGGCGCAGAACCTCTTCAGCAGGGCCTCCACCTGACCCTTGACAGCTGCAGTGGTGGCCTCGTAATGCTCGTCTTTCACAGGCTCCAACAGGTCGTCAAGGCAGGCGGAGGGATCGCGAAGGTAGAGGTGGCTAAAGACGCACATCCGCGCGGCTAAGGAGAGAACACAGGCTTTTCCCTCCGCCATGGGACCGATGCCGCTCACGACGTCCTCAAGCGCATCAACCAGGAAAGGAATCAGCTGGTTGGGGCCCTCGTCGCCGGTAACCAGCGGCTCCTCCAAGCCCTTCTTGTAGAGCGACTTCAGCGCCGTCCGAGTCTTCTCCTCCAGGAGCTGGAAGGCCGCGCGGTCCTCAGTTAGGACTTTCGCCTTGGCGTCAAGCTCGACCTTCTCCGCCTTCAGCTTTTGCTCCAGCTCCTCCAGCCGGCCGCGCTCTGCGGCCTGCGCCTTCGCCAACTGCTCCAGTTCGGCATCGCGTTCCTTGATAGCGTCCTCTCGAGCTTTCATCTCCTCCTCTTCCGCCTTGTGGCCTCGGACTTCCTCCGCGTGCTCCCTCCGCACGGTCTCCAGCTCGGCCGCCAGCGACCAGCATCGGTCCTGGGCGGCCTTGGCGTCCTTCAGTGCCACCTCACGGTCGACCACAGCCTGGGCGACGACCTCCCTGTCCTTCTCGGAGTTAGTAGCAGCTTGGCTCAGAGTCGCCCGGACGGACTCATCGGAATGTAGCTAGCCGGAGACCAATTCCAGGCGTCTGGCCACCAGGCGACGGTCGGCGCCTTGAAGGTCTTCTCGCAGTAGGGCCACCGTAGAAAGAGCCCGCTCCAAGACGTCAGGAGATGCCGAGGAACCTGGGGGCAGCAACACGGCAGAAGGAGGAAGAGGCGTCGTCGTCACCATGGCCTGGGAGGCAGGAGGCTCCTGAGCCTCTGGGACCACTACACCTGAGCCGGACGTTGGCACCTCCGGAACCAGCGGGGCCTCGGGGGCTGACTTCTCCTGAGGATGCTCCACCCAGCCTCGCGAGGATGATCGGGATGGAGAAGCACGAGCGCCATCTCCACCCTTACTCATGGAGAAGGGTGTGGCCGCAGGAGGCGATCTGGGCTCAAGCAGTACCACCTCGCCCTCCCTTCTCCTCTTCATCGCGGGCGTCGGCCTAGTTGCACAACGAAGAAGAAGAGTTAGAGGCAAGCATCAGAAGCAAGGACAAGGCGGGACGACAACACTTACTGGTCCACCGCGGCATAGTCCCTTCGCTTCGGGAGCTTGAAGCCAGAGAGCTTCACGACCAGAGGCATGGGCGCGCCAGCTCGGGGAGCAGAAGCAGGGGAAGAAGTTAGGCCGGAAGCAGCTCTAGGCGATGATGAAGCAGGGGCGTCGTCCCGGGAAAGCAGTGCCGACCTGCTCTTCGTCGGAACCACGGGCGGCTCCTCCTTCTCCGGGAGGGTATCATCCTCGCCATCGTCGTTAGGCAGGAGGCGGAGGATGTCGGCCTTGCGCAAGGGGGAGGTCTCCCCCATCGCCTCGGGGGCTGCCTCTAGGTCGCGATCCTCGTCCTCCTCCTCCTCCTCTCTGTCCCTGCGGGAATCACCAGAAGATACGTCCACCGTCACCGTCGCCACAGGAACCTTAGAAGCCGCTGGCGGCACCAGGCCGCGCCCGTCAAAGGTGGGCATGGCAGCCACAACCTGTGCCCCGTCCATTCGGAGAAACAAGGGAGCGTGGGGATTTGGCGGATACTCTTGGTCGTCTCCGACCAGGAGACGGAGGGCCACGACCAGCTCCTCGTTGGACAAGGCCTTCGGGCTCAAGCGGAGCTTGTCTTCTCCATCCACAAGCGTCCACAGGGGGTGCGTCCGCGCATGGAGGGGAGCCACCCGCTGCGCCAAGAATTCCTTCAGGAGCATGGCCCCCGTCAGTTTCGCCGCCTTCATGCTACCCGACCTCAGGTTGGCGTTCATCTTCTCCAGCACCAACTTTGCCCGGTCGTCAGTAAGCTTCGCACAGGACCACCCCTCATTAGGCCGGGGCATCCCCGTCAGCAGCTTCAGCCGTGGATGGACACACTTGGCATCCATCATAACCCACTTGCTCCTGAAGCCCTCGGCCTTCTTCCCGGTCTTCAAAATCGCGTTGGCCTTGCCGGCTGCGATGAAGTTGGCGCACCCCGTGGTGTGGCCTTTGTTGATCCGGAGGTAGAAGAAGTGGTGCAGCAGTGCCACGGACAACATCACCCTGAGGTACGCCTCATAGTAGAAGGCAAATATGGAAAAGAGAAGAACGGAGTTGGGATGTAGATGAAGAGCCTGTAACCCGTAGTGCCGGAGGATCGCATAGAAGAAGTCGGAGAAGGGGGGAACGAGACCGGCGATGACGTTGCTCATGAAGAAGGGGTAGAAGGAGCTCTTCGGAGCTTCGGGCACGGCACAGCCAGCCCGGAACGCGGTCTCCCCCTTCTCGTTGTTCTCCCCCGCCGCCAGCAGTCGCGTGACGGCGAGGATTTTCGCCGAGACATTGGGCGCCTCCAGGCCCGGCTCGTACCACGTGGGCGGCGAGTCAACCTTGGTCTTTCGGCGCGCCATTGGTCGGAAGCTTGGGAGGAGATCAGAGCAGATATAGATATTTCGGAAGAAAGGGGCAAGAGAGGGGATCTGGAGCAAGGCGAAGGAAGGCAATGAAGGCGAGTGTTCCCCGCACCGGCCTTTTGTTAGTCGGGAAGATGCCGAAGCTGCGTGGGGAAGCAAAGACGCCCACGCCCAATCAGTCACCACGCGTCAACCGTGGCCGCAGGCTGATGGGGCCCGCGGCACTCCGTGCTTGCCCTTTGGCTTCGCCTCGAAGCCAAGCCTGAGCGCACCTTGGGCCCAGGGGCTACTGTCAGCGTTCTAGGAACGGGGGTCCCCAGACTTGCCTGCCTGCGGCCCGCAGCGTGGCTCCACTGGCGGCCCCGTACGGCCCATCCTCACCAGCAAACATTCAAGACCCTCGCGAGGGGCCAAGCCTTGCGAGGCGGGCTACGCAAGACCTCCTCAGGGTGGCCTCACGAGGCTGGCTTGTGAGGGGCGGAGAGATCAAGGCGAGGGGCACCTCGCGAGGTTCCTGTGACGCAAGCCATGACGACCGGAACCAGGCATGCGCCAGCGCGCAGTGTCCTCGTTTCCTCTTTGGTTCTAAAGGGGCAAGCACAGGCGAGGAGTCCCGAGGCATCAGGCAAATATTTCCATATCGGTGCAACAAGACCAAGACCAGCAGGACGGCAAGATGAAGATCACCATGGAGCCCAAGGCGGCATCACCACTAGAGTCTTTGGCAGGAGAAGACCACTTCTGTCAGCATAGCTTGTACTAGTTGTCTCCCTTCGAATTTGGCTGTTGTGGGATCCCTTCCCGCTCAATATTTGGGAAGAGGACCAGGGCCTCTATAAGTAGGACTGGCCACCACCAAAGAAGGGAGGATATCATCCCGAACCACACAAGTTCACCATGCACAAGAACACCTCTCCTTAGGAGGTTGTTCTTCCCTTGTAACTGTTTATCATCAGCCCAAGAGGCAATCCACCACACCACACTGGAGTAGGGTATTACACCACAACGGTGGCCCGAACCAGTATAAATCTTGTGCCTCGTGTTCTTTGGGTCCGTCGAGCTACGCTGTGAGATCGTAGAGTGTGTGAGCTAGAGAGGGGGAGAGATCTTCGTGGCCACCCCAGTGTTCGAACCTCAAGGGTTCTGCCGGAACCCGAAATCCGACAACGTGTCATCACAATAATCATCATAGATAGGTGGCATGCTTTCATCATAATAAATTTGCTCATCAAAACTTGGGGGGGGGGAGAAAATATCATCTTCATCAAACATAGCATCCCCAAGCTTGCGGCTTTGCATATCATTGGCATCATAGATATTTAAATAACTCATACTAACAACATTGCAATCATGCTCATCATTCAAAGATTTAGTGCCAAATATTTTAATGCATTCTTCTTCTAACACTTTGGCACAATCATCGGAATCCTTATTTTCATGAAAGACATTAAAAAGATGAAGCATATGAGGCAACCTCAATTCCATTTTTTGTCATTTTCTTTTATAAACTAAACTAGTGATAAAACAAGAAACTAAAAGATTCGATTGCAAGATCTAAAGATATACGTTCAAGCACTAACCTCCCCGGCAACGGCGCCAGAAAAGAGCTTGATGTCTACTACACAACCTTCTTCTTATAGACGTTGTTGGGCCTCCAAGTGCAGAGGTTTGTAGGATAGTAGCAAATTTCCCTCAAGTGGATGACCTAAGGTTTATCAATCCGTGGGAGGCGTAGGATGAAGATGGTCTCTCTCAAACAACCCTGCAACCAAATAGCAAAGAGTCTCTTGTGTCCCCAACACACCCAATACAATGGTAAATTGTATAAGTGCACTAGTTCGGCGAAGAGATGGTGATACAAGTGCAATATGGATGGTAGATATAGGTTTTTGTAATCTGTAAATATAAAAACAGCAAGGTAGCCAATGATAAAAGTGAGCACAAACGGTATTGCAATGCTTCAAAGCAAGACCTAGGGTTCATACTTTCACTAGTGCAAGTTCTCTAAACAAGGATAACATAATTAGATCATATAACAATCCCTCAACATGCAACAAAGAGTCACTCCAAAGTCACTAATAGCGGAGAACAAACGAAGAGATTATTGTAGGGTACGAAACCACCTCAAAGTTATTCTTTCCGATCAATTCATTGGGCTATTCATATAAGTGTCACAAATAGCCCCAGAGTTCATAGTAAAATAACACCTTAAGACACATATCAACCAAAACCCTAATGCCACCTAGATACTCCAATGTCACCTCAAGTATCCGCGGGTATGATTATACGATATGCATCACACAATCTCAGATTCATCTATTCAACCAACACAAAGAACTTCAAAGAGTGCCCCAAAGTTTCTACCGGAGAGTCAAGACGAAAACGTGTGCCAACCCCTATGCATAAGTTCACAAGGTCACAGAACTCGCAAGTTGATCACCAAAAATACATCAAGTGGATCACGTGAATATCCCATTGTCGCCATAGATAAGCACATGTAAGACATACATCAAGTGTTCTCAAATCCTTAAAGACTCAATCCGATAAGATAACTTCAAAGGGAAAACTTTATTCATCACAAGGAGATAGATGGGGAGAAACATCATAAGATCCAACTATAATAGCCAAGCTCGCGGTACATCAAGATCGTTCCATATCAAGAACATGAGAGAGAGAGATCAAACACATAGCTACTGGTACATACCCTCAGCCCCGAGGGTGAACTACTCCCTCCTCGTCATGGAGAGCGTCGGGATGATGAAGATGGCCACCGGTGATGATTCCCCCTCTGGCATGGTGCCAGAATAGGGTCCCGATTGGTTTTTGGTGGCTATAGAGGCTTGCGGCGGCGGAACTCCCGATCTAGGTTTCTTTTCAGGGGTTTCTGTATTTATAGGAATTTTTGGCGTGGGTCTCACTTCAGGGGGGTCTCCGAGTAATCCACGAGATAGGGGGGTGAGCCCAGGGGGTACGGCGTGCCCTACACCCTCATGGATGGGTCGGGACCCTTTTGGCCCAACTCTTTTAATATGGGGGCTTCTTTTGGTCCATAAAAAAACATCAAAAATTGGCACGTCAATTGGACTCTGTTTGGTATTCCTTTTCTGTAGAACTCAAAAACAAGGAAAAAACAGAAACTGGCACTAGGCTCTAGGTTAAAAGGTTAGTCCCAAAAATCATATAAAATAGCATATAAATGCATATAAAACATCCAAGATGGATAATATAATAGCATGGAACAATAAAAAATTATAGATGCGTTGGAGATGTATCAACACACAGTCCCGGGCACACAGCCCTCAGCGTGTCCTCCTTGAGCTAAGGTCACACACACCTCGCGATCACTCGTGGTAAGTCTTCAGATGACTTCCAAACCTTTACAGACTCGGTCACTCGGTAATCCACAATTTCCTCTTGGATGCTCTAGACCACGACACCTCACAGTCTGTAAGTGTCGGTTCCACACAGGAACAATCTCTTCAGTGATGATCAATCACTTTGGGTTTGTAGGTGTTTGGGTTTGGGTTGTCCTCACTTGATGATTTTCGCTCAAAGTCCTCGGAGGATGGGATGCTCTCAATGACAAGTGTCAGTTTCTCTCGGAGCAGCCAACCAACTAGTGGTTGTAGGGGCGGCTATTTATAACCTAGGGAGCAGCCCGACATGATAAGACATAAATGCCCTTCAATGATATGACCGTTAGGTGGGAAGATATTTTGGGAAAGCTGGCGCATAGCACAGCAACGGTCGGAAATTTGACTATCAAATTCCTCAGGACTATCATGTTCCTCACTTGTAGGCAATCCGCACTGACGAATTCCTAATTCCTCAGTCAAAACAAATTCCTCAGAGACCAGAAGATCTTCGTCTCTATCATTGAAGAAATTGACTGAACTATATGAGATTTCCAATGGATTCACTCAAAAGGATTGGGTAGTTGTAGGATTTTGAGATGAGTATCACTAGGAAACTTTTCCTTAGTTTTACCCTGACCCCCTTTAATAGTATAGTGTTTCCTATGAATCAAGAAAGAGAAAATGAAACTATGAAAGCAAAAGTCTTCACGCTTCATAATCCTCGCATGAATATCAAGTCTTCACGGTCACACCAAATTCTTCACTTTCAAAGTCTTCAAGAAAATCAAAGTATTCAGCTGAAGACATTCATTTTTAGGGGTCGACTTTCATCGTAAATATCAAACTCCTCATAGAATTATAGACCTGTGTACACTCACAAACTCATTAGTCCCATAACCTATAAGTCTTCAATACACCAAAATCACTAAGGGGCACTAGATGCACTTACACTAGCATTTTCACTTTCATGTGGGACCATGATGACCCACAAGTGTAGGGGATCTATCGTAGCCTTTTCGATAAGTAAGAGTGTCGAACCCAACGAGGAGCAGAAGGAAATGATAAGCGGTTTTCAGCAGGGTATTCTCTGCAAGCACTGAAATTATCGGTAACAGATAGTTTTGTGATAAGGTAATTTGTAAAAAGTAACAAATAGCAAAAGTAAATAAGGTGCAGCAAGGTGGCCCAATCCTTTTTGTAGCAAAGGACAAGCCTGGACAAACTCTTATATAAAGGAAATTACTCCCGAGGACACATGGGAATTATCGTCAAGCTAGTTTTCATCACATTCGTATTATTCGCATTCGGTACTTTGATAATTTGATATGTGGGTGGACAGGTGCTTGGGTACTGCCCTTACTTGGACAAGCATCCCACTTATGATCAATCCCTATTGCAAGCATCCGCAACTACAACAGAAGTATTAAGGTAAACCTAACCATAGCATGAAAAATATGGATCCAAATCAGCCCCTTACGAAGCAACACACTACTAGAAAAAGGCTTATCCCCAATATCTCTACTAGTGGCGCACCAGAATCAGGTGCGTCATTGCTATGTTTTTACTAATGGCGCACCACATGAGCAGTGCGCCATTGCTATTTTTTTGTTCCATCCCCCCCACCAGACATAGCAATGGCACACCACACCTAGGTGCGCCACTGCTATGCTACATAGGAGTGGCGCACCTAGGTGTGGTGCGCCATTGCTATGTCTGGTGGGGGTGTGCCTGCGTGTGTGAGAGAGGTTAGTAATGGCCCACCAGGGAGAGTGCGCCATTACTAATGTCTCACACACACAAACACCCCCTGGATCGCCTTTTAGTTTTTTTAAAAAATAAAAAAAAATCTTAAAAGATTCAAAAAAGATTCAAAATAATAGATGCCCATGTGTTATGTGTTCTAGTTGTTATTGAAATTAACAAACTTGAGTTTTCAATTTTTTTGCAAAAGGCTGCCGTGTTTCGGTAAAATGGCCGTAACTTTTGCATACGACCTCCAATGAAAAAGTTTTTTATATGAAAAATCATCTACTCGAAAAGTTACATCAGAATTTGACGGGCTACGCCCGTATTAGATTTTCTTGAATCCTAAAAAACCTAACAGAAAAAGTGACGAGGCAAAAAAAATTTAGTAGTGGCGCACCGTGGGTGTGGTGCGCCATTAGTAATTTTCCCGCCTTCCAAATTCAAAAAAATAAACAAAGTTAGCAGTGGCGCACCATGGGTGTGGTGCGCCATTACTAGTTTTGAAATTTCAAAACTAATAATGGCGCACCACACCCATGGTGTGCCACTACTAAGTCTGTAACGCCACAACCACTATATATATATTACCTCTTCCTCCTCCCCTCCATCACTTCTTCCCTTTTCTACCTACCTGTTCTTCCTCCTCCCCTCCTCCATGCCCCTCCCTTGTCCTCACGGCTCTCCGACGACCTCCTCCTCCTCATGGCTCTCTGGCAACCTCCTCCTCCTCCTCACGGCTCTCCGGCGACCTCCTCCTCCTCCTCCTCTCCGGTGACCTCCTCCTCCTCCTCACGGCTCTCCGGCAACCTCCTCCTCCTCCTCTCCGGTGACCTCCTCCTCCTCCTCCTCACGGCTTTCCGACAACCTCCTCCTCCTCTCCGGCGACCTCCTCCTCCCTCCCTCCTCCTCATGGTCTCTCCTCCCTCCTCCTCCTCCCTCTCTCCTCTCTCCCCCCTCCTCTCCTCTCTCCATCCTCCTCCTCCCTCGTATCCTCCCTCCTCTACTTCCAGCCACATGTGGAGCTCCTTGGCACAAAGAACGTACCAGATCCAGGTCGAGAACGAAATTTGAAAAAAATTCAAGCAAAAAAAACAAGCAAAAAAACAAACCAAAAAATGAGCCAGATCTTGATCCAGATCGAAATTCAAAATTCAAAAATAGCAATGGCACACGGTGGGGGTTAGACGGTCCGCCACTACTATTTTCCCGCCCTTCAAAATAAAAGAAAATCAAAAAAATTAAAAAAAAGTTACCAGTGGCGCACCTGTAGCAATAGTAATGGCGCACTACAAGGTGCGCCACTGTTACCTGCAATACTAATGGCGCACTAGAGGTGCGCCATTAGTATTTGTTACTAGTGGTGTGGTAATAGTGGTGCACCTATAGTGCGCCATTAATGGGGAAAATAGGTGCGCCACTAACAGGCCTTTTTCTAGTAGTGACACATAAACTAGGGTTTAAGCTTATGTCACTCTAGCAAGCCATCATCTAGCTACTTATTACTTCCCAATGCCTCCCTCTAGGCCCAAATAATGGTGAAGTGTCATGTAGTCGACGTTCACATGACACCACTAGAGGGATGACAACATACATCTCATCAAAATATCGAACGAATACCAAATTCACATGACTACTTATAGCAAGACTTCTCCCATGTCCTCAGGAACAAACGTAACTACTCACAAAGCATATTCATGTTCATAATCAGAGGGGTATTAATATGCATAATGGATCTGAACATATGATCTTCCACCAGGTAAACCAACTAGCATCAAATACAAGGAGTAATCAACAGTACTAGCAACCCATAGGTACCAATCTGATGTTTGGATACAAAGATTGGATACAAGAGATGAACTAGGGTTTGAGATGAGATGGTTCTAGTGAAGATGTTGATGAAGATTAACCCCCTCCCTATGAGAGGATCGTTGGTGATGACGATGGTGATGATTTCCCCCTCCCGGAGGGAAGTTTCCCCGGCAGAACAGCTCCGCCGGAGCCCTAGATTGGTTCCGCCAAGGTTCCGCCTCGTGGCGGCGGAGTTTCATCCCGTGAGCTGGCTTATGATTTTTTCCTCGATGAAAGACTCCATATAGCCAAAGATGGGCATCGGAGGGCCACCAGGGGGCCCACGAGGCAGGGGCGCGCCCAGGGGGTAGGGCGCACCCCCACCCTCATGGACGGTTGGTGGCCCCCCTCTGGTACTTCTTTCACCCAATATTTTTTATATATTCTGAAACGTGCTCCCGTGAAGTTTTAGGAGTTTTGGAGATGTGCATAATAGGTCTCTAATATTTGCTCCTTTTCCAGCCCACAATTCCAGCTGCCGGCATTCCCCCTCTTCACATAAACCTTGTAAAATAAGAGAGAATAGGCATAAGTATTGTGACATAGTGTGTAATAATAGCCCATAATGCAATAAATATCGATATAAAAGCATGATGCAAAATTGACGTAATAGACCGCAGTTAAGAAAACCAACTAACGGCAAACCGCACAACACCCACCGTGTTGGAAAACAGAAATGAGGAGGGGAAGATCTATCTGTAGCACATAAGACAAGAAACTTGGTGTCAGATGGGACTTGTTTATAGAGTAGGAGCACTCCATACTACTCCTACTACGAAGTTTGTACTACTACTACCACTATACAACTAGGTAGGTGCACGACACGACATTGTAGGAAGAAAAAATAGGAAGATCTTGTTTTGGGTGATTTATCTTTTTTTCTTCAGTTAACGTAGTATGAATAATATGATGTGGGGAGCTCCCATGAAGCCACGTGGCACATCTGGAGGTCTTATTGAGAGCTTCTTGTGTGGATCGATCACACTGTTGTGCTACTCATTCGGGAAGAGCATGTATGGGTACAATTAGGTTATGGTAGATCCGAATCATAGGCACCTGGACCATTGTATCAACATCAATCAACGGTTTATATCGTGTACGTGCAAATACACGCATTGGCTGCATAAAAATAATGAATTTAGAATATATAATACATAATACCGCATATTGGGTTTCTCTAAAGTCAAACTTTGTATACTTTCAACAAGTTTGTAGAAAAATGTATTAACATATATATACACCACCAAATATATATCATTCGATTCATCTTTGCTTTTATTTCCACATCATGTAAATTTGTTAGTGTAAATGTTCATATTGTTTTCACCAAATTTGGTCAAGCTTTATAAAAGTTGGCTGCAGTCAAAGCTATGTAAGGAGTAAATTGCAAATGGAGGGAGTGGAATAGATATAGATATAACTATACAAATAAAAAACATAGATAAGGCTACTAACTTTTTTCTAGGTTAGAACTCATGTTGTTGTGTACACATTGTTTTTCTTCGCTATAATTTGCATTTGCGTGGTGTGTAGGACTACCACCTTGTTCAGATCCTAAACTAGCAACCCCACCATTATCCATAATTAATTCATACTAGCAATTAAGATTGCATTATCTTAGTTCTAGCCGGTCCTTTGGTTGCTTGGAGGAACTCCATCTCGCTATTCAGGTTGATTTGTGCATACGACAAGATCATCGACCATCGAAGATTGGTTTAGTAACGATTGTTGATTTGTATCACTGGGTACGATATAGCTGGATCGTCAATGTTAAAATCCACCAAATCAATACTTATCCCCACTCTCATTAAAAGATTAGGTCGCCATCATAAGACTACCACCTAAACAATTCCTTCCCTATAACATACAGATGAGCATCCATCTAATTATCCAGGTTCAAGCCTCCCTCTCTCTCGCCCTCGAAACACACACACACCTCTCCACACGATGCGTGTCTGTTGGTGTCTCTCCCATCCCATAAAAAATGCCACACCACCATTCTGTTCTTCTTGCTACCCCCATCTATGTAGTCAGGTCTCCCGGCAACAAACAAGAATGCATCTATCTCTCGACTCTCTCTTTCTACCACACATAACCTTATACCCCCTAGCTAGTCATGTTGTCGAGGTCTATCTAGCTCTCTCATAGGCAAGCAGATGATGTCTGTGTGTCCCTTCATCGCACACTCACTATCGCTCTCCCATATCCCCAACTTCGTAACCTTGTCGATCCCGATGTTACACACCCCTCTCTCTCCCTCTCTATCTATCTATCTATCTATCTATCTATTTATCTCTAACACACACACACACACGCACGCACAAACCCTCTCTCTCCCTTTCGGACACTCCTCTTTACACACACATAGTCTTTCGAACACGCATATGTCCCTCTCTCGTTAGGTATCGCTGCCCCCTCCCCCCTCTTTGTCACACAAATATTCTCTCTATATCTATCTCTCGCAATAATACATGCATAGTCTAAATTGAAACCAACTAAAAAAATGAGCTCTGATTACAAAAATCAAATCCACTCACAAACAGAATATGAAAATAGGGTGAAATCATGGACACAAATGTTTGTTGCATGCATGAATGTCCATGATATGGATGTACTACTCGTACATACACAAAGACCCATTTCACACAAATTATGGTGCGCATGTGATGTTTTTTGTACTACTCCTGCCAGCCTTCCTCTGACATGTTCCAACATATTGTGCTACTTGAGATGCTATTTTTTCCTCAGACCATGGGAAACATCAAAAAGGTCAACCCCCGCCTCCACTGGTATTGTAGCTCGAAGCTCCCATACAGACACAACACCCACTAGAGCATGCAGCCATTGCTAAAGTGGACATCGTTGCGTCATGGGAAGAGGGCGGAGTCTCCGACATCACTGAGGTGGAGCACGCCCTTGACGGCCACGAGTAATGCACGCTGACTGGCCATGCGGAGGATGGTGTGATCTAGTGGCTGGCCCTCGTCGGCCACGAGGGGTAGCTGTGCTCCAACAGCATGCCCTGGTCGGTCACGAGGAGGTCACAATGTGGATGAGAGCGTTCTCCAGCAGCAATCCCGTGAGCATCGCATCTCACTGCTCTCGACATGGACAAGAGCACGCCCGCGAACATCGCATCGCCGCCGCTCATGACTTGGACGAGCGCGGGCTCCGGCAGCATGCCCGCAAACATCGCATCCTTGCCCCTCAGGCGCACGAGCATGTGCTCCAACAACACAACCGCAATCATGGCATCCTCATGGCTCATGAGATGATCGAGCGCGTGCTCCAGACAATACCCCATGAGTCGGGACGTGAGCATGACGCCCTCGGCTACGAGGAGTATTGCTTGGTGCCCATCGTGGTTTAGGAAATTCCTGTGACTCCTCCGCTCAGGAGCGTGAGCTCCAGTGGGTGCTCAGGAGTCCTGCACCGATATGCAGGTGCCGGCGGGCATGCAAGATTATCCTTTGAGCTCACCTCCTCCTACGAAGATGCCTCCACCGCCCCTGTTGTACGTCCTTTGCCTCGGCTCCGGTGGACCTTTGGAGTTTAGTTGTATGGAACATTAATATTTGGATTAATAATACCTCTACCAAAATGTGAAGGATCAAGACTAACGCAAAAAACAATCTATGACTAACAGGCATGAATAGATGATGTGGCGGCATTGCATGCTTGAGAGTAACACAAGTATATTACAATTTATGGATTGCATGCATGACTAGCTTATGTGGCATGGTTGCATGACTAGGAAAGGCTAGAGAATAATAAATATACAATGTATTTGGAGTGCATTATACTAAATGGGAGCACGTAAATATCTTTAGAGTGCACACCACTTTTTTCTAGATGCTTAGGTGCACCGGATGCCGTGCCATGCTACAAAATGTTAGAAATAAATCTGCTCCAATGTTTTAAAAATCTATTATTATCTTGAAACCAGCCACACCCATCCCTCACCTCATTAAAAACAGCCCGGGGAATATGTCTTGGGTGAAGCATAGTTTTTTAATGATATATGTATATCAAAACAAGAGTGTTTAGATTTCAAGTTTGTGAACAAGTATTATTCTACTACTTTGGATCCATTGCAACGCACGGGCTGCCACATTGGTAGTAGTAAGAAACAAATTTCGAGTTTGGCATGAGTTCGTATAGCAGGAGAACCACAAGGGCTGGCGAAGAGTTAGACTTCCCTCTCGAGGCCCACAGGACTGAGCTTCAGCGGCTTACTACACCTGCCTTTATGTCAATGACATGTGGACCCTACAGATGGCTATCCCACATGTCATTCTCACAAACGCAGAGGGGCAGTGGGCCCGAGAGGGGTGAGGCACAGGTCGAGGGACATCTGGTGTCATGGGTTCGAGCGGCGTCGTGGGAATCGCGTGTGGCTGTGGTAGAAACTTGATGGTCGTCGTAGTTCAGCTGGCCCACATGTCTGCACACAAAGGTAGAGGTGCGGTGGCACTACTAGGAGAAAGCTTATATATAGAAATTTAGTAGTAGTACTGGTTATGGGGCCAGCGCTACTACCACTTAGTAGTAGCGCTGGTTGACAGCAAGCGCTACAGGTACCAAAGTAGCAGTAGCGCTGGGCCACCTGGCAGCGCTACTGCTAAGTGGTCCCATGGCCACTGGCAGGAACCAGTTCTACTACTAGGGACATAGCAGTAGCACTGGGCCACCAGCCCACCGCTAATGCTAAGTCTGCACGGTGGGCCCAACTTAGCAGTAGCGCTGGCGAGCAGCCAACGCTACTGACTATGCTACCCTATCCTCCCCCCGCCGTCCCGATCACTCTCCCTTCCCACACTTTCATCATCTAAACCCCGCTGCCACCGCCCGCTGCCGTCGTCGCACCGCCACCGTCGCCCGCCGCCCGCTGTCGCCCCGTATGTCTCCCTCACTCCCTTCTCCTTCCATACCTCCCTTCTCCCTTCCTCCCTCGAACCCTGCCTCTCCCTCCATCCCTCTCCCTTCTCCCTCCCTGCCCCCTCTCACTCCATCTCTCTCTCCCTCCTAGTCCTCTCCCTCTGACCCTCTCCCTCCCTCTGATCCCTCCTGCGGTGCATAGACAGATGGATAGATAGATGAATGGATAGATAGATGGTTAGAACTATGGTATTTTTGATATATTGCATAGATAGACAAATGGATGGATAGATGGATGGATATATATATATAGATGTATGGATGGATATATATATATATATAGATGGATGGATGGATAGATGTTAGGGATAGAACTAGGGTATTTTTAGTAAATGTATAGGTCTTTTCAATTTTTAGGGTTAGAACAAGGTTTTACAATTTTTTAGGGTTAGAACTAGGTTTAGACAAATGGATGGAAAGATGGGCGGTACAAATTATTAGGGTTAGAACTAGGTTTTATAAATTTTGTTTCTGTTTTAGACATAGGGTTTCACTAAGTCCTAAAATGAGGATAATAATGTTTTTTCTTATATTTTGTTTTTGCAGAAATCAAGGAGCCCCTGCATCATCCCGGCCCCTGTCGTCCCCGTCCCCGACCCCCTCCGACCTCGAGGTGAGACCAACCAAATCCCCATGTGGATTATGATGTAGATGTTTGATAGATGTAGTAGAGTAGTAGATGAGTAGCTGTGACAATGTGATGAAGCTAGTTTTTATTGCTTTTTCAATACAATAGAATGTAGATTATTTCCATGGAATAGAAAATTTTCAATGTTGGTCTTTCAAATATGATGGAGATTTAGACATCCGATATGTACTGTTGTGTACTACTAGTGCTTGCCCATGTGGCCTATGTTTGCAGGGAACACCTCCAAGTGGCCTATGTTTTGCCGGAGTGTTGATTAATTTCCACAAATTTCAGGAGCCTAATATGTCCTTTTTATCAAAGGTCATGTCAGATTATTCTGTGAATTTTGGCATGACTTGTGCTAGAATAAGTAGGAAATATTGAGTTGCCCTGATTTTCAAGAAAGATAATTAAACAACATTTAGGGTTGACCTTAAGTCTGTCAAGGCTCCATACATGACAGTCAAAAATTGTGAGGGAGAAAGTATCCACCATATATGAGAGAAGAAGAATGCCGACTGTTGTCGTGGGGGTCGTTTCCCCTTCTTCTCCTTGTGCTAGACCTTTGTTATGCACTAGGGGAAGGAGGAGTAACGACCATCACTAACGGTCAAAAAATCAATGAGGGAATGTGTCCACCATATATGAGGGAGGATGAAGAATCCCGGATGTTGTCACGGGGGTCGCTTCTCCTTCGTTCCCGTGTGCTAGACATTTTTGTATAATGCACTCAGGAATGAAGGGAGGAGCTACCATCACCGACAGTCGAAATAACTATGAGGGATCGTGTCCACCATATACACCACATGAGATGAGAGTTTTCAAGAAAAGACTTGACATACCGACAATCAACCCATGATGAATAATAATGATCTAATTTAGTTTTTGTAGTACATATATTGAATTTTAGAAGTTTAATCTTTGAATTATGAACATAGGAAATGTCTGACGATGACGATAGGATCCGGGAGTGCGACTACTGCGGCGACGACCGGGGTCTGTGTGAACATAGGAATTGTTAAGCTCGATGATACCTTCGATGTTGAAACGGTACGCAACGACAAGTCTTTTTTCGTAATTAAGCATGACTTCTGCTTCTTCAACGTGTAATTTCCATATTTTACAATTCGACTAGTTTATGCCATGCCCTACAAGACGCTATGTCTTGGAGCATCTGAATTTCGAAGATCATGAAAACATGGAGAAAAAGATAGGTCATCTCAGGACCCATCATGGTTATGATTTTTCTGTAAAGCTATACAACTCGGAGAGCATATCCCATTTTGGTTGCTCGAATTGGGAAGCGCTGTGCAAAGCGTATGATTTTCAGGAGGGTATGTATGTCACCTTCGATCTTGGTGATCCCGAAGATGGCATCGACGAAGAGAATATGGACATTTGGGTCCTTGTTGATACGCTTCCACTTCTACACTACTAGGAAAAGGGCTACTAATGGCGCACCAGTTGTGCCTACTAATGGCGCATCACTGGTGCGCCATTAGTATCACGCCACTAGTATTTTTTTACTAATAGCGCACCACTGGTGCGCCATTAGTATAGGCCACGGTGCGCCATTAGTATAGGCCACTGGTGCGCCATTAGTATAGGCCACGGTGCGCCATTAGTATTTTTGAATTTTGAAGGCGGGAAAATAGTAGTGGCGCACCGTCTAACCCCCACCGTGCGCCATTTCTATTATTGAATTTTGAATTTGGATCTGGATCGTGATTTTTTTTGCCCATTTTTTGCTCGTTTTTTGGCACGATATTATTTCAAATTTTGTTCCTGTTTTTGGATCTTGTATGTTCTTTTGCCGTTTTCTTTTGCCGGAGAGGAGTTCACCGGAGAGGAGGAGGAGGAGGTCACCGGAGAGGCACTCGTCTACATCACCGGAGAGGAGGAAGTCACCGGAGAGGAGTTCATCGAAGCATCGGAGAGGAGGAAGGAGAAACCATGAGGGAATGGGAGGAGAGGAGGGAGGAGGAGCTCACCGGAGAGGAGGGAGGAGGAGCTCACCGGAGAGGGGGGGAGGAGGAGCTCACCGGAGAGGAGGGAGGAGAAACCGTGAGGGGAGGGGAGGGGAGGAGAGGAGAGGAGGGAGGAGGAGGTCGCCGGAGAGGAGGAGGAGGTCGCCGGAGAGGAGGAGGAGGTCGCTGGAGAGGAGGAGGAGGTCGCCGGAGAGGAGGAGGAGGAGGTCGCCAGAGAGGAGGAGGGTAGTATGGTGGAGGAGAGAAGGGAAGATGGGTGGAGGAGAGGAGGAGATGGAGTGGAGCAGAGGTGGAGTGGAGGAGAAGAATGAAGAGCTAAGGAGGAGAGGACCACGCCCAGCCATATATACGGCATAGTAATGGCGCACCGTGGGCAGGTGCGCCATTACTAACTTTTTTTTATTTTTTTGATTTATTTTGAATTTTGAAGGCGGGAAGATACTAATGGCGCACCATGGGCAGGTGCGCCATTAATAATTTTTTATTTTATTTTTTTGACTTATTTTGAATTTTGAAGGCGGGAAGATACTAATGGCGCATCATGGGCAGGTGCGCCATTAGTAAGTTTGAATTTTTTTGCCTCTCCAGATCTTAAAAACCCCGTATCTTTTTTCTGTTAGGTTTTTGAGGATTTTGAAAATGTTTAACGGGGTTCGCCCCGTTAAATTCGGATGTAACTTTTCGAGTAGATGATTTTTCATATAAAAAACTTTTTCATCCGAGTTCGTACGCAAAAGTTATGCCCATTTTTACAAATTGTCGAGAGATTTTGCAAAAGTCAAAAATTCATTTTTGTAAATTTTGCTAACAACTAGACCACATATCACATGGGAATCTTATTTTCTTTTATTTTTTTGACATTTCTATCATTTTCTTTTATTTTTTTTGAAACTGAAAAGGCGGTCCACCGGGGGGGGGGGGTGTGCATTCGGGCGAATGTTTGGGCCAAGTTACTAATGGCGCACCGTGGCATGGTGCGCCATTACTAGTTCAACTAGTAATGGCGCACCACTCCCACAGTGCGCCATTAGTAGTTTTGAAATTTTTTTTACTAATGGCGCACCGTGGATGTGGTGCGCCATTACTAGTTCAACTAGTAATGGCGCACCACTCCCACGGTGCACCAATAGTAGTTTTGAAATTTTTTTAATTTTTTTTACTAATGGCGCACCGTGGATGTGGTGTGCCATTAGTATTTGCACACTAATGGCGCACCAACACATGGTGCGCCATTAGTATATAGTAATGGCGCACCACATGTCTGGTGCGCCATTAGTGTCAATTCCATCTATAGCCCTTTTCCTAGTAGTGCTACCTCTATGTGAGTTTCTCAAACATATTTATTAAGTAATTTATATTGTTTATTTCAAAATAATTTACAGCTTATTTCCATTGACATCTTATTTTCATTTTTCAAAAAATGTACGGAAGATGGTAGACAGAACCTACTACACTGATGGCGCTGAATGAACTTATGAGTAGAAAGATCATCTTATCTCATTTATTATTGATGTTGAGAATTACAATATCAATTATGAAACTCCTGCACATTATGGTCAATACGTGCCACTAGTGCACATGTTGAACTATGGTAACATCCATGGACATGACATGGTAAGCTTTTTTACTATTACGACATCCGTGCATCTTTTGCATATATTCTTCCAAAGCTAAACTACATTGCTAACTACCATGTTATTATTATGTTTTTCAATAGAAATCCCAATGGATTGTGTGCCTGATCTGATGTTTCCGAAAGGTCGCCTTGATTTTATGAGCTTACGACCAAGTCTACTTAGGCTTCACCGCTGTTCATACCGGATTTCTAAAACAGATGAAGACATGATAATCAAAGAATGGAAAAAATGTATGAACAATCATAGGGAGCTACTTGGAAGCAACATTATGCGAAGCGCAAGAATTGGAGACAGGATAATCTCCATTCTCCATAGTGGAGTGCTACTTCTTGAGCTTGCGTTGGTTTTTCCCTTGAAGAAGAAAGGGTGATGCAGCAAAGTAGAGATAAGTATTTCCCTCAGTTAGAGAACCAAGGTATCAATCCAGTAGGAGACAACACACAAATCACCAATACTTGCACAAACAATCAAACAACTTGCACCCAACGCGATAAAGGGGTTGTCAATCCCTTCACGGTCACTTGCAAACGTGAGATCTAATAGAGATAGATGAAACTAAACAAAAGATAAAGGAAATATTTTTGGTTTATACATCGGAAAGTAAAAGATTGCAAAATAGTAGATCCGAAACTAATATGATGGAAAATAGTAGATCAGAAACTTATATGATAGAAACTAGTAGATCGAAAACTTATATGATGGAAAATAGACCCAGGGGCCATAGGTTTCACTAGAGGCTTCTCTCAAGATAGCAAATAATACGGTGGGTGAACAATTACTATCAAGAAATTGATAGAAATCGCAAAGTTATGACGATATCTAAGGCAATGATTATGAAATATAGGCATCGTGTCCGTGCCAAGTAGACAAAAATGATTCTGCATCTGCTACTATTATTCCACACATCGACCGACTCTTGCCTGCATCTAGAGTATTAAGTTCATGAAGAACAGAGTAACACATTAAGTAAGATGCCATGATGTAGAGGAATAAACTTAAGCAATATTATGTAAACCCCATATTTTTATCCTCGATGGCAACAATACAATACGTGCCTTGCTGCCCCTACTGTCACTGGGAAAGGACACCGCAAGATTGAACCCAAAGCTAAGCACTTCTCCAATTGCAAGAAAAACCAATCTAGTTGGCTAGACCAAACCGATAGTTCGAAAAGAATTACAAAGATATCAAATCATGCATAAAAGAATTCAGAGAAGATTCAAATAATATTCATAGATAAGCTGATCATAAATCCACAATTAATCGGATCTCGACAAACGCACCACAAAAGAAGATTGCATCGGGTAGATCTCTAAGAACATCGAGGAGAACATGGTATTGAGAATCAAAGAGAGATAAGAAGCCATCTAGCTACTAGCTATGGACCCCGTAGGTCTGAGGTAAACTACTCATGCTTCATCGGAAGGGAAATAGAGTTGATGTAGAAGCCCTCCGTGATCGAAACCCCCCGGAAGGATGCCGGAAAAGGACCCTAGATGGGATCTCACGGGAACAGAAGGTTGCGACAGTGGAACAGTGTTTTTCGTGGATGCCTCTGGTGGTTTGGGAATATATGTGAATATATAGGAGGAAGATCTAGGTCAGGGGGTCACCAAGGGGCCCACAAGGTAGGGGCGCACCCTCCACCCTTGTGGCCACCTCATGGCTCTTCTGACTTGCACTGCAATTCTCATGGGAGTCTTTTGGTCGAAGAAAAATCACCATGAAGGTTTTATTCTGTTTGGACTCCGTTTGGTATTCCTTCTCCCCGAAGCTAACAAACAAGGAAAAACAGAAACTGACACTAGGCTCTAGGTTAATAGGTTAGTCCCAAAAATAATATAAAATAGCATATTAATGCATATAAAACACCCAAAATAGATATAATAGCATGGAACAATCAAAAATTATAGATACGTTGGAGACGTATCAAGCATCCCCAATCTTAATTCCTGCTCGTCCTCGAGTAGGTAAATGATAAAAAACAGAATTTTTGATGTGGAATGCTACCTAACATATTTATCCATGTAATTTTTATTTATTGTGGCATGAATGGTCAGATCCATAAGATTGAAAACAAAAGTTTAATATTGACATAAAAACAATAATACTTCGCTACAGGAATCAGGCACTTTGCGTTCTGGGATGGCTGACGGCAAAGGCATGTCTCGCGGACGGCAAAGGCCTTTGCCGTCAGCCAGCAGGCGACCGGTCCAGCTAAATAAGCTATGACAAAGGGCACTTCGCTATCTGCTGGCGGACGACAAAGATGAAATGGTCTTTGCCGTCAGCCAGCAGACGGCAAAGAGCCTGGATGGCACCCATGGCAGGTTAGGTCCGTTTGGGGGTTAACGGCGTGCTTTGTCGTCTGCTGGCAGACGGCAAAGACCTTTGCATCTTTGTCGTCTGCCAGTGGATGGCAAAGTACACAAATATGCCAGCCCAGATGTCCCCCGGTAGCTGCCACGTGGCAAGCTATGCCGTTTGCTGGCAGACGATAAAGATGCCAAGGTCTTTGCCATCTGCTAGCGGACGACCAAGCTGCCAAATAGGCCAGTCCAGTGCACCCCAGGTTTCATAGGTAGCTGCCACGTGGCAGCTTTGCCATCTGCTAGCTGATGGCAAATCCTTTGCCATCTGCTAGCAGACGGCAAAGAGCCTGTACATCCCCTGTGTTTTCTTAAATTCATTCAATTTCATAGAATTTCACAGATATATATACACATTTGAGAATACTTTCAACAAGCATAACAACGCATATACATACCAAATCATATCCCTGCCATATGGATATGATCATCCAACACATATACATACCAAATCAAAAGTCCATATGCAACATATATAGCTAGCCAACATATCCTACAACAAGCATACAATGGTTTCATCCATAGATACATATATAGGTAGCAAGTTTCACATTGTTCATCCTACAAAATCAAAACAAAAAGGAAGCACAAGGAGAAGACTAGACTCCATCAACGCAAGCTTCCTAATCGAAAGCAAATCTTCCAATTGGGAAAGAAGAAAGTTAGAAGAAGAAGACTAGTTAGAAGAAGAAGACGAATTTTTCTTCTCTTTCTTTTTCTCCTCTCTTATTTATCTTCTTCTTCTAACTAAGGTAGGTAAAAATGCCAATTTTTAGCTAAGCTAGGTAAAAATGCTAAGTGTAGGTCATTTTAGAGCTAAGCTAGGCAAATAGGTCATTTTGGAGCTTAGTAAGGTTATTATGTCATTTTCGTGGAAAATAAGCTAAGTCCATGTCATTTTGGAGGTAACAAAGATTATCATGCCATTTTTTACCTAAGTATGCTAAGTATGTCATAAATAAACTGAAGAAGCTAAGTATAGGTCATTTTTGAGCTAACCTAGGTAGTTATACCATTTTTGACCTAAGTAAGCTAATTATGTCATAAATGAACTAGGTAAGCTATGTATAGATCATTATTGAGCTATCGTAGGTAGTTATGCCATTTTTAGCTAACTAAGCATATTAAGTCATTTAGGAGGAAAAATGCTAAGTATAGGTCATTTCATAGCTATCCTAGGTAAAGTATAGGTCAATTAAGCTTATTATGTCAATTTGGAGAAAAGTAAGGTAAGCATAGGTCATTTTTGTGGTAACCTAGGTGATGATGCCATTTTTTAGCCAACTTACGTAAGTAAAGCTCATTTTTTATCTAACTTAGGTAATTATGCCATTTAGGAGGAAAATAAGCTAATTATGCATTTGTTAAGCAAAACACTAGAGAAAACTAACCCTCATCACAATAAATGCGATGAAGATCGCAACTAAGGTAACAATTGATCCAACAGCATAATGATACCAAGCCTCATTATCAATGGAATATTTTCCAGTCTTCTTAAGCTTCAGGCGCATTGCATCCATCTTCAAGCGCACTGCATCCATCTTCAAGCGCATTGCATTCATATTCATCTTGTGATCATCGATGACATCGGCAACATACAACTCCAATGTCGTCTTCTCTTCTTCAATTCTTTTAATTTTTTCTTTCAAATTCTCATTTTCTTTTTCAACTAAATTTAACTTCTTGACAAGAGGGTCGGTTTCAAATTCCGGTTCACATACCTCCTAGATTAAAATATCTCTATGTCAACTTGACGGCCATAGTTGTCATAAATGTGAAATGCAACAAATAGTTATAAAAGAGAATTTACCACATCCGAATCATAAAGCGAGTGAGGGCCGACGGGGACGAACATCAAGACCATGGCACTATGCATAAGAAACAATCATACAAAGTAATAAAATTATACAAGTAACTATATAAATCATACAATCATACAAGTAAGTATAAATCAAGTACAACATAAAAAATTGAATACCTAATAATAATCTGGATCGTTGGGTTCAATAAATGCTCCAGGATCATTGAATGCATCATCATCATCACTATCAGTAATGATGTGCTCATCATCATCATTAATAAATGCATCATTATGTGTAAGGCCACCTTTACGTAATCGGTCAAGCATTGACAGGACATCCGCAGTAGTAACCTCTTCTAGTTTAGGCTCTTCTTGTTCCGGCTCAGGGGTGAAGTCGGGTTTACTGTCGCGTTCTGGGGTGAAGTAGAGCGATTCTTGAAACCTTTTTTTGGAAAGACATGTTTCTTGGAAGAATTCTCCTTCATATGTGTCTGGGTTAATGTGAGGTTCATAATCCTCTTCATTGAGGGGAGGTGATCTAACATGTGGCAACAGTTCATAAACGACATCTCAACCATTGAGATTTAGATCACTTTGACAGGCCCATGGTAGATAGAAAACTTGGGTTGCCTATTGAGCCATAATATAGACATCGGGAACATCCAAATGGGTGCTTTGTTTGATTTCCACTCGCCCTATATGTTCATGAGTCCTTCCAGTCTCCTTCGGCTGGAACCAATAACATTTCAAGACTACAATGTTTGGTGGGTTTGCACCATAGAATTGAATTTCATAAATTGCTTCCACTCTTCCATAATACTTGGTATCTCCTTCGCCGATAGCAGAGACACGACAATTTCTAGACTTTCGGTCGGCCATAGATAGCTCTTTCCCATAGGTACGAAAGCGATACCCGTTGATGTAACGGACCTTAAAGTCAAAACCATTAGCGACTTGTCTCAATTAAGCGTCCATAAACTTTGGATTAGCCTACAAGTTTAATACGAAAGGTATTGTTGCATTAGCCACAAATTAGACAAAGAAATGAAATGGACTAATAGAAATTACCATTTGTTTGAACCAAGAGATGAAACCAGGATAACCGCCTCCATGCTTTGCCAGAAGCTCATACTCTTCGATGGAATTCTTTTGGATCACCGCTCCATACGAGAGTTTGGCGATATATTGACTGTATCAAATTTATCCGCCAATAAGAGCAGTTCGAAGGAATTAGAGGTTGTGAAACAATGTACCGAGAACTTACTCGATGTACGGCCGCACTTATGTTAGGTTGGTGAAGATATACAACGAAATGATCTGCCATTCTTCGAAATCCAACATTAAGGAATTAGAAGCACCGGTTGGTGCGAGATCCCCTTTGAATAGGCTGAGGTTGGATCCACCCTTTTTAGGGTCGTCAGCATTGTACCGAGGCTTCCAATTATGCAAATGAAGATTTTTGGCTTCGTAGTGTGTTGTCACAAAGTTTGCCGCCTCCTCAGTAATGAATGCCTCATCCATCGATGCTTCAATTCTACGTTTATTTTTACATTTTGCTCATAGCGTCTTCTGCATCCTCTCAGTTTCGTAGCACCAAAGATTTTGCACGCCACCCCCCCAATCTTGACTCGGTTGGGAGATGAAAAAGCAAGTGCTGCATTGGATTAAAGAAGCCCAGCGAAAAGATCTTCTCTAACTTGCCGATGAACTCCAGCGCCAACTCCTCCATTTCTTCTAGCATGCCAGATGATACGTCTCCAACATATCTATATTTTTTTGTTCCGTGCTATTATATTATCTGTTTTGGATGTTTTATATGCATTAATATGTTATTTTGTAATATTTTTGGAACTAACCTATTAACCTAGAGCCCAGTGCCAGTTTCTGGTTTTTTTCTTGTTTTAGAGTTTCACAGAAAAGGAATACCAAATGGAGTCCAAACGGAATAAAACTTTCGCCATGATTTTTCTTGGACCATAAGACACCCAAGAGACTTGGAGTACAAGTCAGAGGAGCCTCGAGGCGGCCACAAGGGTGGAGGGCGCGCCCCCCGACCTTGTGGGCCCCTCGTAGCTCCCCTGACCTAATTCTTTCGCCTATATATACTCGTATACCCCAAAATATCTGGGAAGACATGAAACCACTTTTCCACCGCGGCAACCTTCTGTACCCGTGAGATCCCATCTTGGGGCCTTTTCCGGCATCCTGTCGGAGGGGGAATCGATCACGGAGGGCTTCTACATCAACGCCATTGCCTCTCCGATGAAGCGTGAGTAGTTTACTTCAAACCTACGGGTCCATACTTGCTAGCTAGATGGCTTCTTCTCTCTCTTTTATTCTCAATACCATGTTCTCCTCGATGTTCTTGGAGATCTATTCGATGTAATACTCTTTTGTGGTCCGTTTGCCGAGATCCGATGAATTGTGGATTTATGATGAGCTTATCTATGAATATTATTTGAATCTCCTCTGAATTCTTATATGCATGATTTGATATCTTTGCAAGTCTATTCGAACATTCGATTTGGTTTGGACAACTAGATTGGTTTTTCTTGCAATGGGAGAAGTGCTTAGCTTTGGGTTCAATCTTGCGGTGTCCTTTACCAGTGACAATAGGGGCAGCAAGGCATGTATTGTATTGTTGCCATCGAGGACAACAAGATGGGATTTTCATTGTATTGCTTTAGTTAATCCCACTACCTCATGTCATCTTGCTTAATGCGTTACTCCGTTCTTATGAACTTAATACTCTAGATGCAGGCAGGAGTCGGTCCATGTGTGGACTAATAGTAGTCGATGCAAAATCGTTTCGGTCTACTTGACACGGACGTGATGCCTATATTCATGATCATTGCTTTAGATATCGTCATAACTTTGTGCTTTTCTATCAATTTCTCGGCAGTAACTTGTTCACCCACCGTAATAATTTCTATCTTGAGAGAAGCCACTAGTGAAACCTATGGCCCCTGGGTCTTTTACATCATATAAGTTTCTGGTCTACAATTCTAGTTTACTATTTCCTTTACTTTGCAATCTTTTACTTTCCGTTCCATAAACCAAAAATACCAAAATATTACTTTACCATTTATCTATCTCTATCAGATCTCACTTTGCGAATAATCGTTAAGGGATTGACAACCCCTTTGTGGCATTGGTTGCAAGTTGGTGTTCGTTTGTGCAGGTATTCGGTGGCTTGTTGCGTAGTCTCCTACTGGATTGATACCTTGGTTCTCAAAACTGAGGGAAATACTTACTCTACTCTACTGCATCACCCTTTCCTCTTCAAGGGAAAAACCAACGCAAGCTCAAGAGGTAGCACCAGGCGATAGTTCTTTCACACAAAGAACATGGAAGAAATAGCTCAGCTCTACCAGTACTAGCCATTCATCCTCAGGGATGAAGCCACGCAACATCACCGGCATTACCCCCTCAATCCGTATGTGCCAATCATGACTCTTCTGACCGGTGTACATCCACGTACGATCACTCATCTTGCATAGCTACTGGATACATAAGAAATATATATAAATCAATCAGGATGTATATATTATTAGTTGGGATGAAAATGGAGTGGAAAGTTTCCGCTTTTCCGGAGGAAAAATGGAAACGGAGAGGAAATATGAAAACGGAAACGGAAATTTGCAAAATGGAAATGGAAGTGGAATTTTTTATGCGAAAAAGGAAACAAAAATGGAACGGTATTTTCTGGTGGAACAGATGCGGAAACGGAACTTTCCGTTTCCGTGAATATGGAATTTCTGTTTCTACTATAGGCTCATGGCTGCTTTGTAGCCCAGTTCCCAAACAACACACAATGACACAATGAGTAGACTGGATCATTTGAGGACCAACTTTTACTTCCACACACATTCTCAACTAGACACAATACGGAATTGTCATGTACTATTACAATACTACCCTATGTTACCAACACAACCATATTACCATGTAGCCATGTTAAAAATTTCTTAAATTTCTTTGTTTTTTGTGTGTATTTCTTTATGATTCAAGGGGTTTTTAAGTTCCGATCAACACACCATTCTGTTTTCGTGTTTGCTCTGTATTCGCCCCGTGTCTGCTCTGTATTCGCCCCGTGTCTGTTTCCGGTAGTATTTGTTTCCGTATTCATTTCCGGGGTTCCCATATTCATTCCGCTTCTGCAAAAAAATATGAAAACAAATATGGTAGCACCCAGTTCCGTCCGTTTCCGCTCCGTTTTCATCCCTATTCATCAGTTAATGGAGTTTGTCACTTTTATTACTTCCATGCAACCTAGACGCTAATAGGTAAAGATAGGTCCTAATCCCACCCGAGTATGTGTAGATTGGGTTCGTTTTCCCATGCTCCACTCCGGATCCGACGCAAAATTTCGGCAGCACCTCCCCACTGTTCTCCTGATACACGTCTCGTCAATAAGCAGAGATGATGTGTACCCGGAGAATGTCGGATCATGGGTTCCGGCAAACCCTCGAGGTTCGAACACTGGGGTGCGCGCGAAGGTTTTCTCTCTATCGATCCACCCCTAGCTCGCTAAGATCTCACGGATGAACTCGATGAACTCGCAACACAAAGACACACGATTTATACTGGTTCTGGCCACCGTTGTGGTATAATACCCTACTCCAGTGCGGTGGTGGTGGATTGCCTCTTGGGCTGAAGATGAACAATACAAGGGGAAGAACAGCCTCCTGAGGTTGAGGTGTTCTTGTGCTTCGCGAACTTGTGTAGGTGAGATGCCTCTGAATGAGTTCTCGATCAATCAGTCCTCCTCTACTTTGTGGCTAGTTCTACTTATATAGGCCCTGGTCCTCTCCCCAAATATTGAGCGAGAAGGGAGCCAACAACGGTCGATTCGAAAGGGGACAACTAGTACAAGTTATCCTAACAAAAGGTGGACTTCGCTTGCCAATGGTTCTGGTGATGATGCCATCCTAGGCTCCATGGTGACCTCTGTCTTGCTATCCCTCTAGTCTTGGTCTCGTTGCACCAATATGGAAACCTTTGCTTGGTGCCTCGGTACTCCGCGTCTGTGCTTGCCCCTTGGCACCAAAGAGGAAACAAGGACGCTACACGCGCTGGCGCCCGCCTGGTCTCGATCGTCATGGCTCACGTCACGAGGACCTCACGAGGTTTGCGTTGCCTTGATCTCTCTGCCTCTCGTGAGCCTGCCTGGCGAGGCTGCTCCTGATGAGGTCTTGCATCGTCCTCCTCGCTAGGCTCGGCCCCTCGCGAGGGTCTTGAATGCCTTGTCGATGAAGATGGGCCATACAGGCCTGCTAGCTCAGCCACGCCGTGGGCCGCAGGCAGGCATGTCTGGGGACCCCCGTTCCCGGAACACCGACAGTAGCCCCAGGGCCCAAGGCGCGCTCGGGCTTGGCTTCGAGGCGAAGCGAAAGGTCAAGCGCGGAGCACTGCGGGCCCCAAAAGCCTGCGGCTTCGGTTGACGCGTGGCAGTTGATTGGACATGGGTGTCTCTGCTTCCCCACGCTGCCTCGGCAATTGCCCATCTTAACAAAAAGGTTGGTGCAGACAGTGCTTGCCTTCATTGCTTCTTCCTCGCTTTGCTCCAGATCCCCTTTCTCGCTCCTTGCTGCCGAAACCTCCTGATTTGCTCTAACTTCGCTCCGCATCTGCGACCAATGGCGTCGCGCAAGGTCAAGTCTTCCTTGGTGCCGGCTTGGTTCGAGCCAGCTCTTGATGCGCCCAACATCACAGAGAAGAACCTAGCCGCCACGCGCTTGCTGATAGCGGGGGAGAGTAACGAGAGGGGGAAGACGGAGCTCCGGCTTGCCTCCGACGAACCGGAGCCTGAGGGAAGCACCTTCTTCCCTTTCTTCACGAGCAGCATCGCCGCCGGGTTGGTTCCCCCCTTTTCTGATTTCTTTTTCGGGGTCCTTGACCACTTCGGGCTGCAGGCGCTGCATCTCCATCCCAACTCCATTCTTCTCTTATCTATCTCCGCCTACTATTGCAAGGCGTACCTGGGTGTGATGCCGTCCGTGGCACTGCTGCGCCACTTCTTCTTCCTCCGCCTCACCGGCGGCCATATATCCGAGTGCGCCAACTTCATCGTGGCTGGCCAGGCCAACTCGATCTCGAACACCGGGAAGAGGGTTGACAACATCAGGGCCAAATGGGTCATGATGAGTGCCAAGTGTGTCCATCCACGCTTGGAACTGCCGACAGAGGTGCCCCAGTCTGACAAGGGGTGGTCTCGTGTAGAGCTCACCGACGAGCGGGCGTCGTCGTTGTTGGAGCAGATGAAGATCGATTTGAAGCGGGGCAATGCGAAGGCGGCCAAGGTGACAGGGGCCATGCTCCTGAAGGAATTCTTGATGCTGCGTGTTGATCCACTTAAGGCGCGTGCGCACCCTTTGTGGAAGCTTGGATATGAAGAAGACAAGATTTGTCTGAGCCCAGTGGCCTTGCCTGATGATGAGCTGACTACAGTTCTGCGCCTCTTGGTTGGGGATAACCAAGAGTACCCGCCGAGCGCCTTTGTTCCACCGCAAGGACTGGAAGCAATTCGTTGCCTCCAGGCCGTCCTTTGACGCGCGCGGGCTGGTGCCGCCAGCGCTCGCTGGGGCCTCTGCAACGCCAAAGCCGGTGGAGGTGTCTTCTGACGAGTCCCGTGGGGAGGAAGAGGGGGGGAGGACTCAGAGGAGACCCCGAGGAGATGGGGGAGAACTCCCCCTTGAGCATGGCCGACATCCTCTGCGCTCTGCCAGACAACGCTGAGGCCGACGCCCGCCTGGAGGCGAGGGAGCTGCCCCTCATCCCGACAAGGGGTAGCTCGTCGCTGGTCTCTCGAGATGCTGCCTTCGACTTGGCACCGCTTGGGGCCGGCTTCGGCCCTTCTGCTGCGCTGCCTTCTGCCCCCGGAGCCCGTGTGCCCACTCCTCAGGCCCTGACGCTTTCGGATTTCAGGATCCTCAAGTGGAAGGTGGACTATGTCGCAGTGGATCAGTAAGTGCTTCGAGCTTCGTCTTGTTCTTGCTTGTACTTGCCATCTTCTGACATTCGCCCTTGGTTGATGAGGCTGGTGTCTTCAGAGAAGAAGAGGAAGGAGGATGCCGCGGCTGTGCCCCCCTCTGTGGAGAAGAGAGGCGATAGCACCCGCACCTCCCCAGCCCGGTCGCCCTCGCGAGGCAAAGAGGAGCATCGGCAGGATGCATCAGCCCCCGTGGCCCCGCTGGCTCCAGAAGTGCCAGCACCCGGCTCTGCTGATGAGGTCCCAAGGGCTCCGGAGCCCTCGATCTTCCAGTCTCTGTTAACGACGTCGCCTTCTCCTCCTGCTGTGCCTCTGGCCCCAAATTCTTCCGCTCGCTCCGTAGTCTTGGAGTGTGTCTTCTTGGGGATGGCCAAGCTGCGGGAAGACCTCCTAGGCGCAGAACCGCACCTAGTGGCTGGGCACCTGGAGCTGGCCTCAGGATGGCTTCACTCTGACTCGGCAGTTCGAGCATCGCTGAGCCAGGCCACCGCCAGAGTTGCGGCCGATCACGAGGCGGCACTGGAGGACACCGAGGCTGCCCGCGACCGCTGCCGAAAGCTGGAGGGGGAGCTGAAGAGCCTGCGCGATGAGTGTGCAAAAGAAGCAGGCAACTGCGAAGTGAAGGAGGAGGATAAGAAGGCTCTAGAGGATGCCATCAAGGGCCGCGACGCCGAGCTGGGGGAGCTGACGAAGGTGTAGGCCACGGAGCACAGTCAACTGGAGGAGCTGGAGCAGAAGGCAAAGGCGAGGGAGGCCAAGGTCGACGCGAAGGCGAAGGTCCTAGCCGAGGACCGCATGGCCTTCTCGCTTCTTGAGAAGAGGTCCAGTGTGGCGCTGAAGTCACTGTACGAGAAGGGCCTGGAGAAGCCGCTGACTACCGACGAGGATGGCCCTGCTCAGCTGCTTCCCAACTTGGTGAAGGTGCTTGAGGAAGTCGTGAAAGGCATCGGTCCCATGGCGGACGCAGAGGCTCATGTCCTTTCTTCAGCTAAGTTGACGCCCGTCTTCAGCCATCTGTACCTTCGCGACCCCAATGCTCGTCTCGACGAGCTGCTGAACCCTGTAGCTAATGAACATTGTGCAGCCGCCGCCGCAGCCGTGAAAGGTCAGGTGGAGGCCCTGCTGAAGAAGTTCCGCGGCTTCATCCTCGCTCCCTCGACTGGCGATACCACCGATCCTAAAGATGGCGGTGCAGGTGAAGACGACGCTACCAAGGGAGGAGTACCTTCTGCAGGCGATGGCGGTTTCCAGGGGTGACCTGCGGCTGCTTTCCTGTTTAATTCCTACAATACGCATCAGGCCTCGTGGAGGCATTAAGAATTTCATTTGATATTGTGAGGACAATATGTATTGTAATATTTGCTTCGAGATTTTGTGATTTTCTTCCTATTTGCTTTGTGTTCTGCGTCGGCAAAGCCCGTCCCCGCGCATACCTCAACTGTCGTTGGGCCGACCGGAGACCAGGACGGACCAAGGAGTGAGGGGCGACGTGACCAGTTAGGCTCCTGAGTCACGATGCTCAGGAGTCCCCCTTGACACGGAAACAGCTTACAGGGAGAGTACGCGAGGATAGGTTAATGTTCTACATCGGTAGAGCCCGGCCCCACGCATACCTCAAGCGCCGTTGGGCCGATCGGAGACAAGGATGGACCAAGGAGTGAGGGGCTATGTGACCAGTTAGGCTCCTGAGTCGTGATGCTCAGGAGGCCCCCTTGACGTGCAAACAATCTCTATACCTTTGCCCTCGCCGAGGCTCGGCTCGGGAGGGGCATGCGACGACCAGGTCCGGGAGACCTGGTTGGGTGGCGTATGCTTGGGCGTAACCCGAGTGCAGCCCCCGTGCCTAGCCCCCTCGCACGGCTCTCCCGAGGGGAGGCGTTGCGGTGAGGCCGGATGCTGAGCTCTGGGGCTCCCTGAGGTTGGTACAACCGTGAAGCCGCCCTCAGTTGTTTATCACCAGCACGGAGCATAGTGCTTCCGCTTGTGCATGGGCATAGCCGCTCCTCGGCAGTGTCGACGGCCAGCGCGGAGCATGGTGCTTCCACTTGTGCGTGGGAGGGGGGCTCCCTTTGCGGAGAGCCCCCAGGGCGTGTACAGCCCCGCCCTGACACGTGCCTTGCACGACAGGGCTAGACGAGGTGTATCTGGGCACTCGTGAGCCAGCGCGGGACTCACGAGGCCCTACCTCAAGCCGGGTTGCGCCTGGTCTTGGTTCTTGTTCGCTGTGCTGGTCCTGCGAGGTGGTCAGACAACCTGCGCCGAACGAATCTGCTGAGGTTATCACGTGAGAAAGCCAAGCACCAACGGCCCCAGGAGGTGATGTAAACGGGGCCGGCCCGCCAGACAGAGCTCAGCAGTTGGATTTATCAACACTGCAGGGACGGACCCAAGCACAAACGCCGTGCTCAATTTACTCACGCGAAGGGTCCTGAAGAAAGACGGCCGTCGCGTGGTCCCCATGATGGGTGGCGATCGAGCAAGTAGTAATCATAGGTAGATCAAACATGAGAGTAGCAGGCTTAAATAAGTGCATGGAAGATACGTTCCACTGGGTCAGGCCCGAGCGGCTTGGGGATGATGCAGCCCGAGGGGCGCTCCCAACAAGGTAAGCTAAAGACATAAAAAGGGATACATGCCACAGGGACGGACCCACGCGGCCTAGGAATGATGCAGCCCGAGGGGCGCTCCCAGCTAAATGAACTTGGAAAATGTCACCTGGTTATGTTGACGAAGGAGAGTTGGGGCAGCTGAAGGTGCGCAACGAAGGGGTTGCTCCTCACGAGCCACCGGGGCCCTGAGCCTCAGGAGGCTCTGGGGGCTCAGGTGGTTCCTTGAGGACCATCTCCATCTCCATTAGGACGGCGTGGTGCCTGGCCTCATGAGCCACTAGGATGTGCCGCAAGTTGCACTGGTAGGCGGACGACACTCTCGGCAGGCCGAAGGGCGTGCAAATGTAGCTGTGCGGTGCGCCCTCGCAGTGTCCCACACGCGAAGGCGAGAAAAGCTCCTGAGAGGCGGCCCTGTTGAGCCCTTGAACATCGATGCAGACGCGCAGCCCGGCATCCTCGCCTGGATGGGTAGCTACACTTCATGAGCGGCGGTCGCCGCGCACGGCCCTTGCATCTTGCAATTCCTGGGTGGTCTTGATGATGAACTCCTGAATGGTGGGCAATCCTTGCCCTGTGCCCTCCTGAGGGAAACATGCCATGAAGCACGCCTCCAAGTGGTGCCCAAGCGCCTCCCTCATGATGTGGGCAAGGTCTGAGGCCTTCCAAAAGAAAGCCCCTGAGCCCTGCCCGAGAAGGGCGCCGGGCGCACCTTCCTATGCGATGGAGGGAGGCGCCCCAGGAGCGGGCGCTTATCCTGTCGAGGCTCTAGCTGCGATGCCACCCTCCTGAGGTCCTGCACGGTGCAACTGCTTCTTCTTCCTGGGGACGGCCTCAGGAGGGCCCTCACCCTTGCTGTCGGGGTCGTCGATTGCTGCAGCTTGGAAGGCACGCTCGAGGGAGCACACCACATCTCTTTCTTCACATGGGACCGTGATGATCCCGCCGCTTCCCGGCATCTTGAGGACATTGTAGCCGTGATGGGTCACCACCATGAACTTGGCCAGGGATGGATACCCAAGGATGGCGTCGTACGGCAGACGGATGTGCGTGATGTTGAAGTCGATGAGCTCGGTGCGGTAGTTCTTGCGTTCTTCGAAGGTGGCAGGGAGCCGGACCTGCCCTATCAGTGTGGTGGAACCGTCGGTCACTCCTGAGAAAGGCTTGTAGGCTGAAGCTGGTCATATGGCACTTGGAGGTTGTCAAATGTGTCGATAGACAGGACGTTGAGCCCCGCGCCGCCGTCGATGAGGGTCTTGGTAACTTGCACGTTGCTGATGACTGGGGAGCAAAGCATCAGGAGGGCGCTGGCGGTAGCTGCGCACTTGAGCTGATCTGCCGAGTTGAACGTGATGGGGCACTGGGACCATCTGAGCGGGCGCGTGGCTTTGAGCTTGGGGAGGACTGCATTCACTTCATGAGCAAACTTCTTGAAGATACGCTGCTTGGCTGGGGCCTGGGCTCTGCCCAAGATGCAGGCGATAGCACATGGTTCCTAGAAGCCCACAGCCCCCTCGTCTTGATGGTGTTCGTCATTCCTTCTTGGCGGTGGCGGCAGCGGAGGGAGTCCGGCATTGCCTTGAGGACGATCCTCACGAGGTTGATCCCTCCAGGCGCCCTCGTGAGGCTGATCCTGCCAGCGGTCCTCATGAGGCCGGTCGCGCCACTCCTGGCGCGGGCCACGGTCGTTCCAGTGTCTGCCACCACGTCCTCCTCCTCGGTCGTAGCCCCGGTCGCCGCGCTCGGGGCGTCGACCGAAGTGTCCTTCGCGAATGGCTCTGAGCTCTTGATAGTCACTAGTGTTGTGGGTGTTCAGGTTGTGGAAGGCGCAGAATGGACGGCTGCTCTTGGATGACTCTAGCTGGTCTCTGCCACGCTTAGTGTCTGGTTCTTCTGCGAGCACGACTGCTCCCTTGCGCTTCACGACCTTGGCCTTGGCTTTCTTCTCCTCTGGGTCCGCAGCAGGGAGCTCGAGGAGGGAGAGGCGCCCCTCCTCAGCTCTAGCACACTTGGTCGCGATGTTGAACAGCTCCAGGGTCATGCACAACTCTTCATGGATGGCGAGCTCCTCCTTCATCTTGACGTCGCGGACACCGTCAGAGAGTGCTAAGATGATGGCCTCGTCGGTCACCTTTGGGATCTTGATCCCTGCACTGTTGAAGCGCTGAATGTACTTCTGCAGGGTCTCTCCTGGTTGTTGCTTGATGCGATGCAGGTCGCCCGCGACTGGGGGGCGGTCGCGAGTGCCCTGGAAGTTGCGATAAAGCGGTTGCGCATCTCATCCCAGGAGGAGATCGAGTCCGGTGGCAGGTTCAGGAGCCAGGAGCGGGCACCACCCTTGAGAGCCATCGGAAACCAGTTCGCCATGACTTTCTCATCACCGTTGGCTGCTTCGATGCTCAACTTGTACAGCTGCAAGAACTCCGCGGGGTCGGGGTGCCGTTGTAGCGAGGAGGTAGATCCGGCTTGAACTTGCCCGGCCAGGGGATGCTATGTAGCTCGGGGGTGAAAGCACCGCAGCCGGCTGTGATCACCGGGGCCTGCCTTGGTGGTGGAGCTTGGTATTGATGGGGTCCATGCCCTGCCGCTACAAGTGGCGCGCGCTCTTGCCATCGCAGCCGGTCCTGGCGCGGTGGCGCAAGGAGCGGCGGAGCGTTTTCCTGCGGTCGAGGGACTACTTGATAGATTCTTTCTTCACGGGCGGGCATGGGATGCGACGGGTCACGTCGCGGAGCCGCGCGCATGGCGCCAGGGCACCGTCTTGGGGCAGAGGTGGGGGAGGCGCTCCGTGAGCTACGTCGCCCTTAGCTGGTGGAGGGCGAGGCGGAGAGAGGGATGGCGCAGGAGAGCCCCCTGTGGCGCGGACAAGCTCGGCGATGCGGTCGAGCCAGTCCTTGTAGAGGTCGTCGACTGGTCAGTAGCGCAGGAGCTCATGCGTCCATGGGAGGGCGACGTGCATGGGAAGAAGAACCGGCCGGGATCAGCGATGGAGTGGCGGTGCGGCCGTACCACCGCACCGAGGGGTGCAGTGAGGATCCTTGCTGCTTGTTCCCCTCCGGGCCGGTGGCAGCGTTGGTGGCAGGCGACGGGGAACAACGAGGTGGACCTCCGATGGGAGCCGTCTGAGCGACATGAGCGGCGAGGGCAGCCCGGCGCTTAGCACGAGCGCGGCGCGCGTCCGCCATGGAGACAGCGGAGCAACGGGGCGCGAAGCGACGGAAAGAAGCTCCGGCGCACCCCTACCTGGCGCGCCAAATGTCGGATCATGGGTTCCGGCAAACCCTCGAGGCTCGAACACTGGGGTGCGCACGAAGGTTTTATCCCTATCGATCCACGCCCTAGCTCGCTAAGATCTCACGGATGAACTCGATGAACTCGCAACAGAAAGACACAAGATTTATACTGGTTCGGGCCACCGTTGTGGTGTAATATCCTACTCCAGTGTGGTGGTGGTGGATTGCCTCTTGGGCTGATGATGAACAATACAAGGGGAAGAACAACCTCCTGAGGTTGAGGTGTTCTTGTGCTTGGCGAACTTGTGTGGGTGAGATGCCTCTGAATGAGTTCTCAATCAATCAGTCCTCCTCTACTGTGGTGGCTAGTTTTACTTATATAGGCCCTAGTCCTGTCCCCAAATATTGAGCGGGAAGGGAGCCAACAACGGCCAATTCGAAAGGGGGAAACTAGTACAAGTTATCCTGACAAGAGGTGGTCTTCGCCTGCCAAAGGTTCTGGTGATGACGCCATCCTGGGCTCCATGGTGACCTCCATCTTGCCATCCTTCTGGTCTTGGTATCGTTGCACTAATATGGAAACCTTTGCTTGATGCCTCGGTACTCCGCGCCTGCACTTGCCCCCTTGGCACCAAAGAGGAAACAAGGACGCTGCGTGCGCTGGCGCCCGTCTGGCGCCAGCCTGGTCTCGATCGTCATGGCTCACGTCATGAGGACCTCGCGAGGTTTACCTTGCCTTGATCTCTCCGCCCCTCGTGAGCCTGCCTGGCGAGGCTGCTCCTGAGGAGGTCTTGCGTCGTCCGCCTCGTGAGGCTCGGCCCCTCGCGAGGGTCTTGAATGCCTTGTCGATGAAGATGGGCCGTACAGGCCTGCTAGCTCAGCCACGCCGTGGGCCGCAAGCAGGCAAGTATGGGGACCCCCGTTCCCAGAATGCCGACAGAGAACAACAGGGAGGCACTGAAGATATTCTGCATCGGTTCCGGAGCAGAGCATATCGGACAACGAACCCAATCTACACATACTCATGCTTTCCATGGATAATGTTGGACAATTCAAAAGAATCATGGTTATAAAGATGCAAATGCATGCATATTTATAGATGTAACCCATTCGAACGGGAGACGCATAGTGGCCACGCATACTGATGATTGAAGAAACCTATATGTAGCAAGTTTCATTGGCACAAAGACCGGAACAGAGCAACTGAAGGGGGGAGGAGGAGATGACATTTGTGCTCACCCACGAACGCAGGGGCGGAGCTCGTCGAACACTAGATCCTCGCAGTGACGAAAAAACTGCACATTTAAATCAAAAGATGAGTAACATCGCAATATTGTTTTTACCGTCAACCTAACTAAATATTTACAACAGGACGAGCGGGTTAGGGGGTTCCTCGGTGCCGATGGAACCCTAAATAGCAAGTATCATCGGTGCGAGATACATGTGGAGCTCGGCGTTGAACACTAGATCCACATCCCACAAGTGACGCCGACACCCAGCGTTTTGGGGGGCGATGACGGTCGAACACCTTGGCGAATTTGTCTGGCAGCCTCGGCGATGAGGATTAAAGCCAAGTATTGAAACTTCAAACAACCAAACCGACTTGAGTCAGTTTGGGTGTTTCAAGTTTCAACACATGGCTTTTAATCATCATCGTAGAGGCTGCAAGACAAATTCACAAAGCAGTTCGACCGACATCGACCCCGAGAACTGTTGCTGCGGGACGCCGGACGCCGGCGTCACTTGTGGGATGTGAATGGAGTGTTCCACACTGACGGCCACATGTATCTCGCACCGACGATACTTGCTATTTAGGGTTCCATCGACGTCGAGGAACCCCCTAACTGGCTCGTCCGCTGGCGCCCTCTGGTATGGTGATGCACGGTCGACGGGTCAGCACTCGGACCAGGGGATTCTCGGCATGGGCATCGGGACCGGGGAAACCCACTGGCTCCACCATCTATCCCCTCATCGACCGGGGATCCACGACCCTCTTCCTTTTCTCCTTTTTCCTCTTCTTCTACTTCTTCTTCTTTTTTTCAATTTTTTGCTTCTTCTAATTATCTAAACCTAAACCTAGCACTAACCTAATCCTATCATTAACCTAAACCTATTAATAACACCTAAACCTAAACACAAATAAATAGTAGAAAAAACAAAAAAAATCACATTGGCTCCCGCGGTGGTGGAGGAGGCGCCGGGGCGCCGCCGGGGTGGCGAGCCGGGGCGGGCGCCGGGGCGGCGGTCGGGAGCGGCCAAGGCTCGGGCCCGGGGGCGGCGGCACGTGTGATGAGGGCCTGGATTGAGAGAGATAGAGGGGTGGGGCGCGACCCATTTTCTACTAGGGCACAACTCTTTGCCGTCTGCTAGCAGATGACAAAGAGCGTACTTAGTGGGGTGGGGCCGGGGGGAAACATCCGTTAAAACGGCCACTTTCTTTGCCGTCTGCTGGCGGACAGCAAAGAATCTTTGCCGTCCGCTAGCTGACAGCAAAGAAAGTGGTCATTGGGTCGTTCTCGTTAGCCAGACAACCTCCCTCTTCGCCGTCTGCTAGCTGGCGGCAAAGAGATGGCTGATGGCAAATCCTACGTTTTCCGTCCGCTGCCTCTTTGTTGCCCGCTTTCCGGTGGCTAATGGCAAAGCCTACCTTTGTCGTCAGCTAGCGGGCGGCAAACAGTGGGCACATGGCAAATCTACTGATTCCAGTAGTGCTTCCAGCATACTAACAAGATAATTATATCTTCTCAAAATAACGTGGCCAAAGAAAGCTTATCCCTACAAAATCATATAGTCTGGCTATGCTCCATCTTCATCACACAAAATATTCAAATCATGCACAACCCCGATGAGAAGCCAAGCAATTGTTTCATACTTTTGATGTTCTCAAACTTTTTCAACTTTCACGAAATACATGAGCGTGAGCCATGGACATAGCACTATAGGTGGAATAGAATATGGTGGTTGTGGAGAAGACAAAAAGAAGGATATAGTATCACATCAACTACGCGTATTAACGGGCTATGGAGATGCCCATCAATAGATATCAATGTGAGTGAGTAGGGATTGCCATGGAACAGATGCACAAGAGCTATAAGTTTATGAAAGCTCAAAATGAAACTAAGTGGGTGTGCATCCAACTCGCTTGCTCATGATGACCTAGGGCAATTTGAGGAAGCCCACCATTGGAATATGCCCTAGAGGCAATAATGAAGTGGTTATTTTATATTTCCTTATTCATGATAATGGTTAATTATCCATGCTATAATTGTATTGATCGGAAACCTAAATACATGTGTGGATAAATAAACAAATACCATGTCCCTAGTAAGCCTTTACTAGACTCGTTGATCAAAGATGCTTAAGGTTTCCTAATCATAGACATGTGTTGTCATTTGATAACAGGATCACATCATTAGGAGAATGATGTGATGGACAAGACCCATCCGTTAGCTTAGTGAAACGTCTCCAATGTATCTATAATTTTTGATTGTTCCATGCTATTATATTATCTGTTTTGGATGTTTAATGGGCTTTAATATGCTCTTTTATATTATTTTTGGGACCAACCTATTAACCAAAGGCCCAGTGCTAGTTCCTGTTTTTTTTGCCTATTTTAGAGTTTCGCAGAAAAGGAATACCAAACGGAATGAAACCTTCGTGATGATCTTTCTTGGACCAAAAGCAATCCAGAAGACTCGGAGTCGAAGTCTGGAACTCTGTGAGGCGGCCACGAGGCAGGAGGGCGTGCCTAGGGGGTAGGTGCGCCCCCACCCTCGTGGGCCCCTCGTAACTCCACCGACGTACTTCTTTCACCTATATATACTCTTATACCCTAGATCGATCACAGAGAGCCACGAAACCACTTTTCCACCGCCGCAACCTTCTGTACCCGTCAGAGCCCATCTTGGGGCCTCTTTCGGCGATCTGCCAAAGGGGGAATCAATCACAGAGGGCTTCTACATCAACACCATAGCCTCTCTGATGAAGCGTGAGTAGTCTACCACAGACCTTCGGGTCCATAGTTATTAGCTAGATGGCTTCTTCTCTCTCTTTGATTCTCAATACAAAGTTCTCCTCGATGTTCTTGGAGATCTATTTGATGTAATTCTCTTTTGCGGTGTGTTTGCCGAGATCCGATGAATTGTGGGTTTATGAACAAGATTATCTATGAATATTATTTGGTTCTTATCTAAATTATTATATGCATGATTTGATATATTTGCAAGTCTCTTCGAATTATCGGTTTAGTTTGGCCTACTAGATCGATTGTTCTTGCAATGGGAGGAGTGCTTAGCTTTGGGTTCAATCTTGCGGTGTCCTTTCCCAGTGATAGTAGGGGCATCAAGGCACGTATTGGATTATTGCCATCGAGGATAAAAAGATTTGGTTTATATCATATTGCTTGAGTTTATCCCTCTACATCATGTCATCTTGCTTAAAGCGTTACTCTGTTCTTATGAACTTAATACTCTAGATTGCATGCTGGATAGCGGTCGATGTGTGGAGTAATAGTAGTAGATGCAGAATCGTTTCGATCTACTTGACACGGACGTGATGCCTATATTCGTGATCATTGCCTTAGATATGTTCATTACTATGTGTTTTTAAATCAATTGCTCGACAGTAATTTGTTCACTGACTGTAATACATGCTATCTTGAGAGAAGCCACTAGTGAAACCTATGGCCCCCGGGTCTCTTTCTTATTATATTGCATCTCTTTTACTTATATCGCATCTCGCTTACTATTTTGCAATATTTACTTTCCAATCTATAAAACAAAAATACCAAAAATATTTACTTTACTATCTCTATCAGATCTCACTTTTGCGAGTGGCCGTGAAGGGATTGACAATCCCTTTATCGCGTTGGTTGCAAGGTTCTTGATTGTTTGTGCAGGTACTAGGTGACTTGTGCGTTGTATCCTACTGGATTGATACCTTGGTTCTCGATAACAGAGGGAAATACTTACCCTACTTTTTTGCATCACCGTTTCCTCTTCAAGGGAAAACTAATGCATGCTCAAGAGGTAGCAAGAAGGATTTCTGGCACTGTTGCGGGGGAGATCTACGCCAAGTCAAGACATACCAAGTACCCATCATAAACTCTTCTCCCTCGCATTACATTATTTGCTATTCGCCTCTCGTTTTCCTCTCCCCCACTTCTAAAAAGATTTTTGAAAATCTTTGCCTTTTCTTTGCCCTTGCTTCCCTATTTTTTCGGCTCTTTCTCCATGACCGAATTTAGAGGAACTTCAGGTTTTCTATCAGGATCAAGTATCTTGGATAACCCAGCTACCGTTTCCAAGATCATAAATAATGATGCTATTGAAAAACTTACTGGGACAGTTGAGGGGGATTTCAATCTTGAGGATGATGACCCCGGAATTTTGCGCTATTTGCTTGATGAATCTTTGAAGGACGCTTGGGATCGGCTGCTGAGAATTCTAGCCAGTTATGTGCCCCAATGTAAAATTGAGGTGTACTTAAAGAACTTTTATTTTGGCCTCCCCCCTTCTTTTAAGAAAGTTTTGGATTTCTATTTTTGAAAGCGGTTTTGTTGGAGGGGATGCCATCGATAATTATGAGAAGATGAAAACCATATTTGGGCACCCCAAGGAAAAGGATGTTGAATCTACCGCCATTATGAGTTTCTATCAAAACAAAAGAATTAAAGAGATGAAGGCAAGTTTAGATGCAAATTTTCGCAATGTGCTTAATCTTTCTTCCACTATCAATGGCCATGTGCTCTCACAAAACAGAAAGATAAATGCTATAGATAAGAAATTTCTTTTTTCTTCCCCAATACCAAAGATGACAATACCTAGATCTATTCTTGTTTTTATGCCTTGCTAGGGGCGTTAAACAATAGCGCTTGTTGGGAGGCAACCCAATTTAATTCGTGTTCTTAGCATTTTGCTCCTATTTAGTAATAAATAATTCATCTAGCCTCTATTATGGTTGTGTTTTATGTTTTAATTAGTGTTTTTGCCAAGTAAAGCCTTTAGGATCTTCTTGGGTGATTGTTGTTTCATCTTGCTGATAAAAAAGGAAGTATGTGCTCACAAAAATAATTATCATTTTTTACCAGAGAGAGATAAAAATACCAATTCCAACTGCAGTAGATCAATATACTGTTTATGCCGGTCTTCCTAATTTTTCAGAATTTTTGGAGTTACAAAAGTATTCGGAACTTCCAGATTGCTACAGACTGTTCTGTTTTTGACAGATTCTATTTTTCGCGTGTTGTTTGCTTATTTTGATGAATCTATGACTAATATCGGGGGGTATGAATCATAGAGAAGTTGGAATACAGTAGGTTTAACACCAATATAAATGAAGAATGAGTTCATTACAGTACCTTAATGTGGTGGTTTATTTTCTTATACTAACGGAGCTCATGCGATTTTCTGTTGAGTTTTGAGTTGTGAAGTTTTCAAGTTTTTGGGTAAAGATTAGATGGATTTTGGAATAAGGAGTGGCAAGAGCCTAAGCTTGGGGATTCCCAAATAACCCAAGGTAAAATTCAAGGATAACCAAAAGCCTAATCTTGGGGATGCCCCGGAAGGCATCCCCTCTTTCGTCTTCGTCTATCAGTAACTTTACTTGAGGCTATATTTTTATTCACCACATGATATGTGTTTTGCTTGGAGAGTCTTGTATGATTTGAGTCTTTGATTTTTAGTTTACCACAATCATCCTTGCTGTACACACCTTTTGGGAGAGACACGCATGAATCGGAATTTATTAGAATACTCTATGTGCTTCACTTATATCTTCTGAGCTAGATAATTTTGCTCTAGTGCTTCACTTATATATTTTTAGAGCATGGTGGTGGTTTTATTTTCTAGAAACTATTGATCTTTCATGCTTCACTTATATTATTTTGAGAGTCTTTTAGAACAGCATGATAATTTGCTTTGGCTATAAAACAATTCCTAATATGATGGGCATCCAAGATGGGTATAAGAAAAACTTTCATATAAAGTGCGTTGAATACTATGAGAAGTTTGATGCTTGATGATTTTTTTGAGACATGAGGATGGTGATATTAGATTCATGCTAGTTGAGTAGTTGTGAATTTGAGAAATACTTGTGTTGAGGTTTGCAAGTCCCGTAGCATGCACGTATGGTAACCGTTGTGTAACAAATTTGAAGCATGAGGTGTTTCTTTGATTGTCTTCGTTATGAGTGGCGGTCGGGGATGAGCGATGGTCTTTTCCTACCAATCTATCCCCCTAGAGCATGCGCGTAGCACTTGGTATTGATGACTTGTAGATTTTTGCACTAAGTATGTGAGTTCTTTATGACTAATGTCGAGTCCATGGATTATACGCACTCTCACCCTTCCACCGTTGCTAGCCTCTCTAGTACCGACAACTTTTGACGGTACCATAAACCCACCATTACCTTCCTCAAAACAGCCACCATACCTACCTATTATGGCATTTCCATAGCCATTCCGAGATATATTGCCATGCAACTTTCCACCGTTTCATTTATTATGACATGCTTCATCATATTGCTTTGCATGATCATGTGGTTGACATAGTATTTGTGGCAAAGCCACCATTCATAATTTTTTCAGACATGTCACTCTTGATTCATTGCACATCCCGGTACACCACCGGAGGCACTCATATAGAGTCATATTTTGTTCTAAGTATCGAGTTGTAATCCTTGAGTTGTAAATAAATAGAAGTGTGTTGATCATCATTATTAGAGCATTGTCCCCTGTGAGGAAATAAAAAAAGAGGTAAAAAAGCCAATGAAAAAAGGGGCCAAAGAAGCCAAACAAAAAAAGAGAGAAAAAGAGAGAAGGGACAATGCTACTATCCTTTTCCACGCTTGTGCTTCAAAGTAGCACCATGATCTTCATGACAGAGAGTCTCTTATTTTGTCACTTTCATATACTAGTGGGAATTTTCATTATAGAACTTGGCTTTTATATACCAACAATGGGCTTCCTCAAAATGCCCTAGGTCTTCGTGAGCAAGCAAGTTGGATGCACACCCACTTAGTTTCTTTTGGTGAGCTTTCATACATTTATACCTCTAGTGCATCCGTTGCATGGCAATCCCTACTCACTCACATTGATATATATTGATGGGCATCTCCATAGCCCATTAATAGGCCTAGTTAATGTGAGACCATCTTCCTCCTTTTTGTCTTCTCCACATCCACCATTCTATTCCACCTATAGTGCTATGTCCATGGCTCACGCTCATGTATTGCGTGAAAGTTGAAAAAGTTTGAGAATACTAAAGTATGAAACAATTGCTTGGCTTGTCATCGGGGTTGTGCATGATTTGAATATTTTGTGTGACGAAGATGGAGCATAGCCAAACTATATGATTTTGTAGGGATGAACATTCTTTGGCCATGTTATTTTGAAAAGACATGATTACTTTGTTAGTATGCTTGAAGTATTATTATTTTTATGTCAATATTAAACTTTTGTCTTCAATCTTTCGGATCTGAACATTCATGCCACAATAAAGAAAATTACATTGATGATTATGTTACGTAGCATTCCACATCAAAAATTCTATTTTTATCATTTACCAACTTGAGGGCGAGCAGGAATTAAGCTTGGGGATGCTTGATACGTCTCCAACGTATCTATAAATTTTGATTGTTCCATGCTATTATATAATCTGTTTTGGATGTTTCATGGGCTTTAATATGTTGTTTTATACTATTTTTGGGACTAACCTATTAACCAAAGGCCCAGTGCCAGTTTCTACTTTTTTTTGCCTATTTTAGAGTTCCACAGAAAAGGAATACCAAACGGAATCCAAATGGAATGAAACCTTCACGATCTTTCTTGGACCGAAAGCAATCCAGAAGACTTGGAGTCGAAGTCTGGAACTCTGCGAGGCGGCCACGAGGCAGTAGGGCGTGCCCAGGGGGTGGGCGCCCCCACCATCATGGGCCCCTCGTAGCTCCACCGACGTACTTCTTTCGCCTATATATACTCTTATACCCTAGATCGATCGCAGAGAGCCACGAAACCACTTTTCCACCGCCGCAACCTTTTGTACCCATGAGATCCCATCTTGGGGCCTCTTCCGGTGATCTGCTGGAGGGGGAATCAATCACGGAAGGCTTCTACATCAACACCATAGCCTCTCCGATGAAGCGTGAGTAGTCTACCACAGACCTTCGGGTCCATAGTTATTAGCTAGATGGCTTCTTCTCACTCTTTGGTTCTCAATACAAAGTTCTCCTCGATGTTCTTGGAGATCTATGCAATGTAATATTCTTTTGCGGTGTGTTTGCCGAGATCCGATGAATTGTGGGTTTATGAACAAGATTATCTATGAATATTATTTTGTTCTTATCTAAATTCTTGTATGCATGATTTGATATCTTTGCAAGTCTCTTCGAATTATCGGTTTAGTTTGACCTACTAGATTGATCTTTCTTGCATTGGGAGAAGTGCTTAGCTTTGGGTTCAATCTTGCGGTGTCCTTTCCCAGTGACAGTAGGGGCAGCAAGGCACGTATTGTATTGTTGCCATCGAGGATAAAAAGATGGGGTTTATATCATATTGCTTGAGTTTATCCCTCTACATCATGTCATCTTGCTTAAAGCGTTACTCTGTTCTTATGAACTTAATACTCTAGATGCATGCTGGATAGCAGTCGATGTGTGGAGTAATAGTAGTAGATGCAGAATCGTTTCGATCTACTTGACACGGACGTGATGCCTATATTCATGATCATTCCCTTAGATATGTTCATAACTATGTGTTTTTATATCAATTGCTCGACAGTAATTTGTTCACCCACCGTAATACATGCTATCTTGAGAGAAGCCACTAGTGATACCTATGGCCCCCGGGTCTCTTTCTTATTATATTGCATCTCTTTTATTTATATCGCATCTCGTTTACTATTTTGCAATATTTACTTTCCAATCTATAAAACAAAAATACCAAAAATATTTACTTTACTATCTCTATTAGATCTCACTTTTGCGAGTGACCGTGAAGGGATTGACAACCCCTTTATCGCGTTGGTTGCAAGGTTCTTGATTGTTTGTGCAGGTACTAGGTGACTTGTGCGTTGTCTCCTACTGGATTGATACCTTGGTTCTCAAAAACCAAGGGAAATACTTACGCTACTTTGCTGCATCACCCTTTCCTCTTGAAGGGAAAACCAACACATGCTCAAGAGGTAGCACTTCGCATAATGATCGTTCAGTTTATTGCTATTGCTTTCTTCATGTCAAATACATAATCCTTCGACTATGATATTATGCAACTCCCAAATACCGGAGGAATACCTTGTGTGCTATCAAACTTCACAACGTAACTAGGTGATCATAAAGATGCTCTACATGTATCTGTGAAGGTGTTTGTTTAGTTGGCATAGATCGAGATTAGGATTTTTCACTCCGAGTATCGGATAGGTATCTCTGGGCCCTCTCAGTAATACACAACATAAGCTAGCAAGCAAATGACTAAGGAGTTAGTAATGAGGTGATGTATTACGGAATGAGTAAGGAGACTTCCCAGTAATGAGATTGAACTAGGTATAGAGATACCGACGATCGAATCTCGGGCAAGTAACATACCGACAAACAAAGGGAATTATGTATGTTGTCATAAAGGTTCAACCAATAAAAGATCTTCATGGAATATGTAGGAATTAATATGGGCATCTAGGTCCCGCTATAGGTTATTGACCGGAGAGGTGTCTTGGTCATGACTACATAATTCCCGAACCTACAGGGTCGCACGCTTAACGTTCGTTGACGCTAGAGTAGTACTAGGATATTTGATGATTGGTAACAAAATGTTATTCGGAGTCCCGGATGATATCCCGGATGTCACGCAAAGTCTCGTAATGGTTGAGAGGTAAAGATTTATATATGGTTAGTCATATTTTGTGTTCCGAAAAAAGTGCAGTTTTTTTGGTATTGTACCGGGAAGCGTCTAGAAGGTTCGGAGGATTCTGGAGGGGTCTGTAAGTCCACAAGTGGGTCCACCACGAGCCAAGGGCTAGCATGGGTGGCGTGGAGGTGCCCTGGCCTTATTGGGCTAGGTGCACCAGGTCCTCAAAAGCCCATGTAGCTAGGGAAGGCAAAAAGGAAGGAGTCCTAGTAGGAATAGGATTGGACTTGGAGTCCAAGTCCTCTCCCCCTTAGCTGCGCCCTAGGGCTTGGAGGGGCGGTTTCCCACGCCTCTCCAGCTATATATAGAGGGGAGGGGGCACCCCAAGAGGACACACCAAGCCCTTGGTGCCCCTCTCTCTCCCGTTACTCCGTAGTTCCACCGCCTCGTCCCGGCGACGCTTAGTGAAGAGCTTTCGCTACTCCACCACCACCATCACCACCATGCCGTCGTGTTGGTTGTGATCCCATCCACTTCTCCTCTCTCTCTTGCTGGATCAATAAGGAGGAGACGTCATCGAGACGCACGTGTGCTAAACTCGGAGGTGTCGTCCGTTTGGCACTAGATCGGTTGTATCGTGATCGGATCGCGAAGAGTACGACTACATCAACCACGTTGTTAAATGCTTCCGCTTATGGTCTACGAGGGTACGTAGACACACTCTCCCCTCTCGTCGATATGCATCTCCATGGATAGATCTTGCGTGTGCATAGAGATTTTCATTTTCCATGCAACGTTTCCCAAAAGTGGTATCAGAGCCAGGTTTATGCGTAGTTGATATGCATGAGTAGAACACAAAGAGTTGTGGGCGGTGATAGTCATACAACTTACCACCAATGTCTTATTTTTATTCGGCGGTATTGTGGGATGAAGCGGCCTGGACCAACCTAACATGTCCACGCACATGAGACCGGTTCCACCGACTAACATGCAACTAGTTTTTCCTAATGGTGGTTGGCGGGTGTCAGTTTCTCCTACTTTAGTTGAATCGAATTTGACTACGGCTGGTCCTTGAAGAAGGTTAAAACAGCAAACTTGATGAAACACCATTGTGGTTTTATGCGTAGGTAAGAACGGTTCTTGCTAGAAGCCCGTAGCATCCACCTAAATCTTGCAACAACAAAGTAGAGGATGTCTAACTTGTTTTTGCAGGGCATGTTGTGATGTGATATGGTCAAGACATGATGTGACAAACATTATTGTATGAGATGATCATGTTTTGTAAGTATCTGACAACCGGCAGGAGCCTTATGGTTGTCTCCTTATTGTATGAAATGCAAATGCCATGTAATTGCTTTATTTTATCATAGTGCATTAGTGATAGTTGTAGAAGCAATAGTTGGCGAGATGACCATGATGCTACGATGGAGATCAAGGTGTCGAGCTGGTGATGATGGAGATAATGACAATGCTTGGGAGATCGAGATCAAAAGCAAAAGATGATGATGGCCATATCATGTCACATACTTTGATTGCAAGTGAGGTTTATCCTTTATGCATCTTATTTTGCTTAGAACGACGGTAGCATTATAAGATGATTGTTGGTGTCAAAACCGGCCGATCTCAGGTAGGGGGTCCCAAACTGTGTGTCTGAGGATCGGACGTAACTGGAGATAAGGGAGACACGATGTTTACCCAGGTTCGGGCCCTCTTAATGGAGGTAAAACCCCATGTCATGCTTGATTGTAATTGATGAGTATAGGGGTTACAAGAGTTGATCTACCTCGAGATTGTAATGTCTAAACTCTAAGTGTCTATCCTATATGATTTGTCTTAGCCTCTACGGACTAAACTCTCCGGTTTATGTAGACACCGAAGAGGCCTAGTGTCAGGGATATACCCCGCGGTATGACCCGGCCAGACTTGGCGGTTTACTTGAGACCCGGTCGGACTTGGCGGTTTACTTGAGACCCGACTGACACTTGGCGTTTCACTGGTGACCCGCCCTGACTTGCTGGTTTACAAGCAACCCGCTTGAACATTATGACTCGGTGGTGATCCGGCGGGCGGGTCAGACGGATGACAAGGCCCAAGGCCCAGAAGGCCGGCTCATGTTAATGGTGGGCCGGTTTAAGAGGAAAGGCGTGAGGAATATTTCCCTTACAAGGAGTCAAGACCCAGACTTGTATCCAGTTTGTATTAGAAGGTAGACTAGTCCTAATCCTAATAGGACTCCACATGTAACCCGCCCCTCTAACTTATATAAGGAGGGGCAGGGCTCCCCAAGAGGGACAAGAAGAAGAAAGAATCTCTAGGGCTAGACACAAAGAGCCATTTTACCGGCGACTCTCTCGTGATGATAATGAGACCTAGCCACAAATAGCATGTAGGGTTGTTATCGGATAGTGTTTCCCGGGGCCCGAAGCTGTCTAAACCCTTGTCTTATGTTGCGTTTCTCGATTCCGCTCAACCCCTCTCAAGCTTCCACATAGATGCGTTGGCCTCACAACTAAGTCCTCACACTAAGACATCTGCCGTGACAAATCCATGATAGTTGGCGCCCACCGTGGGGCTTGCGCACGGTGGTCTTGAGTTCTTGAAGGGAGCTTTTCTGGGGTTTTGAGAAGACTGCAACTGGTCAGGTGACAAAAAACGGGCGCGAAAGGATCTACATCAACTTCGAATTCAGATTGAAAAAGTTTCAGCGTCCGCATAAAACAGATGAGAGGGAAAAGGTTTCTTTGACAGCGGCGTACATTAGATATGGGTGATCCATCGTATGGTTTCCGACTCACGGGTTTTCGTGAGAAATCTTGCAAAGCAATGAATCCCAATGAAATTTCCACATCAGTGCCGCCGCACTCAGCCAAGCTACAAAAGTTCAGCATACAATACATCAATCATCGTTCTACGTGCCAAGAAAAATTCTTGCGGTCAACACATCAAATCATGGGTCAAATCTGCTGTATATTATGTGAAGAGCACAAGATGCAACCTGACAGAGCCGGAGTTGCAGACGCAAGAAGTCCGAGTCGTCAACACGGTCGCCACGGAGTAAAAATCAGATTCATCCTCTGCATACCCAAAAAATATACAAGTCCAAGACTGACCAAATACATCAACGGGGATGGGGACAGGAGTATTTCATCCCAATGGACAGGTTCCTTTGCCCAGTGCTTGCACGTTTTGGTCAACGACTTCTGTCGGTGTCAAAACCGGCGGATCTCTGGTAGGTGGTCCCGAACTGTGCGTCTAAGGCATATGGTAACAGGAGGCAGGGGACACGGTGTTTACCCAGGGTCGGGCCCTCTTGATGGAGGTAATACCCTACGTCCTGCTTGATTGTTCTTGATGATATGAGTATTACAAGAGTTGATCTACCACGAGATCGTAGAGGCTAAACCCTAGAAGCTAGCCTATGGTATGATTGTATGTTGTCCTACGGACTAAACCCTCCGGTTTATATAGACACCGGAGGGGGCTAGGGTTACACAGAGTCGGTTACAAGGAAGGAGATCTACATATCCGTATCGCCTAGTTTGCCTTCCACACCAAGGAGAGTCCCATCCGTACACGGGACGAAGTCTTTAATCTTGTATCTTCATAGTCCAAAAGTTCAGCCAAAGGATATAGTCCGGCTGTCCGGAGACCCCCTAATCCAGGACTCCCTCAGTAGCCCCTGAACCAGGCTTCAATGACGATGAGTTCGGCGCACAGTTTTGTCTTCGGCATTGCAAGGCGGGTTCCTCCTCCGAATACTCCATGGAAGATTTTGAACACAAGGATAGTGTCCAGCTCTGCAAAACAAGTTCCACATACCACCGTAGAGAGAATAATATTTCCACAAATCTAATCTGCTGACACGTTTGGCAACATGACATTATGTCATGGCCTGGTCATTATTCGAACCATTTTTCTCAACCAGCACTGCACATATCATGAGGTGATTTTGTTGACACGTCTTGTCAAAGCAGAGATCGTGTCCCCCTATCACGGGATTCTCATCAATACGGATGTGGGTAACCCAACCACACCATCAATTATGGCGCTTGGGAAATAAGAGGTTTTACCAGGTGAGTGGGGAGGCACACCGCCTCTTCTGCCCTTATAAAGGTACAAGGATTCACTCTTTTCACCCACGCCTTCTTCCCGATTCATTCCCTTCTGCTCAGGCTCCAACACCCAAGCGTCCAACTTCTCTGCCCAACAAAGGCCTTCCAAAGATGTCCGGATCCGAAGCAGGAGGCAAATGGATGGCCTCTACCGTCCGAGAGAAGGATATCAAAGAGCTTCAGGAGGCCGGGTATCTGGCCAAGAAAATCAGCCACCGTCTCCTGACGGCGGGACAGATCGTCCCTGCACCGGACCCCCATGAGAGGGTTGTATTCCTCCCTCATTTTTTCGGTGGTCTAGGGTTTCCCCTCCACCCGTTCGTTCGCGGCATCATGTACTATTATGGGATTGATCTTCACGTTCTGTCCCCTAATTCCTTCGTCAATATATCGACATTTATTGTCGTGTGTGAGGCTTTCCTCCGCATTTCGCCGCACTTCGGTTTATGGCTGAAGGTTTTTAATGTGAAGCCTAAGGTGGTGGGAGGCGAGCACGCCGAGTGCAGGGGAGCTATAGTGAGCAAGATGCCCAACGTCATATGGCCAACGGGAACCTTTAATGATTCTGTCAAGGAGTGGCAACAACAGTGGTTCTACATCACTGAGCCGTGCGGCAAGGAATGGGCCGCCTCTCCCGAGTTTCGATCCGGCGCCCCTCTGCGGCTTACATCCTGGGTCAAGAAAGGCCTGGACTGGTCCTTGTCCGATGAACTGTCGGTGCTTCAGACGCGTGTTAAAGATATGGGAGATAAGAGCAATGAACTTTTCAACATAGTCCATGTGATGATAGTCCACCGGATACTGCCTTGTCAACACCAGATTTGCAATCTATGGGATTTCGATCCAGCTAGGCACCAAAATTTGTGAAGGTTCTTCGGCTCCTTGCACGAGGACATTTGGAAGGTGCTTTTTCAAGTCCAGCAAATCATGTCTGGACTCCGCCGAAGACCGTGGGTACCAACTATCCCGCCTAGCAACTTCGGTGAGTTTATCAAACTCTTATATCTGCGTGACCCGAAGGAAGCGCTTAACGCATGGTTATTCAATTCCCCCAGAGCTGGATGAAGAAGGCAGAGCGGATCAATTGTCCAGCCCCGCTGCTTGAAGACCCGGCCATTCCACTTCTGACGAAGATGCTGGTCCCGGCTCCCTACAAGGTGCCGAAGAAGATGGCCGAAAAGGAGGCCAAAAAAGACCCGGGGCGGCCTTCGTCGTCGCGGCACTTCGGACATAATACCAGAAGGCTCTGATGCCTGTTCTGCCTCCGAAGAGGATAAAAAGGAGGAGGAAGATGAATCCCCTGTGCGGGGGAGGAGTTAGAGGACGGCCTCCGCACTCTTGGAGGCCGAACTGCCCAAAAGAGGAAGGGCTTCTCTTCCGGAGGAGTCCACTGCCACCGCCGACAGTGACCTGGCATGGGATCTCAGGGCCTAGCCCTTGGTCATCTCGTAAGTATATAAAATCCGAGTATGTTTTAAGCGTCCGAACTCATCGTGGCTTAGTATTTTAACCTTAAGCCATATTTTTTGGTAGTCCAGTGAGGTCCCGTACCTAACAATCCTCATCAGAGGACCCGTTGAGCTCGAATGCTATGGAGAGTGGGACGCCCCAAAAGGCCCCTTCCTCCAAACAGGTGCACAACACCGAGGCTTCGTCCCAGGAGGGCCCCGGCCACGGAGGAAAGGAAGAAACCGTGAAGGCGGCACCTGGAGGTCAAACTGCAGGGGCCGGACACGTGGGGAAAATTTTTTTCCCATAGGGTCTGACGGCGAGGGCGGCCTTGAGTTCGGCTCCTCACCGGAATTGATTCCAGAGGTTTATACGGCTCCAGAATCAAGAAGGCAGCCTCCTTCAGCTGGAGGGAACATGCCTATTCCGCCGGCGACCTCTGTCCATCCAGAGGTGTCGGATGCTTTGTTGGTGGCGTTACGAGACGCCTCCATTGTTGACGAACACCGTGCCCTTATGGGTGCGGTGATTGAGAAGATTCAGTCCACCGAGAGTGGACTGAATGAAGCCTGTATCAGTCTTATAAGAGGCTTTGAGGTATGTTTTATAAGTTGCCGAAGAGTGTCATAGTATAGATAGTAGCCCTTGATACCCTGTTCGGTGAAAGAAGGAACCAGACAGGGGATCGCATTGTCAGCGTTCTGGGAACGGGGGTCCCTAGACTTGCCTGCCTGCGGCCTGCGGCGTGGCTCAAAGGGGGGCCCAGCACGGCCCATCTTCACCAACACAAACCCAAGACCCTCGCGAGGGGCCAAGCCTCGCGGGGCGGACGACACGGAGCTTCCTCAGGCACGGCCTCGTCAGGATGGCTCACGAGGAGGCGGAGAGATCAAGGTGGGGTACCTCACGAGGTTCCCATGACGCAAGCCATGACGACTCAGCGCGCCAGGCGGGTGCCAGACCGCGCAGCGTCCTCCTTCCCTCTTTGGTGCAAAGGGGGGCAAGCGCAGCCATGGAGTACAGAGGCATCAGGCAAAGGTTGCCATTTAGGTGCAACGAGACCAAGACCAGGAGGACTACGAGACGGAGGTCACCGAGGAGCCCAAGACGGCGTCATCACCAGAGCTTTGCGCAGGCGAAGACTGCTTTTGTCAGGATAGCTGATACTTGTTGTCCCCCTTCAAATTAGCCCGCCATTGTTGGCTCCCTTCCCGCTCAATATTTGGGGAGAGGACCAGGGCCTCTATAAATAGGACTAGCCACCCCCATAGAAGAGAGAGGATCGGGGACCGAGAACCAGCCACCCGCAAAGCAAGGGACTCTCGGAGGGGGTTCGGTCGTTCGGTCGGTTAGCTAGAGAAAGCAGAGAGAGAGAGAGAGAGAAAGGTGACTGAACTCCTCCAAGCAGTTCATCGTCCCAGCCAAGAACAGACCCTCGCGAGGCTGTTCTCCCTTGTATTGCTCATCACCATCAGCCCAAGAGGCAATCCACCACACCACACACTGGAGTAGGGTATTACACCACAACGGTGGCCCGAACCAGTATAAACCCTGTGTCTTTTGTGTTGTTCTTTCCTTAGTTCAGATCCTAGCATGGCGGAGGGGTGCAGGTAGGTAGGAGGCGAAATCTCCGCGCGCACCCCAGTGTTCGAACCTCAAGGGTCTGCCGGAACCCGAAATCTGACATTTGGCGCGCCAGGTAGGGGTGCGCCGGAATTCGTCTTCCACCGCCCCGTTCTCCTCCGACCATCACGCCCATGTCTGACGCTCGTCAGGCCCGCGCCGAGCGCCGGGTCGCATTCGCTTCCCGCGTCGCCCAGACGGCCCCTGTCGGCGGGCATCCACGTCGTTCCCCGTCACCTGCCGTCAACACCGCCGCCGGCCCGGCGGGGGATGGGCAGCAAGCGTCGTCCCGGCATCTGTCCGTGCGGCAAGGCGGCTGCACCGCAATTCCCACGCTCACCCTAGCTGGTTCTTCGCCCCGCGCGCTCCGCGCGCCCATGGAGCCCCGCAACCTCTCCCCTGTCTATCGCACTGCGTCAACACCCCCGGTCATCGCGGCCCTCTTGGGCGGCTTGCAGGCGCCGCCCACAAGTCACCACGTCAAGCCGTTCATCCGCCGGGTCAGCGCCGCTTCCACGCGGCAGGGGGCTCCCCTGGATCAGGCAGCGCCCGAAACCGGCCTGACCTTCAGCTCGGAGGACCACCCCTCCAACTCGGCCTGCTCGGGTGCGCTCCCCATGCTGTGCACCCCCACCATTTGCCAGGTGGCTGTCACCAGAACCCTCGTTGATGGCGGCGCGGGCCTCAGCATGCTCTCGGTCGAGGCCTTCAACCTCCTCTGCATACCCCAGGAACGGCTGCGACCCAGCCGGCCCTTCTCAGGCGTTGGGGGCGGATCTTCTAGCTCCTTGGGACAAATCCGGATCCCAGTAACCTTCGGCACCTATGACAACTTCCGCACGGAGCTGGTCGACTTCGACATCGCCCCCATCGGCCTCCCCTACAACGCCATCCTCGGCTACCCAGCGCTGGCCCAGTTCATGGCAGCGACGCACCCGGCGTACAACCTCATGAAGATGCCCGGGAGCAGCGGTGTCCTCACTGTGCACGGGGACACCGGGGACGCTCTGCGGGTGCTCAAGCTCGTCTTCAAGACAGCGGCATCAGCACAGCCCGCCGACTTGGAGGCCCCCGAGCCCAAGGGAGCTGCGCCCGCCAAGAAGAAGCAGTTGTTCACCCAAGACAAGGCAGAAACGAAGCAGATACCTGTCGATGAAGACGGGTCCACCAACGCCACTTTCACCATAGGCGCCCACCTCAAACCCGAGCAGGAAGAGGCCCTGGTTGGGTTCCTGCGCGCAAACAAGAAGGTATTTGCTTGGGAGCCAGACCAGTTGGCAGGGATCCCCACGAGTCTAATTGAGCATCACCTCAACGTGTGCCCCAACGTGCGCCCTGTGAAGCAAAAGGCCAGGCGGCAGTCCACAGAAAAGCAGGCCTTCATCATCCAAGAGACCCGCAAATTAGAGGCCGCTAGGGTCATTCGCGAGGTCCGATACCCAGATTGGTTGGCCAACCCTGTCATTGTGCCAAAGAAGGGAGGGAAGGAGCGCATGTGTGTCGACTTCACCAACCTCAACAAAGCGTGCCCGCAAGATCCGTTCCCGCTCCCCTGCATCGACCAGATCGTCGATTCCACTGCGGAATGCGACCTGTTATGCTTCCTGGATGCCTTCTCTGGGTATCACCAGATCAAGATGGGGGTAGAAGACGTCGAGAAGACAGCCTTCCTAACCCCGTGTGGGGTGTACTGCTACACATGCATGCCATTCGGGCTGCGTAACGCAGGGGCGACCTTTCAGCGGCTGATGCACATCACCCTGGGCCCGCAGCTCGGGAAGAATGTTTAAGCTTACGTCGATGACACCGTGGTAAAATCTAGGGAGGCCAGGACCTTGATACAAGACCTGGAGGAAACCTTCACGAGCCTCAACGCAGTAAACCTACGGCTCAACCCAGAGAAGTGTGTGTTCGGAGTCCCCTCGGGCAAGCTCTTGGGTTTCCTCGTGTCCCACCGAGGCATCGAGGCTAACCCGGAGAAGGTCAAGGTAGTGGAAGACATGAGCCCGCCAAAGACCCTCAGAGAAATGCAGAAGCTCACGGGGCGCGTGACCGCGCTAGGGCACTTCCTCTCCAAGTTGGGGGAGCGAGCGCTACCTTTCTTCCAGCTAATGAAGAAAAAGGGGCCCTTCGAGTGGACTGAAGAGGCCGACAAGGCATTCCAGGATCTCAAGAGATACCTGACCAGTCCACCACTCATGGTGGCTCCGCGCCCTCAAGAGCCCCTGGTGCTTTACCTCGCCGCCACTCCCTACTCCGCCAGCGCAGCCTTGGTGGCAGTCAGAGAGGAGCGTTGAATCAAAACCGCAGCAGCAGCCCGGGACGAGGCGGAACAGGAAAGGGGAAGGCCCACAGAAACCGCTACAGCGGCTGAGGAGGATCAGCCGCCGCAGAGGGGCGCACCGGAAGCAGAAGAGGCCCCACTCCCAGATGGCCAGTATCAGGAGTCCTCATTGCCTCAAGAGGCGCCAAGGTCTCCGAAGGGAGCCACCAGCACTGACGCACTCCACCTTGTTGAGCACCCAGTGTACTTCGTCAGCACGGTGTTGCGGGATGCAAGGGCACGGTACCCCATGCCTCAGAAACTCCTCCTCGTGCTGCTGGTGGCCTCGCGCAAGCTGCGGCACTATTTTCAGGGTCACCCCATGAAAGTGCGTTATATCGATTAGAGGGGGGGTGAATAGGCGATTTTTATGAAAGTCTTCAAAACGTGGGAGTTATGAAGACAAACGATAGAAATAAACCTAATACCCTGCAGCGGAAGGTAGACTACACTAGGCAAGCCAGAGTCTAGTATTCAATAGAGTGAAAGCACAATGACTAATAGCAGCAATGTAGTAAGGATCAGGTAGGAAGATATTGTGAAGCCAGACAGAACACGCAGTCACTCAGTGAAGACAAAAGATAGTGCAAACATACAATGACTTCACAAGGAGTAACAGTAAGTAAAGGGAAGGGAAGGGAAGATGAAACCAGTGACTCGTTGAAGACAATGATTTGATGGACCAGTTCCAGTTGCTGTGACAACTGTACGTCTGGTTGGGGCGGCTAGGTATTTAAACCTTAGGACACACAGTCCTGAACACGCACCTCAGGACACCCAGTCCTCACCGTATTCCCCTTGAGCTAAGGTCACACAGACCTCGCCCAATCACTCTGGTAAGTCTTCAAGGTAGACTCCCAAACCTTCACAGACTTTGTTCACCGGCAATCCACAATGTCTCTTGGATGCTCAGAACGCGACACCTAACCGGCTGGAGGATGCACAGTCCTCAAGTGTAATAAGTCTTCAGATCACACAGACAAGAAGACTTAAGTGATGCCCAATTCTCTTTTGCTCTGGGTGGTTAGGGCTTTATCCTCGCAAGGAATTCTCTCTCAAAGGCTTCGAGGTGGGTTGCTCTCAAATGACAAAAGCCGTACACTCAATCTGAGCAGCCAACCGTTTATGGTTGTAGGGGGTGGGCTATTTATAGCCACTTGGCAACCCGACCTGATTTGTCCGAAATGACCCTGGGTCACTAGGACACTGACACGTGTTCCAACGGTCAGATTTCAAACTCACACGGCAACTTTACTTGGGCTACAAGCAAAGCTGACTTGTCTGACTCTGGACAAGATTCGCTCTCATAGTCTTCACTCGAAGACATAGGTTTTTGGTTAGGCATCACTTCAGTCATTCTGACTGGTTCTCTTGGACCCCACTTAACAGTACGGTGGTTCCTATGACTCAACACAAAAGAAAAAGAACTACGAAAGATCTTCATAGGCTTCATGCGGTGTCTTCTCTTGTCATAGTCTCCAATGTGAATATCTTCATATACCACCATTGACTTCAATGTCTTCATACATTTTTAGGGGTCATCTCTGGTAGGAAAACCGAATCAATGAGGGACTTCTACCTGTGTTATCCTACAATTCTTATAAACACATTAGTCCCTCAACTAGGTTTGTCGTCAATACTCCAAAACCAACTAGGGGTGGCACTAGATGCACTTACACCCCATCAAGGTCGTCTCGTCATACCCCCTGGAGAGAGTTCTCAGGAGCCCCAATTCAGCTGGAAGGGTCGCCGAGTGGAACATAGAGCTGCAAGCGTTTCAGCTCGAATTCAGCACAACCAGAGTCATCAAGGGAGCAGCGTTGGCGGATTTTGTGGCAGAATGGACGGAGGCGCCAGGCCTCAAGGCCGACGAGGATCGGTCCCTGTCCCCGGGAAGCGAGGCGCCGGAAGGCTGGGTCATGTACTTCGATGGGGCGTTCTCCAGGCACAGCGCTGGGGCTGGGGCGGTGCTTATATCGCCCACTCAGGACAAGCTCTATTATGCCATGCAGCTCTATTTCCAGCAAGGTGAAAAGGTCTCCAACAACATAGCAGAGCCAACGCAGAGGTCCTGAGGGGCCTCAAGACCAGGATGTTCAAGAAGAAGCTGGAGGCCTGCGGCAGAGGTGGGTACGATGGGCTTCAGTCCGTGTTGTGGTCCATCCGCACAACCGTGACCAAGCCGACTGGAGAGACCCCATTCTTCCTGGTCTACGGAGCGGAAGCGGTCCTCCCTCACGAGGTGAGACGTCCCTCCGCGCGGGTCCTGGCGTTCGACGAGGCGCAGCAGGACGCCATGCGGGGGATGGACCTCGTGCTAGGGGAGGAGCGTCGCCGAGAAGCCGCGCTGCGAGCGGCGAGGTACCAACAGGCGCTGCGGCGATATCACTGCCGCAACATCCGCCCCAGGACTCTTGAGGTAAGAGACCTCGTGCTCAGGCGGGTTCTCTCCAGGGAGGGACTGCACAAGCTCTCTCCCATGTGGGAGGGCCCGTTCAAGGTTGTTCATGTTTCCAGGCCCGGCTCCGCGCGCTTGGAGATTCAGGAGGGAGTGCCGGTCCAGAATGCGTGGAACATCCAGCACCTCCGGAGGTTCTACCCCTAAAAAGGCCCAGAGCCTGTGAAGCAAGGCGAGTGCCTGTGAAGCTATCGCGTTTTGGAAAAAGGCCCAGAGCCTGTGAAGCAAGGCGAGTGCCTGTGAAGCTATCGCGTTTTGGAAAAGGCCCAGAGCCTGTGAAGCAAGGCAAGTACCTGTGAAGCTATCGCGTTTTGGAAAAAGGCCCAGAGCCTGTGAAGCAAGGCGAGTGCCTGTGAAGCTATCGCGTTTTGGAAAAAGGCCCAGAGCCTGTGAAGCAAGGCGAGTGCCTGTGAAGCTATCATGTTTTGGAAAAGGCCCAGAGCCTGTGAAGCAAGGCGAGTGCCTGTGAAGCTATCTTGCTTCGAAAAAGGCCCGGAGCCTGTGAAGAAGGCCAACACCTGTGAAGCTCGCCGCCTGTGACACTCTCACGTAATAATGAGTTGGGGCTGTACACGCCCCGGAGTCTCAGGGGTGCCGGCCTCAGGCCCTGGGGATCCCTCCCACGCCCAGTGGCAGCACTTAGCTCTGCGCTGGTGAGAAGGCGTCGAAGGCTAGATTAGGTGCCGGACGCGACTTTTCATTTGCTTTCCGCAGTTGGCTTGTTCCTTCTCATTCGAAGTTTTATTGAAGTTGTTGCCGTCTTTGGCTTGCGGTTCTTCGACCTTTCATTCTCCTGCCTCGATTTCTCTGGTGCAAAGGCTCGCGAGGGGGGGGGGCAGCCGGGCGCCCTTGCGAGAGTCCCTATCCTAGTCATTCAAAGGGTTCGCGACCTAGGCCCCTTGCGGGAGCACCCCTCCAGTCCGTGCCCCTCGGGCACCGCGACACAGACGCAGGGCCTGGGTCGGTCGCCCCCACGGCTGGGGCCAGGAACCATCCACGCATGGGCACGTAGCCGGAAGGTACGATAAAGAAAGCAAAACAATGATTAACAGCAATAACCCATACACGCCCCCGCGGGGCACCACACTACTGTCCTTGTTACGCAGGAAAAAGGAAAAGGAAGAACAAATCTGGTGCAGCTCGCCTCGCACCGGCCCGCAGGGAAGCCCGAGCTGCCTCCGGAGCTCAGGCGGACTCCCTCTCGCGCTTCACCGGGGCGCGACGGTGGGCGGACACGCTACCACCTCCCAAGAAGATGCGACGGCGTGGAGGCTGACCACGACCACCGCTAGAAGAGTCGCCGCCTGAAGAAGAACCGGAGAAGCTTGAGGAACCCTGAGCGCCGCCGGCCGCGCGAGCGCTGCCCTCTCCATCATCACCGGAGCCGGGCTCCCAGCCGCGGTCATCACCCTCGGGGCAGCAGCCTGCGCGGCGACCATCTTCCCCAAACACCCTCACGTAGAGGGTGGCATCACCATCGAACTTGAAGTGTAGGCTGCACCGGTGGCCCAGGCCGCGCACACGGGCAAACGACTGCCAACCGCGGGCCAGGGCCAGGCTCCTGGCTGCGGAGACCTCCAGTGAAACCCATGAGGCCCGGCTGCAGCAGCCGTCGGCCTGAAGCCAGAGGCCGCCCGGGGCGCCAGCCGGGAGCTTGCCGAGGAGGAAGCGAGGAAGAGGAAGCCGGGTGCTAGTCGGTTCCGCCGACCACACGATGAACTCCGGCAGCACCGCGGCAGTGCGGAAGCATGGCATGGGGGGCCCGCAGTCGGATCACACCCCCTGGTCGCAGTAATCCGCCCGCCACCATGCTGGAAAGCGTCTCCGCGGCCACGGGGAGCTGCCGTGGTGGCCATAGGATGTTTGCGGGGGCGCCCTCGGCCGCGCTTGGGCGGAGGAGAGGCATGCCCAGCCTGGCAAGCCTTCCCCTTCTCCGCGGCTGAGAACCTCCTCGATGGGGCCATGAAGAAGAAGGAGAAGCGAGGGGAGATAAAACTAGAAGGACGCGCGTCAATCAGTACTTATAGCCGGCGAAGGCCAACCGCCGGCCTCCACGATCTCAGGTAATCATGACCCATTTTTGCATGCAGGGACTTGTCTCATCCGCGCAGTTGCCGAGGCGTCATGGGGAAGTGGAGGCGCCCACGTCCAGTCAACCGCCACGCGGCGCCCAAGGCCGCAGGCTGTTAGGGCCCGCGGCGCTTCGCTCTTGCCCTTCCGCCTCCCTGCACGGCCAAGTCCGGGCGCGCCTTGGGCCCGGGGGCTACTGTCGGCGTTCTGGGAATGGGGGTCCCCAGACTTGCCTGCCTGCGGCCTGCGGCGTGGCTCAAAGGGGGGCCCAGCACGGCCCATCTTCACCAACACAAACCCAAGACCCTCGCGAGGGGCCAAGCCTCGCGGGGCGGACGACGCGGAGCTTCCTCAGGCATGGCCTCGTCAGGCTGGCTCACGAGGAGGCAGAGAGATCAAGGCAGGGTACATCACGAGGTGCCCATGACGCAAGCCATGACGACTCAGGGCGCCAGGCGGGTGCCAGACCGCGCATCGTCCTCCTTCCCTCTTTGGTGCAAAGGGGGGCAAGCGCAGCCGCGGAGTACCGAGGCATCAGGCAAAGGTTGCCATTTAGGTGCAACGAGACCAAGACCAGGAGGACTACGAGACGGAGGTCACCGTGGAGCCCAAGACGGCGTCATCGCCAAAGCTTTGCGCAGGCGAAGACTGCTTTTGTCAGGATAGCTGATACTTGCTGTCCCCCTTCAAATTAGCCCACCATTGTTGGCTCCCTTCCCGCTCAATATTTGGGGAGAGGACCAGGGCCGGACTAGCCACCCCCATAGAAGAGAGAGGATCGGGGACCGAGAACCAGCCACCCGCAAAGCAAGGGACTCTCGGAGGGGGTTCAGTCGTTCGGTCGGTTAGCTAGAGAAAGCAGAGAGAGAGAGAGAAAGGTGACTGAACTCCTCCAAGCAGTTCATCGTCCCAGCCAAGAACAGACCCTCGCGAGGCTGTTCTCCCTTATATTGCTCATCACCATCAGCCCAAGAGGCAATCCACCACACCACACACTGGAGTAGGGTATTACACCACAACGGTGGCCTGAACCAGTATAAACCCTGTGTCTTTTGTGTTGTTATTTCCATAGTTCAGATCCTAGAATGGCGAAGGGGTGTAGGTAGGTAGGAGGCGAAATCTCCGCGCGCACCCCAGTGTTCGAACCTCAAGGGTCTGCCGGAACCCGAAATCCGACACGCATTGATGATCACAGGAAGACTCATTGAATCATATTGATTTCTCTTCTGTTCCAAGAAGATACCTGTATCGGCTGCTGCCTCTCGTATTGCGGAGATCTCCAGACTGAATCAAAGTCTGGAGCGGGCCATAGAAGAAATTGGCCAATTAAAACTGCAGTTGAGGGATAAACAAGGTATGCACAAGCGTTGCACGCATTTATTGTGAAATAGATGCTCAGTATGAAATAAGATGCATAATTTGTGCTAGGGGTTATGACCGAAGTCGAGGCCCTCAAAAGGGCCATTGCCGAGGCCGAGAAAAAGGCGGCCATGGAGCAGACTCTTCGTGAGAAACACGAAGCCAGAGTTATGAAAGCTGAGCAGGAGCTGCAAGAGGCCGTAAGTAAAAGCGAGGCCTTGGAGCACAGTTTAGAGGAGAAGGAGTCCGAACTCACCAAGGCGCGTCAAGCCACGAGCGACGCCCGGGGAGAAACACAAAGCGCCCTGCAGGGGATCCAAGAGGCGAGGAAGATCGCAGCGGGTAAGGCTTTTCCCATGTAAAGCAAGTATTTGAAGGGAAAACTATGTTTCTGATTGTGAATTCGGATTTATCGGGTGTATTTGCCGAGCTACCTCACAGTATATCAGATGCCGTGCAATTCTACCAAGTCGAAGGAAGGAACACCGCTGATAAGCTCTTTTGGTCACAGTATTTGGCACCGAATTATCCGGTGCCTTTTGCCGATCAACTGAAACAGCTGATTGAACTGCATAAGGCAGTGGAACTAGCCACGAAAGATATGGTTATCTAGCTATGGTCTGCCAAGCCGATTCCAAGTAGCTACTTCAGGCTCGTGAGGCAGCTTATAAGCGCTTGCCCTCGACTTGACGTCATCAAGCGGTCGGTCTATATAGAAGGAGCGCGAATGGCCTTCGCCCTCGCAAAGGTGCACTGGGGGAAGATGGATGCCGAAAAGTCAGTGACCGAGGGACCGCCAGAGGGGAAGGAGCACCGCAAGCCCGAATTGTATTATAAGAGTGTCATGAAAGGATCCTACCTTGTAGCGGAGCTATGTACCAAGGACATCATATTTCCATGAATGCCGATCATGTTGTCCTTTGTAATGTTTGAACAAGGTCGTTTATATGTCACCTGTTATAAAAAGTTTACCCTCCTGTGCAGTCATTTGTATGTTAAGGCTGAGAGTTGGCCAGTCATTGGCTTCTGCCCTCACGCAAGAAGTACAGGGGTGTTCAGGACAAACCTGAGCACTCTTTATCCCAGTTTTGGGTCCTCCGAGGGAGGTGCTCAGCACAACGAACCAGGCAATCGGACTATAGGGCTTTATCACTCTCACTTAGCCATAGGAGATTTAGTATGGTCGGCGCAGCCCCTTGTGTTCGGAAGACCGTACTAGGGGCTCCATAAGTGCCTGATCGGAGAAAAAGCTGATCCATCACACACTGCATTGGTTATGGCATTATGCGGGAGAAATCCCTAAAGATTTTGTGACCGCTCGAACAGCTGACCAGCTCTCGCCGTATCATGACAGTCAGTTTTCTATTTTCTCTACTGAGGTGCTCATCCGGAAGAACCGGGACACAATCATAGTAGTTCTCCCAGTTCTACCTTAGCCGATATAGCGGAACGTAAGGTACCAAAACATGGGAGCCGGGCAAACGCAACTATTGACCCAAGACATGATTCAGAGCTGATGCATATAATGCTATAAGTTCGGGGTGCCGAACTTCCATGAAGGTGTTCGAACTTTTATTGCCGTGTTACGGGGAAAATGAAGCCCCTGGCATATTTAAGGCATGTCGCTGTGTACGGATGCCATTTGACGAAATGATTTCCATAAGAAATAATCAGCAGATAAACGTCATATAAATCCACATGTTGTATTTGAATAATACGTCTATGCGTATGGGTACAAGTAATGTGATAAAAAAGGAGTGGTGATAGCAGAACCTGCTGTGACCAGGGGGAAGAGGTTGAGTACGGATCCGTATTGTAGCCAGACGTTTGCTCCGGGGAATGTCTAAGGATCCCCTGATGCGTTCGAGCTGCCTCTGTGGAGTCCATCCCGGTCGGTGCAAAGGTGAACCTACAAAGGAAATATGAGAAATGTTTGCGTGTCGGAGGGCGGTTGAACCGCTGAGTTCGGCCTCTCATGGCCTTCGCCGGAGTGTTTAGTTGAGCTCTGGACGAGCTGGGGTATCCTTCCGCGAAGTAGTTTGGAGCCCCTTGATGGTGTCCGGGAGCCTGTGCGTCGACTCGAGGTTCGGCTGCAAGGTGCTACTCGTTGTTCCTGCTGCTGAGGCAGTGATGTATTTGTTGGTGCCGAAGGAAGGTTCGGCCTTGCCATGAACCGTGATGACACCGCGTGGACCGGGCATTTTGAGCTTACGGTAGGCATAATGTGGCAACGCGTTGAATTGAGCAAGCACGGTTCACCCGGCAGTGCCTGATAGTCACTGCGGAAAGGGGCGATTTCGAAGAGTTCGATACGGTAATTTTCTGGTGATCCGAAGATTACCTCGAGGGCAATGGAGCCTGTACAGCTAACCTCCATACCTGGTATGATGCCTCTAAAAGTGGCTTTAGTGGGCTTGATCGCTGAATGATCGATGCCCATCTTGCGCACTGTGTCCTGGTAAAGCAGATTTAAACTGCTACCTCCGTCTATAAGGACTCGAGTGAGGTGGAACCCGTCTGCTATTGGGTTGAGGATTAGTGCGGCTAGATTGCCCCGATTGGCGTTAACCGGACGATCCGTGCGGTTGAAGGTGACCGGCCCTAGCTTATATTGTGGGACGGCGAGTTCCGTTGAGCCGCCATCCCTAAGGGTGCATCTCTGGTCCAAGTGGGCAATTTGGGTGGTATTTATCACATTCACCGATTGAATATGGGGGGGATTTCTTTTGCCCTCTTGTGTTCGGCGATCTGGGCTCTTCGTCGCTATCGTCACTTTGAGACCCCTCTTCGTTTTTGGCGCCTGCCTTGCCGGCTTGTTTGAAGACCCAACATTCTTTGTTGGTATGGGTGGCTGGCGTTTCTGGGGTGCCATGAATTTGGCATTGGCGAGCGAGTATGCAGTCCAGACTGGATGGACTCGGATTTGTATTTTTGGGCGGCCCTTTCCGCTGACGGGACTTTGAGCCCCTGAACCTGGCATTAACTACCGTATTTTTGGCGTTTTCACCATATTTGCGGCGCTTGTGTTCGTTGCGTCGTTGTTTGTCATTGCTATCCCTGGCTTGTGATATGCTAGGTTTGCTTGTTGTATTGGTACTACGAGCCAACCAGCTATCTTCGCCCGCACAAAAGCGGGTCATAAGTGTCGTGAGGGCTGCCATAGATTTTGGCCTCTCTTGGCCGAGGTGCCGGGCGAGCCATTCGTCACGGATATTATGCTTAAATGCCGCTAAGGCCTCTGCATCCGTACAGTCGACAATTTGGTTCTTCTTGGTTAGGAACCGGGTCCAGAATTTCCTGGCCGATTCCCTTGGCTGCTGAGTTATATGACTTAAGTCGTCAGCGTCCGGTGGTCACACGTAAGTGCCTTGGAAATTATCCAGGAATGCCTCTGTCAGGTTCTCCCAACTTCCTATGGAGTTGGCAGGCAAGCTATTGAGACAATGCCGAGCCGGCCCTTTGAGTTTGAGCGGGAGATACTTGATGGCATGTAGGTCATCCCCGTGGGACATATGAATGTGGAGGAAGAAGTTTTCTATCCATACCGCGGGGTCTGTAGTACCATCGTATGATTCGATGTTTACGGGTTTAAACCCTTTTGGAAATTTGTGATCCATTACTTTATCAGTGAAGCATAAGGGGTGTGCGGCGCCTCTGTGCCGGGCTATATCGCGACGCGGTTCATACGAGTCTTGTCTGCCATGTCCGGCTCGGCCGGACTTGCTTTTAGTGTATCCGGCGTGACGATCATCGTCGCGTATTGGTGTGTGCCCCCTTGATCTGTAGATCGATCTTGCATGTTTTGCCTTGTTTTCTAATACGTCTCGCAGATCCCGTGTGTTGCCCCGGGCCTTGGTATTTTTGTTTGAGTGGCGGCGGGGTGCAGGCTGAACTTCAGGCCAAAACGCCTCTCTGGCTTGGCCACGAGGTGGCCGGTCGGCCGCATCGTACACTGGTGATGTAGGTTTCAATGCTTCCTCCTCGAAGTGGGGTAGCAACCTGCGCTTTGGGTAATTCTTGGATGGGCGCTCGAGTTCGTATTCCTCGGCCGCAAGGACTTTGGTCCATCTGTCTGCTAGCAGATCTTGATCAGCTTGAAGCTGTTGTTGCTTTTTCTTCAGGCTATTTGCTATGGCCATAAGCCGGCGCTTGAAGTGCTCTGGAGGGCTAGCTTGTTCACCTCATCTTCGGAGAGAGGTATGTAATTGTCCTCCTCCGATTCTCCGTCTGCTGCTCGCTCTTGAGGGCTAGCTTGTTCACCCTCCTGCTCTAAATCGTGCTGGAGGGGATTATTGTCGTCTTCGGCACTATCCGGAGTGTTCTTGTCTCTTGTGCCGGTATCACTACTTTTTCTATGGCAGGACTTAGAGCGGTGCCGCGGACGTCGGCGCTTGGGTTGCTTCTTGGAGGGGTCTTCCTCCGCTGTCTCGTCGCCATTGCCTTCTTTGGGGGTGTCCACCATGTATATATCATGTGATGAGGTGGCGTTCCAGCGCCCTATGGGTGGTGGTTCCTGTTCGTCTCCTACATCGTTGTCCATACCGTCGATGTCTTCGGAGTCGTAGTCGAGCATGTCAGTTAAATCGTCGACAGTGGCTACTAAGTGGGTGGTGGGTGGGCAGCGAATTTCTTCGTCGTCCGCATCCCATTCTAGCCGGACATAGTTCGGCCAAGGTTCTCCTGACAAGGAGAGAGACCTTAATGAATTTAGCACATCGCCGAAAGGCGAATGCTGAAAGATATCCACGGAGGAGAACTCCATGATCGGCGCCCAGTCGGATTCGATGGGCATGGATGCAGGCGGCTCGGAGTCCATGGCCGAAGAAGAGTCCAGTAGTTCGGCGACACGACTCTCGTAAGGGGTGAAGTCAATATTCGGCTCTATCGTCACTGAGAGTGCGGCTTCCATGGCGGGGTCTATCCCGCCGCTCTCGGATGGCGCAATTTGCTCCAAATTGACGGCCGGAGTAGTTACAGATGCGATCCCCTGAACATAGTCCGATGGCAGAGTTACGTCGTGCTTGTCGTGACTGGGCGGCGCACCTGACACGGGCTCGAATCTGTCGAAGATCAAGTCTCCACGGATGTCGGCAACGTAGTTTAAGTTTCCGAACCTGACCTGATGGCCAGGGGCGTAGCTCTCGATCTGCTCCAGATGGCCAAGCGAATTGGCCCGCAGTGCGAAGCCGCCGAATATGAAGATCTGTCTAGGGAGGAAAACCTCACCCTGGACCGCATCGTTACCGATGATCGAAGGAGCCATCAAGCCTTACGGTGACAAAACAGTGGAACTCTCAATGAAAGCAGCAATGTCGGTGTCAAAACCGGTGGATCTCGGGTAGGGGGTCCCGAACTGTGCGTCTAAGGCGGATGGTAACAGGAGGCAGGGGACACGGTGTTTACCCAGGTTCGGGCCCTCGTGATGGAGGTAATACCCTATGTCCTGCTTGATTGTTCTTGATGATATGAGTATTACAAGAGTTGATCTACTACGAGATCATAGAGGCTAAACCCTAGAAGCTAGCCTATGGTATGATTATATGTTGTCCTACAGACTAAACCCTCTGGTTTATAGAGACACCGGAGGGGGCTAGGGTTACACAGAGTCGGTTACAAGGAAGGAGATCTACATATCCGTATCGCCTAGCTTGCCTTCCACGCCAAGGAGAGTCCCATCCGGAAACGGGACGAAGTCTTCAATCTTGTATCTTCATAGTCCAACTGTCCGGCCAAAGGATATAGTCCAGCTGTCCGGAGACCCCCTAATCCAGGACTCCCTCAACTTCAACGATTAAGAAAGAGAAGAAGAGAGGGAAAAATAATGTCGAGGGCTGCCTCTGAGCCGTCTCCTCCTGCTGGACGTCTCTCCAGTGGCTGCCCATCTTTGCTACCGTCACGCTCGACTACATCGAGCTGCTGTCGCATCCGTTTGTAAGCCGGCTTTTGCCGTCTCCACCTCAGCCGTTTCCAAGGCGCTCCTGACACAGAGTACCAGCAGCAAGGAAAGCAAGTCAGGACTCCTGACTCAAAAGGGAAGGAGAAGGATATTTATTATTTCATCTACGATTAAGAGCCGACACTTCCAATATTAGTTAGAGGAGATTAAGTGCTACAATTGAATTATCAAAAAAATGCAGCGCGACGCGCAGAGGCTGCAGGAGTTTTGGGCGCTCCACTCTCGAGGCCGGGGTTTGTACGCTGTTTTTAAAGAGCAGTGCGTGCACATGCTGGCATTTCAATCAGGTCCTCCATGAGAGATTAAGACAAGAGGAGAAGGTCATGTGGAGACATCAGACATTTGATATGTTTTGATCCCAGTATCCATGTTCATCCGACAAATAAATATCAGGTGCTATCTTATCTATCTATTTTTAGTGCATATTGTTGTTATCGAAAAACAATCACACTGGTCTATGATATTTTTTCGCAGGATTATTACTTTTTACACATGGTGTCCCACAAGGGGCGCGCACCAGTATTATTTCTGCACTAGCGCTTGTCCGTGCTGTGCTACTTGACAGGTACGTGCACATGTCGTCACCCCCGCTACATCAACACACGCAACTGACTCATTGTCCGTGACCATGGTCGACTTGCCTGCATCTATGCTGTTTCCAACACCGTGACCGACTCTCTCGTCCACACCGGCTTACAATGTTGCGGCCGACTCATCCGTCTGCTCCTGCGGGCGACTCATCCATGATTGATTTTAGCTTCACCGTGGTGATCATCAAATCCATGGCGGATAATTTTCGACCTAATATATCAGGTGAATCCATCCAGTATATTTTTACATTCCATACTAATTTCTTTTAAAAAGGGCAATTAGTTTGGTTTGCGATATTTTTTTTATCCACGACTGGTATTCACTGTAAGAGCGATGGTCATGCCATGGATATCATGAGTCAGCATCTGACCCACCACAATGCTCAACGAATATATGTGCAAGTCACCGCCTCTGCGGCCCAGCTTATATCTACATGACGAGGTCGAACCGCCCGTCCATGCAGTTTTACCGCGCCTGCGATCGACTCGCCCGTCCGCACCGGCTTACAATGCCGCGGCCGACTCATCTGTACGATCCGCCTCTGATACTACAGTCGTCTTTTTTGTCCATCTCTCGCGGCCTGGTCTATATCAACATACTAGGCCGCACCTATCTGCATGAGCAGTTTATTGAGTATGAGCAAGTCACAGCTTGGGTAGCCCGGTTTTCTTTCAACAAAATGGAGGCGAATTATCATATACTATCAACCGCCGTCTGCACTGGGAGGCTCAATGGGCAGGCGCACAAGTCGCCTCACTACAGTTTCGTTAACTTCAAATCGCCAGTTGGAAGGAACCATTGGCCGACTTGCTGACACGGCTCATACGAGATCATTTATAACCTGCCGCAGTCACCTCAACCTTCTGTGGATTCACATCGTGCTATCAACACCAATGATATACAACTTATGCTGGTTTATATCACGGTCAAATATGGAGAATATCAAGCCAACTCCTCGAGTCGCCTTGAGACTCGGGGGATACAATGATATGACTCAGCAAATGTTGCCAGTTTTCAGTGAATTCAAGAACCCCAGGACGTTGGAGGGAAAGATAACCCAGTCCCGGAGGCTACGACTATGTTGATAAAAATATGAAGGCCGTCAGAAAATTTCTGGCTTAAAAAGTATATGAAAAATACAAAATCCTGGCTCAATGAAGCAGTTCTGGGTCATCAGAAAGAATTCCAGTTCAAGAGACATCTCTCTCCCATAAAGCATTGAAGCTCTCAAATATCTGGTTTAAAATCCAGCTCAAGCGAAGTCAGTCTCACTGGAGCTCTCAAATGTCCGGTTTACAATCCGGTCCAAGAGAAATTTGTTCTCCCACAAAGCTCTGAAGCTCTCAAATCCAGTTTAAGAATTTCTGGAATTAATCTCTCGCAAGTTCGAGTTTAAAGGTCGTCAGAAAGTTCTCGGCTGAAAACGAAGATTCTGGTTTAAAATCCGATTCAAGAGAAAGATGTCTCCCACAAAGCTTTGAAGCTCTCAATATCCGGTTTAACATCCGATTCAAGAAGAAGTTATCTCTTGCAAAAAATTAAAGATTGCCAAAGAGAACTTGTTGCCATGATGCGCGGTTCAAACATGGGCATCCTGCCTTATTGGTTTATCATATTATTGATCATTTGGGGGCTTCCGGCTTGTTGATCACAGTCGTGACTACCCTATTAATATGGCTATCAAGCCAATATTATCATCAGAGCACTGCTCTAGTTACTACGGTAATTCGGCTATCAAGCCAATATTATCATAAGGGGCCAAAGAGAGTCTGTTGCACAGCATAGCTCAAACATAGGTACCCCTTGAGCACATCTCACAATATCACTTGGGGGCTATGTGTTCGAACCATAGTTACACCTCTTGATAGGCATAACGTCACCAGGGAAATCACTTGGGGGCTATGTGTTCGAACCATAGTTACACCTCTTGATAGGCATAAGGCCACCAGGGAAATCACTTGGGGGCTTGGTCGTATTCGAACCATAGCTACACCTTTTTGATAGGCAATAGGGCTACCAGGGAAATCACTTGTGGGCTTGGTCATATTCGAACCATAGCTACACCTCTTGATCGATGCAATGCCACAATTATGACTACTTGGGGGCTCTGGTCGTATCCGAACTATAGCTTAAACCCTCTTGGTCATACACATACATCATCATATATTGCGTCATACATTGCATCATCATTACATCATCATAACATCTATCATATGGGCACGGATATACCGGTTTATATGGCAGGAATCGATTTTCAAACCAGGTTATATTCTTCAAATCTTCAAATAGCCAACATGGTTGGATTTTATTATGGTTATCAATAACCAGTATTATGATTAAGGTTTTCAAAGTCACTTTAGCGCAATGGCTATCGTATTATCAATGGATATGATTTATTCTACAATTTAAGGGATAGTCCCGAGTTGCTGCAGGCTTACACCTGGCACTTGGGGGCTACATAATTCAAATTGAGATTACATCAAATATACAAGTCCTATGTCACTGCCAACATGCACCATGGCACTTGGGGGCTAATTCAAAGTCATTTTTTCATCACCTTATTGAAGACCCGACTCATCACATTGTAATGAGCCGGCCCTTGGGGGCTACCAATTGCTCCTCTCAACAAATTCCAGGTACACAAGTCTTAATCCATTATATTGAAGGGTCCACTCCGAAGTTGGTAAAGCACAAAGCTCTTAACCTTGTGGACGTGGGTTCAAGCTTCATGATGGGAGTTACATCATATGATGTTATTTTCAATGAAGTATATATAAAGTCCCAGCTCAATATTATCTTACTGAGCCGCCCCTTGGGGGCTACACATTGTTGTTCAAGTCTACAGGATCATATTTACAAAGTCCCTGCTCATTATTGCATAATGACCCGGCCCTTGGGGGCTACATTGGTTGAAGTTTTTATGAGTATAAGGCAATTACAAGTCCCAGGTTGCTGCAAGCATAACAACCCGGCACTTGGGGGTTACATATGTGGAATACTCAGTTTGGAATACTGACTGTAATGAACACCCTGGATTTCTTCAAGGTGGCAACATTTATATCGAAACAAGTCTTAAGCTATCACTATATTCTCCTCCTAAGACTTGGGGGCTACAGGTAATATGCATATAAAGGAGGAACATCTTCAAATTCTCAGTTTTGGGCAAATCAGGAAGATTAATTGTGTGACCCGGCGTGGGCAACAATCATAACCCGGTGTCTATAAACGGTCATGACCCGGGATCATCAGTTTTTATAACCCGACAATTTTGGCAATGATAAATCGGCAAGTTCTACATTTTCAAACAGGCTGAATGTCAGTTGAATATTTGAAGACCAATATTTTTTTCAAATCAGAGCATTGAAGGCTGATTCAAATGGATTCTTTATTTACAAAATATCTTCTGCAAGTAAATTGATTATGAAGCTGGTCTATTGACTCGGATTTTTTAGAAGGAAGAAATGACAAGGACTTAAGAATGATCAAGTGCCGGTTTATAAGAATATTTAACCCGAAGCACAACCCGCCAAAATTGTTCTTGTTTATGTTGCAGATCAGTTTAACATCAATAAATCCAAATTAAACTGGGGCTAATGTCGGGGATATACCCCGTGGTATGCCCGGCCGGGCTTGGCGGTTTACTTGAGACCTGGCCGGACTTAGCGGTTTACTTGAGACCCGGCTGACACTTGGCGTTTCACTGGCGAACCGCCCTGACTTGGTGGTTTACAAGCAACCCGCCTGAACATTATGACTCGCTGGTGATCCGACGGGCGGGTCAGACAGATGACAAGGCCCAAGGCCCATAAGGCCGGCTCATGTTAATGGTGGGCCGGTTTAAGAGGAAAGGCGTGAGGAATACTTCCCTTACAAGGAGTCAAGAGCCGGACTTGTATCCGGTTTGTATTAGAAGGTAGACTAGTCCTAATCCTAATAGGACTCCACATGTAACCCGTCCCTCTAACTTATATAAGGAGGGGCAGGGCTCCCCAAGAGGGACAAGAAGAAGAAACGATCTCTAGGGCTAGACACAAAGAGCCGGTTTGCCGGCGACTCTCTCGTGATGATAATGAGACCTAGCCACAAACAACATGTAGGGTTGTTACCGGATGATGTTTCCTGGGGCCCGAAGCTGTCTAAACCCTTGTCTTATGTTGCGTTTCTCGATTCTGCTCAACTCCTCTCAAGCTACCACATAGATGCGTTGGCCTCACGACTAAGTCCTCACACTAGGACATCTGCCGTGACAAATCCATGACACCTAGGGTTGTACAGAGTCGGTTTACAGAGAAAGGAAATTATACATCCGGACGCTAGGCTTGCCGTCCACGCAAAGAAGAGTCCCATCCGGACACAGGGGAAGGTCTTCTACTTTGTATCTTCATGGCCCATTAGTCCGGCCCATATCAGATAGCCCACACACCTGAGGACCCCTTAGTCTAGGACTCCCTCAGTAGCCCCTGAACCAGTGTTCAATGACGATGTGTTCGGCTCGTAGATTGTCTTCGGCATTGCAAGGCGGGTTCCTTCTCCGCATACAAAGCAGTCTTCTGAACAAGAGAACTGTATCCAGATCTGTATAATAATTACAACCCTCAACCATAAGGGTTCAATACTTAATAAGGTATGTCTACTGACAGCTTTTTCGGCAAAACGCCATGTCTGGCCCATTTATTATTTCGAACTGTTTTTGGCCTCCTACTTCGTGTTTCGAGGCGCAGCCGCCATTCACACATATTGTCAAAGCAGAGATCGTGGCCCCTTATTGCGGGATTTTCATCAATATGAGTTTGGATCATCCAACCATGCTATTTGCATGACCCCTTGGGAATAAGCGAGTTTTAAGGCTTGTGGGGGCGTGAGGGAGTCCTGGATTAGGGGGTCCCCGGGCGCCCGGGATATGTGACATGGGACGGACTGCTGGGCCGTGAAGATACAAGATAGAAGGCTTCCCCCATGTCCGGATGGGACTCTCCATGGCGTGGAAGGTAAGCTTGGTGTTCAGATATGAAGATTCCTTTCTCTGTAAACCGACTTTGTACAAACCCTAACCCCCTTCGGTATCTATATAAACTGGAGGGTTTAATCCATAGAGATAATCGTAATCATATAGGCTCAACACCTAGGGTTTAGCCATTACGATCTCGTGGTAGATCAACTCTTGTAACCCCTATACTCATCAAAGTCAATCAAGCAGGACGTAGGGTTTTACCTCCATCAAGAGGGCCCGAACCTGGGTAAATAGCATGCCCCTGCTTCCTGTCACCTTCGATCCTTAGACGCATAGTTCCGGACCCCCTACTCGAGATCTGCCGGTTTTGACACCGACATTAGTGCTTTCATTGAGAGTTCCTCTATGTTGTCGACAAAGGATTCGATGGCTCGTTCAATCATCCATAGTGATGTTGTTTCGAGGGAAATATTTTCCCCGGGCCAGATTTTCATATTCAGCAGCTTCGTGCTGGGTGCCAACTCGATTGGCCACCTCGAGCAGATCGATAGCAATGCCTCTGGTCATCAGATCAGTTTCGGGAACCTAAACTATGTCGCCAATATCCGAGGGGATTTGATCTTCGAAGGGTTCGCGGCCCCAATCACTGCTTCGGCTTGGATCCAGAGCAGGCTGTCGGGTCCGAAGACTGGAGTTTTGAGCCCACCGGTTCCTCTACAATTATGGAACTTGTTACCGGAGATCCGGAGGGGACGGCGTCATGGGCTAACCTGAAGACAAACCGAACACCCCTTGTCACTCAAGCAAGGGACACTCCGCCGGACTCTAAGTCCGAACTCTCGAGGCCTGTGTTAAGCGAGCGCAGCTAGGAGGCTTCTACTCCGGACAGCCCCACGGACTCTCGCTTTTCTGTCCAACCCTCGCCTTGAAACGAGGTTCTGGAATTAATGCGATCACTCTCCATTACGGAAGGATCACTTCCGAATTATGCCCAACACAGACTTGGGGTTGAGAGCGGGGAATTTTACGTCCCACCCACCACCCACTTCATAGCCACTTTTGAGGATCTAACTGAAATGCTGGACTACGCCTCCGAAGACATCAACAGTATGGATGATGACGCCGGAGACGAACAAGGCCAAAATCCTCCATTTACCGGATGATGGACGACCACCTCCACATATGACGTGTACATGGTGGACACACCCAAAGAGGATGGTGACGACGGCAAGGAGAATGAGGTTTAGGACAAGCCTGTCGAAGCACCTCCAAAACATCAACGTCAGCGGCCCTGCTCAAAATCAAGTCGCCAAAAAGACAGCAATACCAGCACCGAAGAGAATAACACTCCGGAGAACGCCGAAGCCCCTGTCGAGCCAACATCCGAACAAGATGATTGGGAGGATGGGCAAGTTAATCCAGATGATCTTATCGGGAACAAAGACTCGGAGGACAGTAATTACCTACCGATCTCCGAAGAGGATGTGAGCCTCGGCGACGAAGATTTCATCGTGCCGGAGGAACCCCTCGAACAAGAATGCTTCAAACGCCGGTTAATCGCCACTGCAAGAAGCCTGAAAAAGAAGCAGAAGCAGCTTAGAGCTTATTAGGATCTACTCAATGACAGATGGACTAACGTCCTGGTGGCCGAGTAATATGGCCTCGAGCGCCCAACTAAGAGTTACCCAAAGCGCAAGCTACTGCCTCAATTCGACGACGAAGCCCTTGAGCCCATACTGCCAAAGCATAAAGCTGCTAACGAGCCCGACCGACTCCCACAGGGATGGGATAGACCGACTACTCATGCCGAACACCAGCCTGCACCACCCCATCCTCAAGGCAAGGAGGTAACGGCCCCGGGCTATACTTACGACTTACACAAGGACCTAGACAATAGAGCTGGTCTAACAAGAGTAATCTATGGATCCAGGGGGCGTGCTCCAACACGCGAGGGTGGCCTTCAGACTTGGCGGGATAGACACAACCTCGCACGGGCCGAAAACCGCATACGGTCCCTATCCGAATTACGCCGCGATGCTGCCCGGTATAGAGGCGCCGCACAGCCTCTATGCTTCACCGATGAGGTAATGGAGCACCAGTTCCCAGAAGGGTTTAAACCCGTGAACATTGAATCATATGACGGTACAACAGATCCCGCAGTATGGATTGAGGATTTTCTTCTCCACATTCACATTGGTCGCGGTGATAATCTACATGCCATCAAATACCTCCCCCTAAAGCTTAAGGGACCAGCTCGACACTGGTTAAATAGCCTCCCAGAAAATTCAATTGGCAGCTGGGAAGATTTGGAAGATGCCTTTAGAGACAACTTGCAACGTACCTATGTATGCCCCCCGAACGCCAATGACCTTAGACATAGAGTCCAGCAATGCGGAGAGTCAGCCCGAAAATTCTGGACAAGGTTCTTAATTAAAAAGAACCAAATCATCGACTTCCTGGACGCCGAAGCCCTAGCGTCCTTTAAACACAACATCTATGACGAATGGCTCGCCCGACACCTCGGCCAAGAGAAGCCAAAGTCCATGGCAGCACTTACATCACTCATGACCCACTTTTGTGCGAGAGAGGATAGCTGGTTAGCCCGTAGCAACAAAGGTACCAGCGACCCTGGCACTTCTGAAACCAAAAACGGCAGCGGCAGGCCTCGACGCAACAAACACAAGCGTTGAAGTAACAATAATAATACCGAAGGCATGACGGTCAATGCCGAATATAGTGGCTCCATATCCGGTCAACGAAAGAAGCGATTTAAAAGAAATAAAGACGACTCATCTAGCCTGAACCGAATACTTGATCGACATTGCCAAATTCACGGCACCCCCGACAAGCCTGCCAACCATAAAAACAGAAGCTGTTGGGGCTTTAAACAGGTCAGTAAGCTAAACACCGGACATAAGGAGAAGGGGTCGCCCAGTGAGGACGATGATGATGAGCCTCACCCACCGAACACTGGGGGACAAAAGAAATTTCCCCCCGAGGTCAAAACAGTGAATAGGATATACGCTACTCACATCCCCAAGAGGGAGCGCAAGCGAGCTCTAAGGGACGTCTATGCGATAGAGCCAGTCGCCCCAAAATTCAATCCATGGTCAGCCTGCCCGATCACTTTCTATCGGAGAGACCAGCCGACTAGTATCCGTCACGGAGGCTCGGCCGCGTTGGTACTCGACCCAATTATCAACGGATTCCATCTTACGCGGGTCCTCATGGATGGCGGCAGCAGCCTTAACCTGGTCTATTAGGACACGGTCTGCAATGGGTATTCATTCGTCAAGAATTAAACCCACCAAAACTACCTTTAAAGGAGTACTACCTAGTGTAGAGGCCCGTTGCACGGGCTCAATCACATTGGAAGTTGTCTTCTGTTCGCCGGATAACTTCCAAAGTGAGGACTTGATATTCGACATCATCCCCTTCCATAGCAGTTATCATGCATTGCTCGGACGAACCGCGTTCGGTCGCTTCAATGCGATCCCACATTATGCATATTTCAAACTAAAGATGCCCGGACTACGCGGTGTTATAACAGTCAATGGAAACACGGAGCACTCCCTTTGTACCGAGCAGCACACTGCGGCCCTTGCAGCGAAGGTCCAGGGCGGCCTTATCAAGCCAAACATTACATCGGTAGTCTAGCCCCCAGAGACTGTTAAACGCGTCCGGACTACTCGGCAGAGCGACGGTCCGGCTTGTCCGGACCTCGATTAGAAATTTGGCCTTCGTCTCAGCCCCACCTGAATTGCAGCATATGTGCCACGCATACATAACTACGCACTAAAGATACCACGGGCCAAGACGGAGGCATACTAAAGACAAAGTCCACAATACGGCACGACCCTACCTGGACCCTCATATTTCTTTTTCTCGAATCTTTTCTTTTCCAGGTTCCTTACAACCACCAACACTACTAGGGAAAAGCTTATAGACAGACACTTACTAGTAGCGAGGGTTTATAACCCTCGCTACTGCTACTTATTAGTAGCGCGGGTTTTTAACCCTCGCTACTACTAAGTTGATACTAGTAGCGCGGGTTTTTAACCCTCGCTACTACTAAGCGGTCTCTACCGTGCCCTCCCGGGACATGCCATAGTAGTAGCGAGGGGTACAAACCCGCGCTACTACTAAGTTGATAGTAGTAGCGCGGTTTTACACCCCTCGCTACTACTAAGTATGGGGTAGGTGAAATCCCCGTATCCTCAGCCGAATCCCTCCTCTCTCCCTCACTTTCCCCTCTCTCACTTTCCTCGTCTCCCCCTCATACTCCAGCGGTGGCCGCCGATGGTACACTCTGCTTTCTTCGCCCCCTCCCTCTCCGAGATCCCTTCGGTGGGCGGTCACCGGAGCTCCTCGCCGCCGCCAAGATGCGGAAGTGCGACCATGGCATCCTCCTCCTCGCCGCCTTCACCGTCTTCTTCTTGCTCCAGGTCAGCCCTCCTCCCCCCTCTCCGATTCGATCCGGAACGCTAGCTGACCCATCCGCCTCCTCCTCTGGCAGCACGAGGGCGACTTCTTGTTCCGGAAGACGAGGAACGCCTCCTGCCACCGCTCGTCGCCGACCTCAACGGCGACAGCCGCCGCGAGGTGTTGCTCCCCACGCATGATGCCAAGATGCAGGTCCTCCAGCTCTTGGCCCATGCCGGGCTGGCCTTCGCGGTCGTCCTCGACGGCTTCCACGAGGCACGCGTCATGGACGAGATCTCCATGCTCCCGGCCAACGTGCGCGCGTCATGGGGTCGAGATTTTTTTTGGTTTTTCAAATTAATAGTAGTAGCGCGGGTCACAGACATGCGCTACTACTAACACATGTACTAGTAGCGCGGGATGCATGGTGCTACTACTACTAGTTAGCTGTAGCGCCGTAGTAGTAGCGCAGGCACCCGCGCTACTACTAGGCTTTTTCCTAGTAGTGCAACACCTTCCGACGGTACCAAGGGCCCTTTATTAGGTCCCTCATGAGAACCCGATTGTTGATCCTTTCGAAGGATAATACACCAAGGAGGAAAAACAGCATAAACATGTGGCAGAGTATCTAAAGGATCTTTAAATATTACCTCTAGCTTTTGAGGACCCGCACACAGCCTTCCCCGGCGCCCGACATGTAAAATAGCCTTGATGCTTATCACATTGATCGTTTGTAAAAATACGTCTTGACGTATGAATCAGACTATAACGGAAACAAATTTTCTCCCAACATATTCGGTACTGGCTTACTTCCTAACCTGTATTCCCTCTCTTTTCGTCTGATCACCATGTACACCTCGGTACGACTTAAATCGCAAGGGTCTCCATTCGGCCACGTACATTTCTTAAAAATAAAATATAGTCCAAACACTTTTATAGTACAGTTTGGCGTCTCGAATATAACATTATATTTTTTGAACATTAAAACACCAGGAGATGCTCCTACTGTTGCTTTATTATAAAAGGGGGCATTTACAATTTACATTTTGTACAAGCCAAAGGGCTAAGAATGTAAAAGAAAAGAAGGCTACAGTTTATACAGAGGGGTTTTGTTGAAGAGCCAAGTCTTGAATCAGGCCTTGGATAAAAGTATTGGTATCCCCCTTTGTCCTAAATATTAAAATCTCTAGATCCTTCTTAAACATCCTCAACCAGTCCAAGTGTGAGGCCACCCCACCATCAAATATAACTTTATTTATTTGTTTCCAGATGTACCAAGCTGCAAGGATTGTGATCTCTTTGAATGCAGGTTTGTGCTAAGATGTGTGAGATGTATCAAACATTATCTAGACATCGTTGTCAGTCCCCCATTGTATTCCAATTGTTTCCCAGCACCTGTTAGCAAATTGACACTCATAGAAAAGGTGTTTATTTGTTTCAAGCTCCCCCAGGTTGCACATCAGACAAGAATGATCATCTCCAATATTAAAGTGTCTTCTTAGGAGCATATCTCTCATGTTGACCCTATCCATCAACATGAGCCGAGCAAAAACTTTGTGTCTCATGATGAATTTAGATTTCCATATTGAAGTTATATAGCTTGGGGTTGTTACATTTTTGAAGTGGAACTTGTAGAATTTTTTGGGTTTGTATTGTTCATCTCCCAAACATAAAATCCATTCGTCGACACCCATTTGTTATAAAGTCATGGTGTTGATGATGGGCATGATGTCATCAAGTTATGATCTCGCTTCAATAGACAAAGGTAAATGGAACAGAGTAGCTATGTCTGGATTAGAGTGAAATTGATGCAATGATATGTCTTCGTCTTGGGCATATGAGAAACAAAGAGGCCCGTATCCCCCTGCCAGAGGTCTTTCCAAAAAAGCATAGTGTCACCTGCTCTAGGTATGCATAGCGTGATGCCTCTGAATATATCCATTAAGGAAAACACATCTTTCCACCAAAACGACCCACAAGCTAGTTTTGCATGAGGCACACCACGATCACAATATGTATTCCAAATTAGCATGACCCAAGGAACATCAATTTTGTGAATGAATTTGTGTAGGTATTTGAGTAGTAGCGCCTTGTTTTGTACCTTGAGATCAAGAACCCATAAGCCTCCTTTTTTCTTAGGGCGGCAGACCAAGTCCCATGCTGCCAAGGAATGTGTTTTAGCATCCCGATCAATATCTTTTCTCCAAAGACAGTGGCGCCTTGCTTGATCAAATATGTCAATCAACTTCAATGGGAGCTTGAGGACACACATGGCAAATGAGAGTAGATATGAAAGTGCAGAATTAATAATTTGCACTCGCTCACCATAAGATAGCCAGATGGCCGTTCCAGTTAATCTTCTTTCAATTCAGTCCACAAGGGGCATTAGTTCTCTTACTGTTGGCCATGTGGCACCCACAGGGAATCCCAGGTACGTGAACGGCATGCTCCCAACTTGGCAAGCAATTTTGAAGGCTAGTTGATGTGCTTTCTCATCATTAACATTAATGGGCATCAATTGGGATTTTCCATAATTTATTTTTAGCCAGTTGCCCTAGCATAAGAGTCAAGAATAGCTTTAATGGTATGCAATTGGTCAACATCAGCCGGCAACACAATGATTGTGTCGTCAGCGTATTAAATAACTGGATATTTTTATCATGTTGGTTGTTCAATTGGTAACTGTATATGTCCTTCCTCCCAAGATTTGTTGATTAAGGATTGTATAAGGTCTGCAACAATAACAAACAATAAAGGAGAGACGGGTCTCCTTGATGAACACCTCTTTTACATTTGAATTCTTGACCAGGCACTCCGTTTAAAAGAACAGAAGATGTTCCAGACTCCAGAAGCATTTTTATCCACATGCACCAACAGTGATCAAATCCTTTGCACTTGAGAATGTTGAGAATGAAGTCTTGCTCCATAGTGTCGAAGGCTTTCTCAAAATCCAGTTTTAGAATAACGATTTCTTTCCTGGATTGTTTGCATTGGTGTATATATATTCGAAGGCCCATCCCAAGCAATCTTGAATTGTGCAGGATTTGACGAATACATACTAGTTATGGTGAACAATTTTCAAAATCCATTTTTGTAATCTTTCAGCAAGAATTTTGGTTAGGACTTTGAGCACACAATTAAGAAGGGATATCGGCCGATAGTCATTAACTGTTTCAGGCATACCTTTCTAAGGAATAAGTCTTATCAATGAGGTATTAAGGCAGTTAATATTTATCTTTCCTTCCCAGAAATCCTGACACAGAGTATAAAAATCCTCTTTAATAATCTCCCAGAACACTTTCAAAAATTGGCCATTAAAAACGTCCGGTCCCGGAGCCCTGTCAGCAGGTATGAGCTTGATGACCTTGTCGATTTGTCAGTAGTGAAAGGCTCAGATAATTCAGAAAATCCAGGGTATTTTTTATTAACTCAGATATCACAAAATCATAAGTTGTGGTATTCAAGACACCCATTCTTTTCTTAAAGCAGTCAAAGAAAGCCGCAGCTTTGTCATTATGATTTTCAATTGAGCTTCCATCTTCCAAAATAATTGAAGCGATTGAGTTTCTTCTGAATCTTTCCATTGCACGAGCGTGAAAGTATTTTGTATTCTCCTCACCTTTCACTGCCCATTGGAAAGTACATATTTTTTCAAATAATCACTCTGGTACTTTAAAAGACGTAGAAAATGCTTCTTTAGAATCACTCTAAAGTTTCTCCAGGCACAGTAAGTTGTTGCAGCTCTTCAAGATTGTCAATTTGCGTTAAAATTCTATTGCAGTTTTCAATGAGAAGTCGCAGCCTAGAGAGTTTTTTGCTCAATGTTTAAGTGCATATCGTAGTCTTTTGAGTTTTTCCGAGATCCTCGTTGCACTAGAGCTGGCTTTGATTAGAGCGGACCAAGAGTTGTTATCCACGTCCATGAAACCAGGGTCTGAATCATGTCTTTGGTTAATTTTTGGGTTGCCCGGCTCCTGTGGTTACTACCATACGCTCCGCTCGTTCAGCTATGGTAGTAAAGGGAGAACTACCGCGATTGTGTTTTCGGCTCATCCGGATAAACACCTCAGTAGAGAAAGCCGAAAACTGACTGTCATGGTGCGGCGAGAGCTGGTCAGCTATTCGGCGACTAACTCCAAATCTCTTGCAATTTTGCCCGCATTATGTGAAGGACTGTTCTATGCCTGGTTAGGCGTCTACAACACTGAAGTTCGGATAATCGAGCAACACCAGGGGCTGCGCCTATAACCTCATTGTCAAACTCCTATGGCTAAGTGAGAGTGATAAAGCCACATAGTCTGATTGCCTGGTTCGCCGAACTGACACCTCCTTCAAGGACCACGCTAGTTGGGTCAAGTGTGTCCAGGTGCCATTCTGAACACCCTCGTACTACCTACGTGGGGGCTGAAGCCGACGACTGGACAACTCTTAGATATCGTAAACGGCCGCACAGGAGGAAAGGATTTCAAAGTAAAACAAGCAACACATTATACATAAGCCTTGTTTTATAATAGAAAGTACGGGCATTATAGGTACATTCATTCGAAAATATTGTCCTTCGAACACTGGCCCTCTACAATGCGGGAACCGTCCAAGACTTCATCGAAATACCGCTTCGACGTGCAGCGCTCTTTGCCCGCGGGCGGTCCCTCGGTTGCCAGCTTGAGGGCGTTCATTTTCACCCACTGCACCTTGACACGGGCGAAGGCCATCCGGGCACCTTTGATACAGGCCGACCGCTTTATGGCGTCACGCCGGGGGCAGGCGCTGACGAGCCACTTCATGAGCCCGAAGTAACTATCGTGTATGGGTTCGGTTGGCCAAAGTCGGACTATAACATCCTTCATGGCTAGTTCGTCCACCCTATGCAGCTCGGTCAGCTGCTTCAGTTGATCGCTGAAGGGCACCGGATGCTCTGGTACAAGGTACTGCGACCAGAACAACTTCTCCGTTGAACTCCCCTCTTCGGCTCGAAAAAACTCCGCAGCATCGGCAATACTCCAGGGTAGATCCACAAACTCCCATGGAGAACTCCAAATGCGGGTCAGTAATATGTACCTCCTCCTTACAAATTTGCTTTGCATGTTAAAGGCCTTACTCGCCGCAATCTTCTTGGCCTCTTGAATCTCTCGACAGGCGCCTTGGGCTTCAACCCGGGCCTCCTGCGCGCTTTGGAGGGCCTTAGCAAGTTCTGCATCTTGATCTGTAATCTTTCGCTCTAAGGACTCACATTTTCCTATGACATCCCGGAGCACTTGCTGGACTTCCTCCACCCGTGATTCATGCTTTTAGCGGGCGGCTCATTCCCCCTCCGCCTCCTTCTTGGCCTCGTCCAGCGCGTTCTTGAGGGTCTCGACCTCAGACGCATCAACTATGAGCATAATTACAAAACTCAGCAAGATAGCATGACAGCAAGCCATATCATGCCAAATGTGAATCGCATACCTTGCTTCTCCTCTTATAGTTTGTTGGTGCGGATGAGCTCTTCATCGGCCCGCTCCAGCTGCTGCTTTATTTTGGAAACATCATTGACATGGGCGGCTTCCGCTAAATTCGACACATGTTTGTTCAAATACACGTGTATGTTAATCTCCTTCGAAGACTATTTGATCCTTTGTTTGGCCTTTCTTAAACGAACGCCGAATAGAGTCTCAGGGGCTACTGACTATACACAGGCATTCTATTTTTACCTCAAAGCTTGCCAGAAGGCTAGTGTAGGCCTCGTTCAATCCGCTTTTAGCGGACCAAACCTTTTCAACCACTGTATCCATAAGGGTACGATGTTCCTCAACAATGGAGGCGCTCTAAAGTGCTTCCATTAGAGTGTCCGGCGCCTCCGGATTGACAGAGGTCGCCGGTGGAGTCGACGCACCCCTTCTTTCGAAGGAGGATGCTCGCTTGATTCCGGATCCATATCGGTCTCTGGAATGATATTTGTTTGGGGGCCGAATTGGGCATGGCCCCCGTCGCTGGCCTCCATGGGGGTCGGTTCCCCCATGTTTTCGACAGTAGAGGTATTACCCTCTGGCGCCACCTTGACGGCTTCTCGCACCTCTCCATGGCCTGGAAAGGTCCCTCGGGACAACACTTCGGTGTTGTCCGTAGTAGTGGGTGGGGACGCCGGCAGAGGCATCTCGCTCTCCATCATGTGTGAGCCCAACGAATTCCCAGAAGACGATGGTTGCTGGGGGAGTTCGCGGGCCGGACTACAATATGTGATTCTATGTGTTAGGATCACAAGGCATAAAGCCGGATACATACATTATCCTTAAATACTTATGATTCGGTCGAAGGCTTCGGCTTGGGGTTGCATTCAGGGACGGCTTCGGCGTCCGATTCCGAATCGTCTGAAAGGGAGAGTTTCCCCTTCTTGGGCGCTTCCACCTCTAGATCCGCGGAAGCTCCCCTTTTCTTCTTTCCCACATTAGGGGGAGAATTGTTCTCCTCCTCTTCCTCCTCGTCTTCATCATGGGAGGATAGAGCCTCAGTATCTTCAGATGATATGTACGAAGCACCTTTGTGGCGAAGGCCACTTCGGACCTCCTTTCCCTTCTTCTTGGCATTCTTTTCCGGCGCCTGGTGTGGCATCGGAACTAGCATCTTTGTCAGAAGAGGAATAGCTGGGTCTTCGGGCAGGGGAGCCGGACACTTGATCCCCTCTGCCTTCTTCATCCAGCCCTAGGAGACAAGAGGAAGGTTTGAACTTACTCCTTGGATCTACAAATCAAGGACATGATCAGAAAGCCGAAGAACACACTAGAGTGGCTAGATGAGCGCAGTCGTGGCCGAGGTCTTTGGTCGTCGGTAGCCACATCTTTTGGGTCTTGAAAGCAGCTTCCATATATCTTTGTGCTTTGTTCCGAAGAACCACTGCAAGGTCCGAGGACTTGCCAGATCAAACTCCCACATATGGAGAGTCCGGCGTTGGCAAGGGAGAATTCGACGAAACAGCAACACCTGGATCATGCTGGCAAGGCTGGTGTTCTTGTCCACCATGCTCTTGATGCGCTTTTGCAGCGTCATCACCTCGTCGGATGACGCCCAATCTAGGCCCTTCTTGAGCCATGATGTGAGCCGCATCGGTGGGCCAGTTTTGAACTCAGGAGTGGCGGCCCATGAGGCGTCGTGAGGTTCAGCAACGTAGAACCACTCCTATTGCCACCCCTTCCCGGTTTCCACAAATGTCCCCTTCGGCTAGGTGACATTAGGGAGCTTGCTCACCATAGGGCCTCCACACTCCGTGTGTTGGCCCTCGACCACCTTCTGTCGGATGTGGGGTTCCGACAAACCCTTAAGGTTCGAACACTTGGGTGCACGCGAAGTCCTTCCCTCCTACCGATCTACGCCCTAGCTCGCTAAGATCTTGCGGATGAACTCGACAAACTCGCAACACGGAAAGGCATGAGATTTATATTGGTCCACCATTGTGGTGTAATACCCTACTCCAGTGTGGTGGTCGTGGATTGCCTCTTGGCTGATGAAGAACAGTACATGGGGAAGAACAGCCTCCTGAGGTTGAGGTGTTCTTGTGCTTGGCTAATTTGTGCGGGTGAGAGTTGGATGAACTGCTCGATCCCCCCTACTGTGCTGGCTAACTCTACTTATATAGGCCCTGGTCCTCTTCCCAAATATTGAGCGGGAAGGGAGCCAACAAGGGTGGGCAAATTTGAAAGGGGACAACTAGTACAAGCTATCCTGACAAAAGTGGTCTTTGTGAAAGGCTTTGGTGGTGACGCCGTCTTGGGCTCCACGGTGTCCTCCGTCTTGCCATCCTCCTAGTCTTGGTCTCATTGCACCGATATAGCAACCTTTGCCCAATGCCTCGGTACTCTTCGCCTGCGCCTGCTTCCTTACCACCAAAGAGGAAACAAGGATGCTGCGCGTGCTAGTGCCCGCCTGGCGCCGATCGTCATGGCTCACGTCACGAGAGCCTCGTGAGGTTTGCCCCGCCTTGATATCACCCCTCCTCGTGAGCCTACCTGACTAGGCCACTCCGGAGCAGGTCTTGCATCATCCGCCTCACGAGGCTTGGCCCCTCGCGAGGGTCTTGGATTCCTTGTTGATGAAGATGGGTTGAACGGCCTACTGGCTTAGCCACGCCGTGGGCCGCAGGCAGGCAAGTCTGGGGATCCCCGTTCCCAGAACGCCGACATTAGCCCCCGGGCCCATGGTGCGCTCGGGCTTGGCTTCGCGGCGAAGCCAAGGGTCAAGTACGGAGCACCGCGGGCCCCAAAAGCCTGCAGCCTCGGTTGACGCGTGGCGGTTGATTGGACGTGGGCGTCTCCGCTTCCCCACGCTGCCCTTGAATCCGCCTGGCTATGCGGCCCCGCCTCTCACACAGTTATTCTTCCATTGCCCACGCCTGGCTCTTCCAATCTCCCTGCTTCCTCGAGCCCCTTCTCTGCCCTCCCAGTCTGACTTGTGCTCCGCCTGCTTCATCGCCATGGCGCCGAAACAAGATTAAAAGGGGAAGAAACCTCTGTCTCTGCTAGCTGTGCCTCCGTCCTTTGAGCCGGTGCTCGGCCGGCCTCGGGTGCTCAACGACGAGGCCATGGACAATGTGTGCCCCATGCTTGCCTCTAGTTTCAACGAGTGGGGATAGACGGTGGCTTGGCCCGCGTCTCGCACTCGCATCGCTCGGGCAGCCACAGAGGTTTCGATCTTCATAGAGGCCCTCTGGGCTGGCCTGATTCCTCCCTTCTCCGCCTTCTTCAACGCGGTGCTCGAGCATTATTAGATCCACATGCTCCATCTAGACCCTCAATCTGTGACCCTTCTTTCCGTCTTCTCCTTCTTGTGCAAGGCCATGGTGGGCATCGCTCTTTCCATGGCCCTCCTCCGCCATTTCTTCTCGTTGCATCTGACCGGTCCCCAGCAAAGCTCGGGGTGCGTGGGCTTCTAGGTCGTGGCCGTGACAGCGGGCGCGGGATTCGACTTCGAGCTTCCTTCATCCACGAGCAAGTTCCATATACGATGGGTGTTTGTTGACGCCGATGTGCTCAACCCTCTTCTCCAAGTTCCGGTGGGGCCCGCTGTTCCAAACTCCGGCTGGGGCCATAAGAAGCTCACAAGCCCCCGCTATGTCCCCGTCTGGGCCAGGCTGAGGTGGTTGAAGGACCTCGGCATGAGTGCGCCCATGGTGGCGAAGGAGTTCGTCAAGCGTCGAGTCGCTCCACTTCAGCACCACTCCCGCCTGATGTGGGACTTGCTCCGCAGCCAGGACAACATGAGGTTTTAGGGGAAGGGGCTTCCTCTTGCGACGCAGCAAACGGTGCTCATGATCCTATCGGGTGTCCCACTGCCGGATGAGATGCCTAGGAACAGCTGCCTGTTGTACCACTGTGAGAACAAAGCCGCATTTGCCGCGAGCATGCCTTCCTTTGATGAGTGGGCACTGCGCCCAGTCGGCTTGGTGGGATCCCGTGAGAACCCCGTCGTCGTGGTTCCCTTCCTCGCCGCCGGTGTCGAGCTCGCCCCAGGTGACGGTGTGGGAGAGCGACCTCCGATGGGGGATGGTGGCTCGAGTGCTGAGGAGCACATGCCGAGTGGTGATCCTGGGGCGTCGTCCTCGGGGGCCTGCGGCCCCCTCCTGAGGCTTCGGTCGTTGAGGCGTGGCATGCGGCTCCCGAGGCCGAGGCTCTAGGAGCCTCGGGAGGTTGTGGTGAGATGGCACTCGGCTGTTCGCCACAACCGGGCACCCCTGAAGCCATCCCTCCCAGTCCTTCTTCGGCCCCGCCGCACACCGGCCGTCACGTCCAGCGCTTCGGTCATCTTTGTGTGGACTTCGAGGAGCTTCGTAAGAGGAAGGGATCCCCCAGCGGCAGCAATATCTTTGGGCTGTTGAAGCGACGAAAGTACATCGCCATTGACGCGTAAGCATCTTATTGCCGTGGCTTCTTGCGTGTGATCTTCTTATCCTAACGTCTGTCCTTCAAGGCTCCTTCCGTTGAAGCTGTTGCGTCTTCTGAGAAGCGGCCTCCTCCTTCATCAACTCCCCCATCAGCCTTGAGTGTTCCTGGTCTGCCTGCTGCCCCTGGAGCAGGGTCGTTTGGGGGAGCGTCTCCTCCTTCGTGGCGTGCTGAGCCCGTGGCTTGGCCACCCCTACCCCACGGTCCGGCATGGAGCTTGGTAGGCGTGCCCAAGACTCCTCCTTTGCTCATGAACAGTAGCTGGTTGGCTTCGATTTTCGGTTCCTCTTCAAGCAGCGAGCCCCGATCGGCTTGGGTTCCTCGCGAGGATGGGCTGATGTCAGGTGCGGTGTCAGCCCCCAGCCCCCTGCCGGGAGATGGCGCGCCACTTGGCGCCCCACCCGCAGCCCCCGAGGTGGAGGACGAGGTGGGTCGAGCGTTCGAGCTCGAGCGCGAGCGGAGCGTAGTTCGTCACGAGCTCTTCTAGGAGGCGATGGCACGATGAGCCGACTCGGTGAAGAGCTCACCGGTGTCGACTCGCGCCTTGAGGCTGAAGGTCTCCGACTGGTGGTGGAGCGGCGCAAGCTGAGGGTGGCCATCAACCTCAGTCGCTATCAGTGCAACCTTGAGAATGCGAAGGCCGAGGCGTCCCTCAAGATCGCCCATGAAGCCTGCTCGCGAGCCTGGGAAGAGGCTCGCGAGGCTGACCGTTGTCGCGAGGCTGCGGAGGAGTGCACGTGGGAGCTCCAAGCCTAGAGTGCGTCCCTTGAGAAGCAGGTGGAGGCACGCAGGGCCGCTCTTGCATTGCTGAGGGGGACGACCGTAGAGGAAGAGGAGGTCCGGAAGCGCGAGGAGGCGCTGGCCCTGGAAGCCGTGGAGCGCAGCCTCGAGCTCGAGCAACTGGAGACGAGGGAGCATCAAGTTGCTCAAGCAGAAGATGACGTCGGGGCCCGCGAGGCCGGAGTCAAGGAGGAGATCAATCATTGGCTGGCTGAGGTTCGCACAGACCTGGAGGGTAGGTATGACTTGAAGCTGAAGCTCACGGGTGTGGAGGATGCAGGCAGGGCCGCTGCCCTCAGGCCCAGGTTGCATGAGGCCGAGTGGCCTGCGGAGGCCACGGCCGCTGCCCTGGTTATGGCGCAGGCAGACTTGGCCTCCGCCCGCACCGAGCTGCTTTCTCTCCGGAAACGGGTTGATGACGCCGAGGCCGTCGCACGACGAAACAGGGAGGAAGTGCTACAACGGCGGACGCTGGAGCACGAGCATGCTCCTATGCTTCAAGACCTCCGGAACAGGGTCAACACTGCCCTAGGTTACATATGCGACGAGAATGCTCCGGCCCCTCACTCGAATGACTATGCCAGCCATCTGACCTTCTTTACCGAGGTGGTGACGCGCCTGGAGGATCGATCTGCCAGAACTCGCCAGCTTGTGGAGGAAAGGGGTCGTGGCCTGCTTGAGCGCGCTTTCTCCCATGTCTTCAGACACCTTTTGAATATCGACCCCAACTTCGATTTCGACGCCGCCATTGCCCCCGTACCCACAGCTGTCCGGGGCGACCTTGCGCGTTGGATTGAGGACAATGTGGACGCGTTGGTCAGGGCCTTCACCTCGGAGGATGACGCGGTGGTGGTCGTCGCAGACGAAGGCGGCGTGGTTGACGACGGTGATGGGGGCGTCGCCGACGGCGGTGACGATGCCGACGAAGACGATGACGACGCGAGTGACGCGTCCGCGGGTGATGTAGCGAGTGACATTTTTGGCTGATCCCATGTTCTCCTGTCGTTTCACCCTGCACACAAAACTCGGGCGTGGCCCTTGGAAAACTTGTAAGAGCATTTTGAGAGGGGGAGCCCCTCATGTAAGCAAATTGCAGTTTCTACTTTCCTATGCGATGCGAGTATGTGTCCTCGTGAACTCATGAATCCGGGGGCGAGCTTTCTGTCATGGTTTACCTTAGTCAGCGCCAGCTTCGGGCTGGGTCGTGAAGCGATGAGTTTCTGAGAATCCTGCAGAGCTTATCGCCCCGTCTGAAGGGGCCCCAAAAGAGGTGAGCACCAGCTGCAGTGCTGGCACACGCTTGACGAGCATGCGCTTCGTGCGGTCTAGCTCGCGAGGAGCTCATGAGGGAAAGGCGATGGACACGAGTCCCAAACAAAATGAGATCCAGAAGGCAAGAAATTGCTCGAACGAGAAAAGGCTCCCCCTGCGCGCATCAATAAAAAATCATCTTCAACTTAAATCAATATCCAAAAAGCAAAGCTACAGAAAGAGAGATCCAAAGCAAAAGGCCGCGTCTGGCACCTAGTCTAGTCTTCCGGTCTTCAAGTCTTCTCGCCAGCGCAGAGCTAAGTGCTGCCACTAGGCGTGGGAGGGAGCCCCAGGGCCTGAGGCCGGCGCTCCGGAGACTTCGGGGCATGTACAGCCCCAACTCATTATTACGTGAGAGTGTCACGGGCGGCGAGCTTCACAGGCAGTGGGCCTTCTTGACAGGTACTGGCCTTGCTTCATATCGCCAGACGAGGGCCCCGCCTTGCACCACGCTTGACCTCCTTTGAGCCGACCGGTCACCGGGACGACACAAAAGAGGGAAAGGGGATACCAGCGGTGCCCTCGGCGACCACAGGTCCTCTGCCGGGGGAAGGGTCGTCGAAGCTTCCCCGGGAGAGGGCCTACCTCCGGGTGTCCCCTGGCTTCACGCGCCTTGGGGAGGGGCCTGGCTCCCGACCCCTCTCCTGCAGCCCCCAACGTGATCCACCCGCCGGCAGGGGGGCCGTCGAGCTGGGGCCGCCGGACGTTGCGGTGATCTGTTCCTCCTGCGACCCATGGTTAGCGTAAGCTTGCTCCTGAGGGATTAGGGGTACCCTGTGGTGGTCGTCGCACACGCGGTGGTGGTGGTTCCCTGGCGGCTCCTGGAAGGCTTCGACTCCTGGCATCCCTTGTTCCCAATCTTCTCCAATGAACGAGCCGGGGTCGTCCTCCGTTGTGTACTCCTGGTCCGTCATGCGGGGCACGTAGGCTTCCGGGGCTGTTACCCCGAACACCTCGCCGTAGTGCCCCACACTCCATTTTTCCCGGCCCAGCGTGGCGCCCTGAGGGTGATAGCGCGGCATCCCACTTGGGCCATGGGAGGCGACGCTTGTGCTCATGCTTGTTGCGGGCGGTATGGGGGCGGCAGAGCCCCCGGTGCCGCCGGCTATGCTGGTGTTGACGAAGGCCCCTGACGCACCTGATGGCGCGTGGTGGTGGCGTGGCCCGCTGTGAATCTCTGTTAACGGCCTGAGGAGGGAGCTGATGACAGAAGGGCGGGGCTCCCGAGGCCGCCGCGTCCAGCAGCTTGGCAACACGTTCCAGCAGTGCGTCCCGGCCTCTTTCCATCAGCCGGCACCGCAGCAGCTCCCTTGCCATAGTGAGTGCTGCCCGCGTGTTTGCCTGTTCCCGCCGCGAGTGCGGCGCCGTCGCCGCGACGTGGCTTGCTGCTCTGGCAGTGGCTCACACTTGCAGTGGGGTGACGGTAGATGACACCTGGTCGCGTCGCCCGCGCCCCGCAGGATTGGATGGCGCTCGTGCCGCCTAGAGCGCGGGGCTGAGGTCTTCGTAGGCGGCAGGCGCCGACCGGGCTGCCTAGGCTGCCCAGCGGTCGGAGTCAGCTCTTGGGTCGTCGGACATTGTGGCCGCGGAGCGTCGGCAAGTCGATTGGCGGAGAAGAAGCTCCGACGCACCCCTACCTGGCGCACCAAATGTAGTATGTGGGGTTCCGGCAAACCCTTAAGGTTCAAACACTGGGGTGCACGCGAAGTCTTTCCCTCCTACTGATCTACGCCCTAGCTCGCTAAGATCTTGCGGACGAACTCGACGAACTCGCAACACGAAAAGGAACAAGATTTCTACTGGTTCGGGCCACCGTTGTGGTGTAATACCCTACTCCAGTGTGGTGGTGGTGGATTGCCTCTTGGGCTGATGAAGAACAGTACAGGGGGAAGAACAGCCTCCTGAGGTTGAGGTGTTCTTGTGCTTGGCTAACTTGTGTGGGTCACAGTTGGATGAACTGCTCGATCCCCCCTACTGTGGTGGCTAGCTCTACTTATATATGCTCTGGTCCTCTTCCCAAATATTGAGCGGGAAGGGATCCAACAACGGCAGGCAAATTTGAAGGGGGACAGCTAGTACAAGCTATCCAGACAAAAGTGGTCTTCGCCTGTGAAAGGCTCTGGTGGTGACGCCGTCTTGGGCTCCATGATGACCTCCATGTTGCCGTCCTCCTGGTCTTGGTCTTGTTGCACCGATATAGCAACCTTTGCCCGATGCCTCGGTACTCTTCTCCTGCGCCTGCTTCCTTAGCACCAAAGAGGAAACAAGGACGCTCCACGCGCTGGCGCCCGCTTGGCGCTGATCGTCATGGCTCACGTCACGAGAGCCTCATGAGGTTTGCCCCACTTCGATATATCCGCTCCTCGTGAGCCTGCCTGACTCGGCCACTCCGTAGGAGGTCTTGCATCATCTGCCTCGCGAGGCTTGGCCCCCCGCGAGGGTCTTGGATGCATTGTTGATGAAGATGGGCCGTACGGCCTGCTGGCTTAGCAATGCCGTGGGCCGCAGGCAGGCAAGTCTGGGGACCCCTGTTCCCAGAACGCTGACACCTTCAGCTTCACGTTTAAGACCTTGAGCCCTAGGCCAAAGTGGAGGGAGGGGGGACGCGGAGGAATGCCTCGCACACGACGATGAATGCAGAGATGTTGAGGAATGAATTAGGGGCTAGATCATGGTAATCTAGCCCGTAATAATACATGAGTCCGCGGAGGAAAGGGTGGAGAGGAAACCCTAGCCCGCAAAGGAAGTGGGGAATGAATACTACCCTCTCATTGGGCTCTGGTGTGGGAATGATCTGCTTTTTGGCAGGGAGCCGATGGGCGATTTCCTTGGCTATATACCCCGCCTCCCGGAGTTCTTTGATGTGCTCCTCCGTGACAGAGGAGGCCATCCACTTGCCTTGTGCTCCAGGTCCGGACATGGTTGGAGCATTTGCTGGGGACGGAAAGGGTTGAAGCTGGGGCGTTGGAGCTCGAGAGTAGATGGGCTGAGGAGGAAGAAGGTGTGGGGTAAAAAGGTGGATCCTTGTATCCTTATAAAGGCAGTGAATATCAAGCGCCCCCCCACGAGCCTTAAAACTCGCCTACTCCCCAGGAGTCGTGCGAGTGGCACGGTTGCATTACCCAAATCCGTATTGATGCGAATCCTGCAATAAGGGGACGGGATCTCTGCTTTGACAAGACGTGTCAATGAATATCGCATTTCGAAACACGAAACGGGAGGCTGGAAAACGGCTCGAAATAATAATAAGGCCGGAACACAATACCTTGCCGAAAAGGTTATCAGAAGACATAACCTATTTTTGTTTAAAGTGTTTTGCCCTGGTGGCCCAGGGTTGTAACTATTGTATAGAGTCGGATATAGTTCTTTTGATCAACTACTTTGGAGTATTCCGAGGAGGAACCCGCTTGCAATGCCGAAGACAATCTACGCGCCGGTCACATTGTCATTGAAGCCTGATTCAGGAGCTACTGAGGGAGTCCTGGATTAGGGGGTCCAGGGCGTCCAGGATATTTAATGTGGGCCAGACTGGTGGGCCGTGAAGATACAAGATAGAAGGTTTCCCCATGTGTTTGGATGGGACTTTCCTTAGCGTGGAAGGCAAGGTTGGTGTTCAGATATGAAGATTCCTTTCTCTGTAAACTGGCTCTGTACAAACCCTAGCCCCCTCCGGTATGTATATAAACTGGAGGGTTTAATCCGTAGAGATAATCATAATCATACAGGCTAGACATCTAGGGTTTAGCCATTATGATCTCATGGTATATCAACTCTTGTAACCCCTATACTCATCAAAGTCAATCAAGGACGTAGGGTTTACCTCCATCAAGAGGTCCCGAACCTGGGTAAACATCGTGTCCCCTGCCTCCTGTTACCTTCGATCCTTAGACACATAGTTCGGACCCCCTACCCGAGTTCTGCCGGTTTTGACACCGACAGGGCGCTTGATATTCACTGCCTATATAAGCGTATAAAGATCCATCTTTTTTCCCACGCCTTCTTACTTTCTTGGCTTTCCCATTCTTGAGCTCCAGCGCCCAAGCTTTAATTTTTCCCACCGCCCAATCTATCCAGCAGTGTCCGGATCTGGCTCACAAGGCAAGTGGATGGCCTCCTCCATCACGGAGAAGGACATCAAGGAACTTCGGGAGGCAAAGTACTTGACCGCGGAAATCGCACACAGGCTCCTGGCCAAGGAGCAAGTCATCCCCACTCCAAAGCCCGGCGAGAGGGTTGTGTTCATCCCTCACTTTCTCCGCGGCCTAGGGTTTCCACTTCACCCTTTTGTCCGCGGCCTCATGTTTTATTACGGGTTAGATTTCCACGATCTAGCCCCAAACTCCTTTCTCCACATCTCGGTGTTTATCGTCATGTGCGAGGCCCTCCTCCGCATTCCACCCCACTTCGGCCTATGGCTCAAAGTCTTCAACATGAAGCCAAAGGTGGTTGACGGCAGCACGCCGACTGCGGTGGCGCCATGGTGAGCAAACTCCCCAACGTCACTTGGCCCAAAGGAGCAATTGTGGAAACCGTGAAGGGGTGGCAGCAGGAGTGGTTCTACATCACCGAACCCCGCAGTACCAAATGGGCGACCACTCCTGAATTTAAATTTGGGCCCCCTATGCGGCTCACGTCTTGGACCAACAAGGGTCTAGACTAGGGGTCAACTGGCAAAGTGATGACGCTGCAAAAGCGCATCAAGAGTATGATAAATAAGCACACGAGTCTCACCGACGTGATTTAGGTGATGCTCTTCCGCTGGATCCTGCCATGCCAACGCCGACCTCGCCGTATGTGGGAGTTTAATCCGGATGGCCCCCCGGACCCTGCAGCATTTCTTCAGTAAAATGCACGAAGAGATCTAGAAACTGCTTTTAAGTCCCAGAAGTCGTGGCCGGAGAAGACCGAAGATATCGGTCTCGACAGCGCGAATCCGGCTACTGCGGTTAGCTTCTTACTTCCGAACATAATTTTGGTCCATAAGTTAAAGGGTACACTGAGATGCCCATTCCTTATTCAGGGCTGGACAACAAAGGCGGAACGGATCAGGTGTCCGGCGCCGCTACCCGAAAACCCAGCCACACCTTTGTTAACGAGGATGCTGGTCCCGGCGTCTTATTAGGCGCTAGAGAACAAGGCCAAGAAGAAGGGCAGGGAGGCAAAAGGTGGCCTCTGCCGTAAGGGTACTTCGGACGCTGTGTCCGGAGATATGGAAGCTCTCTCCTTCCACGAGGGGGATGAAGACGAAGAGGAGGAGGAATAAGAGAACAATTCTCCCCTTAAGGGGAGAAAGAAGAAAAGGGCGGCCTCTATAGGCCCAGAGGCAGAGGCATCCAAAAGGGGGAAGATATCCCTTTCGGACGGCTCGGATTTGGATGCCGAAGCCATCCCTGAGTGGCACCCCAGATCAAAGCCCTTGGCCGCATCGTAAGTATTCAAGGATACTGTACATATGTCCGGTTTATAAGATTGTCATTCTAACACATTTGTATTGTGTGTCTCAGTCCGACCCGTGATCTACCCCAATTATCATCATCTTCGGGGAATTCACTGGCGCTGGAGATGGCGGAGAGCAAGACGCCTCCGTGAGCCTCCCCTCCAACCATAATGGATGACACCAAAGTGATGCCCCGAAGAACCTCTCCAGGACATGTAGAGGTGCGGGAAACCGCCAAGGCAGCGCCAGAGGGTAACACCTCGGCTACCGAAAACATGGGGGAACGAACCCCTATGGAGACTGATGACGGGGGCCCTGACCAATCCGGCCCCCAACTGAACACCATTCTGGAGACCCATACGGCTCCAAAATCGAGCGAGCAACCCCCTTTAAAGGAGGGGAAGCGTCGACTCCACCGGCGACCTCCATCAATCTGGAGGCGCCGGACACTTTGGTGGAAGCACTTCGATGTGCTTCCGTCGTGGAGGAGCACCGTTCCCTGATGGGTACAGTGGTTGAGAAGATTCAGTCCGTTAAGAGCGGGTTGAACGAACCTTTTACGAGCCTATTGACGGGCTTTGAGGTACGGAATGTAAGACGCTTTTTTATATGAAGGAAATGTGCATGTATATAGATAATAGCCCTTGAGACTCTGTTCGGTTTTGGTAAGAAAGCCGAACAAAGGATCAAATGATTATCGCGGAAGGTAACATGCATATCTATTGAATGAACATGCTTCCCTCTTGGCGGCGACCGCCTAGGCCGCTGAAGTTTCCGAACTCAAGCAGAAGCTGAAGCTGGCCGATGATGACCTCGACCGCATTAACAAGCGGTTCGATGAGGCGCAAGGTATGTTTTATATGACTGAAATTAAATGCGAGTGCGGAGTTTAGGCTTACAAACTTTTTCATGATTGCAGGTAGTGCATCTGAGGTCCATACCCTCAAGGGTGCCCCGTCGCAAGCCGAAGAGCAGGCGAGGGTGAGTAGAGCGGCTGCTGATAAAGCGGCTGCAGACTTAAATACCAAGCAGGCCACCCTCCGCCAGTACGAGGAGAGGGTGACCGAAGTCGAGCAATAGGTCAAGGATGCTACTCCTAAGTGAGAGGCCTTGGAGGAGGAGAATAAGGCCCAAGCAGTCGAACTGTCCAAGGCTCTCCAGGAGTCCAGGACACGCGGACGGAGTCCCGGGTGGCTTGCAAGGAGATCAAGCAGGCCGAAAAGATTGGGGTTGGTAAGTGAGGGAGTCCTGGATTATGGGGTCCTCGGGCGTCCGGGCTATCTAACGTGGGATGAACTAGTGGGCTGTGAAGATACAAGATAGAGGGCTTTCCCCCGAGTCCGGATGGGACTGTCCTTGGCGTGGAAGGCAAGCTTAGCATTCGGATATGAAGATTCCTTTCTCTATAAACCGACTATGTACAAACCCTAGCCCCCTTTGGTGTGTATATAAATCGGAGGGTTTAGTCTGTAGATGCAGTTATAATCATACAGGCTAGACATCTAGGGTTTAGCCATTACAATCTCATGGTAGATCAACTCTTGTAACCCCTATACTCATCAAAGCCAATCAAGTAGGACGTAGGATTTTACCTCCATCAAGAGGGCCCGAACCTGGGTAAACATTGTGTCCCCTGCTTCCTTTTACCTTCGATCCTTAGACGCCCAGTTTGGGACCCCCTACCCGAGATCTGCCAGTTTTGACACTGACATTGCTGCTTTCATTGAGAGTTCCTCTGTGTCGTCGACAAAGGATTCGATGGCTCGTTCGAGCATCCACAATGATGTTGTTTCGGGGGAGATTTTTCCCCCGGGCCAAATTTTCGTGTTCGGCAGCTTCGCGCTGCCAGCCAACTCGATTGGTCACCTTGAGCAGATCGATAGCTACGCCCCTAGTCATCAGATCAGTTTCGGAAACCTAAACTATGTCGCCGATATCCAAGGGGATTTGATCTTCGAAGGGTTCGCGGCCCCGATCACCGCTCCGGCCTTAGATTTGGAGCAGGCTGTCAGGTCCGAAGATGGGAGTTTAGAGCCCGTAGGATCCTTTGCAATTACGGAACTTGTTACCGGAGATTCGGAGGGGACGGCGTCGTCGGCTAACCCGAAGACAAACCGAACTCCCATTGTCACTCAAACACCGGACACTCCACCGGACTCTAAGTCTAAACTCTCGAGGTCTGTGTTAAGTGGGTGCCGCCAGGAGGCTCCAACTCCGGACAGCCCCACGGACTCTCGCTTCTCTGTCCATCCCTCGCCTTTTAACGAGGCTGTGGACTTAATGCAATCACTCGCCATTACGGAAGGATCGCTTCCGAATTATGCCCAGCCCGGACTAGGTGCTCAGAGAGGGGAATTTTATGCCCCACCCACCACCCACTTCATTGCCACTGTCAAGGATCTAACCGACATGCTAGACTATGCTTCCGAACACATCGACGGTATGGACAACGACACCGGAGAAGAACAATGCAAAAACCCTCTATTTATTGGACGATGGACGGCCACCTCCAAATACGACGTGTACATGGTGGACACACCCAAAGAGGATGGCGACGATTGCAAAGAGAATCCGATTGAGGACAAGCCTGCCGAAGAATCTCCAAAACATCGACGTCAGCGGCGCCGCTCAAAATTGCGTCACCATAAAGACAGCAATACCAGCACCAAAGATAATAACACTCCGGGGAACGCCGAAGACCCTGAAGCCCCTGTCGAGCCAACATCCGAACAGGATGATTGGGAGGATGGGCAAGTTAATCCAGATGATCCTATCGGGAAGGAAGACTCGGAGGACAGTAATTACCTACCGATCTCCGAAGAGGATGTGAGCCTCGGCGACGAAGATTTCATCGTGCCGGAGGAACCCCTCGAACAGGAACGCTCCAAACGCCGGTTAATCGCCACTGCAAGAAGCCTGAAAAAGAAGCAGAAGCAGCTTCGAGATGATAAGGATCTACTCAATTACAGATGGACTAATGTCCTGGCGGGCAAGGAATATGGCCTCAAGTGCCCAACTAAGAGTTACGCAAAGAGCAAGCTACTGCCTCAATTCGATGACGAGGCCCTTGAGCCCATACAGCCAAAGCATAAAGCTGCTGACGAGCCCGACCAACCCCCACAGGAATGGGACAGACCGGCTACTCATGCCGAACACCAGCCCGCACCACCCTGCCCTCGAGGCAAGGAGGTAACGGCCTCGGGATATACATACGACTTACGCAAGGACCTGGACAATAGAGCCGGTCAGACAAGATCAATCTACGGATCCAGGGGCGTGCTCCAATGCACGAGGGCGGCCTTCTGACTTGGCGGGACAGACACAACCTCGCACGGACTGAAAACCGCATATGGCCCCCGTCCGAATGACGCCACGATTCCGCCCGGTATAGAGGCGCCGCACACCCCCTATGCTTCACCAATGAGGTAATGGAGCACCACTTCCTAGAAGGGTTTAAACCCATGAACATTGAATCATATGACGGTACAACAGATCCCGCGGTATGGATCGAAGATTTTCTTCTCCACATTCACATGGCCTACGGTGACGATCTACATGCCATCAAATACCTCCCCCTAAAGCTTAGGGGACCAGCTCGGCACTGGTTAAATAGCTTCCCAAAAAATTCTATTGGCAGCTGGGAAGATTTGGAAGATACCTTTAGAGACAACTTCCAAGGTACCTATTTACGGCCCCGGATGCCGATGACCTTAGTCACACAGTCTGGCAACCCGGAGAGTCAGCCCGAAAATTCTAGACAAGGTTCTTAACTAAAAGGAACCAAATAGTCGACTGTCCGGACGCCGAATCCCTAGTGACCTTTAAACACAGCATCTGTGATGAATGGCTCGCCCGACACCTCGGCCAAGAGAAGCTAAAGTCCATGGCAGCACTTACAGCACTCATGACCCGCTTTTGCGCGGGAGAGGATAGTTGGTTAGCCCGTAGCAACAATGGCACCAGCGACCCCTGGTACTTCTGAAACCAGAAACGGCAGCTGCAGGCCCCAACGCAACAAATACAAGCATCAAAGTAACAATGATAATACCAAAGACACGGCGGTCAATGTCGAATTCAGTGGCTCCAAATCCGGTCAACGGAAGAAGCCATTTAAAAGAAATAAAGATGGCTCATCTAGCCTGGACCAAATACTCGATCGACCTTGCCAAATTCATGACACCCCTGACAAGCCTGTCAACCATACCAACAGAAGTTGTTGGGTCTTTAAACAACTCGGTAAGCTAAACACCGGACATAAGGAGAAGGGGTCGCCCAGTGAGGACGACGACGATGAGCCTCACCCACCGAACACCGCGGGACAGAAGAAATCCCTCCCCCCCTCGAGGTCAAAACGGTGAATATGATATACGCTACTCACATCCCCAAGCGGGAGCGCAAGCGCGCTCTAAGGGACATCTATGCGATAGAGCCAGTCGCCCCAAAATTAAATCCATGTTTAGGCTGTCCGATCACTTTCGATCAGAGAGACCATCCGACTAGTATCTATCGCAGAGGCTCGGCTGTGTTGGTACTCGACCCAATTATCGACGGGTTCCACCTTACGCGGGTCCTCATGGACGATGGTAGCAGCCTTAACCTGATCTATCAGGACACGTTCTGCAAAATGGGTATTGATTTGTCAAGAATTAAAGCCACCAAAACTACCTTTAATGGAGTAATACCTGGTGTAGAGGCCCATTGCACAGGCTCAATCACATTGGAAGTTGTCTTCTATTCGCTCGACTTGATCTTCGACATTGTCCCCTTCCGTAGCGGTTATCATGCATTGCTCGGACGAGCGGCGTTCGCTCGCTTCAATGCGATCCGGCATTACGCATATCTCAAACTAAAGATGCCCGGAGCAAGCGGTGTTGTAATAGTCAATGGAAACACGGAGCGCTCCCTCTGTACAGAGCAGCACACAGCAGCCCTTGTAGCGGAGGTCCAGGGCGGCCTTATCAAGCCAAACACTACATCGGCAGTCAAGCCCTCGGACACTGTTAAAAGCGTCCAGACTACTCGGTAGAGTGACGGTCCGGTTCGTGCGGACCTCGATTAGCAATTTGTCCTCTGTCTCAGCCCCAGCTGAATTGCGGCATATGTGCCATGCGTACATAACTACGCACTACAGATACCATGGGCCAAGACGAAGGCATAGTAAAGACAAAGTCCACAATACGGCTCGACCCTACCTAGACCCTTATGTTTCTTTTTCTCTTATTTTTCTTCCTTTTCCAGGTTCCTTACAACCACTAACACCTTCCGACGGTACTGAGGGCCCTTTTTTAGGTCCCTTATGAGAACCCGATCGTTGATGCTTTCGAAGGATAATACACCAAGGAGGAAAAATAGCATGGACGTGTGGGAGGGTATCTAAAGGATCTTTAAAGATCACCTCTTCCTTTTGAGGACCCACGCACAGCTTTCCTCGGTTCCCGGCATGTAAAATAGCCTTGATGCTTATCATATCATTTGTAAACATACGTCTTGACGTATGAATCAGACTATAACGGAAAGAGTTTTTTGTACTGGCTTATTTCCTAATCTATATTCCCTCTTTTTTCGTCTCATCACCATGTACACCTCGGTACGACTTAAATCGCCAGGGGCTCCATTCGGCCATGTACATTTCTTCAAAATAAAATAAAGTCCGAACACTTTTCTAGTACAATTCGGCGTCTCGAATATAGCATTATATGCATCGGCTCTGAATCATGTCTTTGGTCAATAGTTGGGTTTTCCGGCTCCTATGGTTGCTACCTTACATTCGGCTCATTCAGCTATGGTAGTAAAGGGAGAACTACTGCGGTTGTTTTTCCGACTCATTCGGATAAACACCTCAGTAGAGAAAGCCGAAAACTGTCTGTCATGATGTTGCGAGAGCTGGTCAGCTATTCAATGACTAAATATAAATCTATCACGATTTTTTACGCATTATGCGAAGGACCGGTCTATGCTCGGTCAGGCGTCTACATCACCCAAGTTTGTATAATCGAGCAACACCAGGGGCAGCGCCTATAACCTCATTGTCAAACTCCTATGGCTAAGTGAGAGCCATAACGCCACATAGTCCGATTACCCAGTTCGCCGCACTGACACCTCCTTAAAGGACCACGCTGGTTGGGTCAAGTGTGTCTAGGTTCCATTCCGAACACCCCCATACTACCTATGTGGGTGCTGAAGCCGACGACTGGCTAACTCTCAGATACCGCAAATGGCCACACAGGAGCAAAGGATTTCAAAGTAAAACAAGCAACACATTGTACATAAGCCTTGTTTTATAATACAAAGTACGGGCATTACAGGTACATTCATTCGAAAATAGTGTTCTTCGAACACTAGCCCTCTACAAATGCGGGAACCTTCCAAGACTTCAGCAAAATACCGCTCGGGTGTGCGGTGCTCCTTGCCTGTGGGCGGTCCCTCTGTTGCCAGCTTGACGGTGTTCATCTTCACCCACTGTACCTTGACGCGAGCGAAGGCCGTCCGGGCACCTTCGATACAGACCGACCGCTTTATGGCATCCAGCCGGGGGCAGGCACTGAGTAGCCGCTTCACGAGCCCGGAGTAGCTGTCGGGTATGGGCTCGGCGGGCCAGAGACGGATTATAATGTCCCTCATAGCTAATCCAGCCACCCTATGAAGTTTGGTCAACTGTTTCGGCTGATCGCTGAGGGGCACCGGATGCTCTGGTGCAAGGTACTGCGACCAGAACAACTTTTCCATCAAGTTCCCGTCTTCGGTTCGGAAGAACTCCATAGCATCAGTAATACTGTCGGCATCCTAGGAACGGGGGTTGAGGGAGTCCTGGAATAGGGGGTCCTTGGACAGCAGGACTATATACTTTGGCTGGACTGTTGGACTATGAAGATACAAGATTGAAGGCTTCGCCCCGTGTCCGGGTGGGACTCTCCTTTGTGTGGAAGGCAAGCTTGGCGATTCGGATATGTAGATCTCCTTCTCTATAACCGACTCTGTGTAACCCTAGCCCCCTCCGGTGTCTATATGAACCGGAGGGTTTAGTCCGTAGGACAACAACAATCATAATCATAGGCTAGCTTCTAGGGTTTACCCTCTATGATCTCGTGGTAGATCAACTCTTCTAATACTCATATCATCAAGATGAATCAAGCAGGAAGTAGGGTATTACCTCCATCGAGAGGGCCCGAACCTGGGTAAACATTGTGTCCCCCGCCTCCTGTTACCATCAGCCTTAGACGCACAGTTCGGGACCCCCTACCCGAGATCCGCCGATTTTGACACCGACATTGGTGCTTTCATTGAGAGTTCCACTGTCACTACAAAAAAAATACACTTCCGTGATGATACGTGTTTGTCACAGTAGGTTGCTCTTTTGTCATGCATGTACATCCATGACAAATTTATGACAGAATCAAGATAATCATACCTGTGCTGTCGTAGAAGTGTTCCATGACATTACCAAAATTATCATCACGGAAGTGTCCACTTCCATGACGATAAATCACGCGTCACAGAAGTGCTTTCGTCAAGGGTGACCAACACGTGGCATCCACCGTAACGGAACGCCGTTAAGCTATCGGGTCGGGTTTTGGATGTGATAACCCGTTAACAGCCCCGACCAATGGGAAATTTCCACGTGTAAAATTCTTATTGACCGGACGAAACACTTGTCAGCTCGTCAGTGGGTCAGATAGGCGCCAATGATACGTTGACACGTGGCATGGCCCAACAGAGGCCCATTCCTGTGAAAAGGCCGGCCCGTTTTACTTGGTTAAAAGGTGGCGGGCCGGCCCATGGAAAGCCTATTAACGGCATGTTCGCATATAGCCTAGTTACAGCCCGCTAACCCAAGGCCCGTTACGCCCTATCCGAATTAGGCCCAGTAGCGTCATCTGGGCCATCCAAGATGATTCCAGCCCGTTTTCACTTCTGTCCCATTTATGGCCCTTGACGTCTTTCGGCCCATATGAGGCCCTATGTAACTCTTGGCCTATTAACGGCTCATGGTGAAACTGGCCCGTAATGAACAGTGTATCACTTTATACCCATTAACGGCCCGTTATTCCATTGGGCTATTTCCAGCCCATGTTATCTTTCGGCCTTCTCAGAGCCCATTTATTCTTGGGCTCATTTCCAGCATTCGTTTACTTACGGCCCGTTACTGTCATTTTCTGCTTGTGGGCCAAATTCAGCCCGTGGTTACAGTCGGCCCGTTTGTGGTCCGTTAATACGTTGGGCTGTTTTCATAGCGTCATCAAATACGGCCTATTAACGATGGCCCGTTACGGTCGGCCCATGAACGGACAATTCCAACTCTAGCCCGTTTACGGCCATAATGCGGCCTATTATTGGCCCATGTTTGGCCAATCGATCATACGGCCCGTATAAGGCCCATTGATGATACGGCCCGTAGAAGGCCCATTGTTTCTACGGCCCGTAGAAGGCCTACTGTTTCTACGGCTTGTAGAAGGCCCACTGTTTCTACGGCCCGTAGGATGCCCAGTGTCACTACACTAAATATTAGCCCATGGTTATTGTGGCCTAGTTTTTAAAAATAGATTATTGCAGCCACTAGTTAACCGCGGAAAAAGAACTGCAATGACTACAAGCAAACAAATAAACAAGACAACAAGGAAATAAATAAGCAAGCAACTAACGCTAGGCTATCACGACTATTACACATATTACATCCACTGGGCATCAAAGTTCGCCACCAGTGCAAATATAGGGAACAAAGCAGCATATCATATACACTGGCCGTCAAAATTGGCCACCAGTGCAAATAAACACGGCGGCAAAACAAGAGAATACCTGAAACAACTTCAGAAGAGCTCAAGAAATGGTATCCTGGGTATCCACCATGCTGGCAATAAGCTTAGCAAGCTGATTAGCTTTGTCCTGTTTGGCGCTAAAATCCTCCAACGCTTGCTGTTGCACCAGAAAGTATGCATCTGAATGCTCCAAGGACTTCCGCAGTCCTTTCGCTTCTTGTCGCAGCACAACTGAACGATGTCTTTCAGCTTGTAGTTGAGACTCAAGAAACCGAACTGATTGAGACAGTGAGTTTGAATAGCTTGTGCAAGCGGTAGTGGCCAGTAACTCCGACACTAAACCAAGACAGGATGTGTCACTATCCTGAACCTTATCTACATTACTTCCTTTACCGTTGCTTAATAAGGCACTCTTCCCCAATATTCTGTCAGCATTCTAAGAGAAGAAACAAGCAGACACATAACAAGTTTAGCATGTACTAGTATATGAAACTCATTTCGGTGAACCAGTTCATTAGTAAGGTGGACAGGATTAAACTACCAAGTCATCTATTGCCAAGTACTAGTACATAATAAAAGCATCAAACAAACATATATCTATGTCCTATGGTAGCAATGGAATCTTAAATTAGAACAGTTGTTCTTCAGGTTTAGGCACTTGTTCTACATGAACAGAGTATAGTAAGACGCAAGAATATAATACTTAAAAATAGAAAATGAGCTCATATACCTTACCACATTCTTGGTTCGGGACCAGTACAGAACAAGGCATTCCCAGTCATCGTCAAGTAAATGTGTCTCAGGAGAACGTAAGGGAATTTGATGAGTTTCTTTGTTGGTGAAGTATGTTTTCTTCAGGTAATTGTGATACTGCCACCAAGCATTCTTGAAGGTAGCAGAGGTATTAGCACAGGTTACCTCATCCCGAGTTTCCAAATCGGTCCTTCTCTATAGAGAAAAATGGGAAATTTTGCTGTATTATAACCATCATGGAGGTAGGATGTATGGGACGAAGCAAAGTAATTGCCATGAATAACATTACTTACACATAACTCCTGGACAAACACCTGCAACTGGCATTTTCCTTCATCTCCAGTATAATATTTCCAAGATGGGAAGATACGCACATACAATTTAACAACATCAAATGCGATAGATGCTAAACTACGACTAGCTGGTTGTGCTTCCTCCACAGGAATAGGCGTACTAACTGGTGGAGTTGGGGTTCGCCGTGATAGTACTGGTCCTTTGGGCACTGGAGCTGCCTTACTAACTGCTCTTGTTTGGGAGCTCTGTGGTGGAGATGGTGTTGTGTCAACAGGAACTGGGTTACTATCGGCTGGGGTTGGGGTTAGATTGGGTGAAGCTGGTTCTCTATCCATCATAGTAGGGGTACAATCTACGAGAGTTTGGGTTATGTGTGGTAGGGCTGGTTCTTGTGCATGTACAACCGGGGTGCTATCTCCACCAAGAGGTAGCACTGTTTTATTTGAAGACCGTGTTTTTAATCCGCTAGATACTGGCATCACCTGCTCCAATTCAAATGGCTGATAAACAGGAAACATAGTTGAATGTACAGACATTGTATGAGAGACAGATGCAATAGATAGTGTGGAAAAAAGAGGGCATGCAATAGTTGACATGTATATTGTTTAACTAAAACGGATAGCATAACATAATTTCACATATATGATGTCTATCTAAACTGGATAGCATAGCATAACATAATTCAAAGATATGATGAATAACTAAACAGGATCCCATGACATAATTCACCTACATGTTATCTAAGTAATCAGGATTGCATCATTTAATTCACATATGTGATTTATATGCTAAATAGAGGGCATTCGACATGATGTATGAACTAAGAACACGGTGTTGAATATTGTGTATATGATGTCTAAACTATGCAATGCAAGACACCGTATGCATGATATGTGCAGTATAACCGTGCCAAGTTAGAGCATACACCTCAGTGGGGGAATAGGACTGGTCACCTGTCTCTGAATCCATCTCTGAGGAGCTATCGGGACCCAACAAGAGATCTGCTTTGACAGGTAGCACTGATTGCTCTGAACGACTTGTTTTCACTCCAGATTTTCCATCTCCCACCCAAATGGCTGATTCACAAGAAGAGTAGTTTAATGTACAAACATTGTCGACAAATGGAAATGTAATGAAGGAAAGGATGGGCAACATATCATTCAAATATATGATGCCTGGTTAAACAGGATGGCATTGCACATTTCACATATATTATGGCTTGCTAAAAGACATGAGACTGCATAATTCCCATATATGATATAGAAACTAAATAGGTGGCATTACAGAACATGTCTAAACTAAGCAGATGACATATATGATGTCAAAAGTAGGCACTACAAGGCAACATATGCATGATATGACTAACATCATCACGCCAAGGTAGAGCAAACACCTTGGGGGGTAAATAGGAGTGGTCAGCGGCGTCTGAATCTGCCTCAGAACAGATATCTTCCTCTGGATTACAATCTGGAGAGGGGTGGGGAGGGTTTGCCATTGAACCCACCATGGAGCGATGTCTGCATGACATTGTATTGCCGCGCAAAACTCTTCTCTTTTTCTCTACATGTTTAGCATGACTATGTACAATATATGACATGTATACGAAAAAAATATGGTGAGATTATGTAAGGAGAGCATGCAGAAATTTAGAGTGATGGTAACAAACAGTGGATCGATGTTTTTCCATTGAACCAAAATAGCCCTAATGGATCGACATGAATGTATAGTAATAAGTGATGCAACAAGTGTACAACCTCTTTGCCGTAGCCGTGTCGACCTCAGCATCATTGGGTTGGTCGCTGAAGCAGTTGAGGTAGAGGTGGCTGTCGGAGGTGTGGAGGAAGATCTGAGGAATCTGTAGACAGTGTCCAGGGCACTGCTCTGTTGTGATGGATCGTTCTATCATTGGAGCAGCTCCGGTGAGCCGTAAGACGTCAAGGCTGAAGCAGCACAAGACAGACATCATCAATCTCAAGTGGGATTCTAATAGCATCTCCAATAGATGATGTAAAATGGATGTAAAATTAACATCACCCAAAACCACATGACTACAACTGATGAGGTAAAAACTGTTGACTCTGAACTTAACTGTCGTAACTGAAATTTATTGTGGAATCTGAATGCTACTGTCGAAACTGAACGCAATGGTAGCAGAGAGGCACATGACATTTAGTTTAGGGAGGGCCTGCAGTTCATCTTCAACCTGCACCCCCCTGAGCCGCCAGCCACCACCGGCCGAACCGCCGGCCCCAGCGCCGCCTCTCCACCCCGAAACAACTCGCCACCGCCCGCCCAGCCAGCCCTCTAGGCCCCCGCCCCCCCACCCTGAACCCTAAGATACATAGTGGGGTACCTCTCCGGCGAGCCCCCGTCCCCGCTGCGGGTGGTTCTTCCTTAACTCTGGCGAGCCCCCCCCCCAACCCCTGAAAATCGACTGACCCAAAAGTCGATTCAGTCGACTGAAGTATGGCTTAATCGGAGCAGAGCAGTAGCACAAGCGAGGGGGAGAGCAGCAGCAGCAGCAGCTGGGCGAGCGAGCGACCGAGCGAGAGCCGGAGTAGCAGCAGCAGATCCGGCTGGTATGGACGCCGTCGCCGAAGGGGCCTCGCACTGGGGGAGAGCCGCCGTGGAGATGTCACCCGCGGCGCCGGCTTCAAGGTAGCCGCTCCATCGGGGCGCGGGATGGAGCATCGTCGACGCGGGGAGGTCGAGTTAAGGAGAAGGTGCGATGCGATGAGTGTACAACCTCTTTGGTGGCGCCAAGTAGGCCTTGGCTTCGTCCGAGGAGTCGGTGAGGATGCTGCGGTTCCGGTGGAGCAGGTTAAGGCAGCGCTGTGGGGATGGAGCAGCCGCGATAGACGACGCGATCGTCGAAGCAGCTCCTTGGAGGTGGAGGACGGGGCGGCTGAACCGGCGGGACGGTGAGATGGACGACGGATCCTCATCCGGGGAGGTGGACGAGGGACGTTGAGATGTTGCGGTGGACGATGTCGTCGGGGAAGAGGCTCCGGCTGGGCAGCGGTGACGTGGCGGACGGAGGAGGGTGGGGTTTCGCGGCTGGAGCGAAGAGGTTATGGTGGCCTGGGATTTCGAATGGCGAAAAGGGGGTGATGGGAGGGCGTGAAGCATGACTTACGAACGCGCTTGTCCAAAATGTAGGGTGTGTTACAAAAGTACCCCCACCGATTTGAACTAGCGGCCCTTTCGGCTCAGGGTTAGAAGGGGGATTTCACGTGTCGGGATTTGGCAGCTAGAGGGAGTTCTCGCGCGCATTGTAATTTCGGGATAGCAAGGCGCAGGTTGTGAAGGCGCCGGTTTTGGGAGCACAATATCTGAATTTTTCGGGATATAACAAGACGCGGGTTGAATTTTAGGGACAAGCCTAACGTGTAGTAACATTGTACTTGTACGTACCAAATCAATTCACACTTCCCTCAACCAAAAAGAAAACGAAAAAAATAAAACTATTCACACCACACAAAGAGAGAGTCTTGCCCCGTTTTACTATACAAATGCTATTCAAAGCTGCTCCCTCCTTCCATCTATATAGGGCCTAATGAGTTTTTTGATGCTAACTTTGACCAAATATTAGAGCAATGATATATGACATGCAACTTACACAAAGCACATCGTTAAATTCGTCTGTGAAAGGTTCTTTCAATGATATAATTTTCACATTGTGCATGTCATGTACTATTAATCTTGTCAATAGTCAAAGGCGGTCTTAAAAATCTCATTACGCCCTATATAGATGGAAGGAGGGAGTATGAATCCATGTTATGTCCGATTAATTTTTTTTCGCTTGCTGTATAATGCATGTAACCTACTCATACCAACATTTTAGTGCATTCCAAATGTCTATACTACCGCTGCAATTCGAACTAAATTTGAATTTGTTTCTCTATTTCAATAAGAATCTACAATCATGATTGTTGCCAACTTCAACCATCATAGTTTCCTTGCTATCCGCCAGATATAAATCAAATGGCCTATAATGCAGGATGGCAGGCACACCATCATCAACAACTCCGTTTTTTATAAGAGTAGAGATAAAATATATTAAATGTAGTATACCATGTTCATAACCACACCATGTGTATCACCGTTATATATATTCACACATCCGTCGGTTTGAAATACTATGATAAATTCTTCGAATATCCGAATTCGCTTTTTATAATGAAGTATATATGATCTCTATTCGTCTTTTACACCCACACAACCCTCTTATCTTTGTAGCTAGCGCTAACTTTCTCTTGTGCATGCACACGCCTACATCCCTCTCACCCTCCCTCAGCATTCTCTAGCTCCATCGCGCAAATTCGTCTTTTCACTTTAGGTCGTTCACCCACGGTGTGTGTAGGCCCCCCAGCTCCTTCTTTACGGCACACATCGATCGATATGCCTCTCTAGCCAGGTGTGCCTAGCACAAACACAAGCTTCCCCTCTTCTCTTGTCACCGTCCATGCCTCACTCCCACCACTCTTTTCATCATTCTCGTACTCGCACACTCCTCCCCCTCAATATAGTATGCCTCTCGTACCACCTCCTACATGCATCCCTCTCTCTCTATCCTTCTCCTCGTGCCTCATTTGTTTCTAACACACACATGCATGTATACCGACCGATCGACTTTAACTACCCCCCCATCGTTCGACGTACCACACAAGTTATGTCTCTCCTTTCTCTAAGAAAGGGCGATTGATCTTCCTATGTAGTTACGTCTGCTTACCACAGCCACATCGTCCCCCCTCATCATTCATGCATGCCTCCTGACCCGTCTCTCACACGCACGTGCACAAACAACAAGCAGCCATCTCCACTCTTATTGATATTGCGGGCGTGCCCTCCGTTTGTCTAGCAAGCCTATCCCACCATTTGTTAGAAGCAACTCCACTACCACCCCCTCTAACACTCTAGCTCTGTCTCTCTCCCAACCTTATTCATCTCCTGCACATATGCATGGATGCCGATCGATCTCCCTTAATACATGAGGCAGATCGATCTCCTTAATACATGAGGTAGGCCTCTCTCCTCCACACATATACCAGCCATTGTACCTCTATAGTTAATTGGGCCTCCCTCTTCCCCCACCACACACCGATAGTCGAGCGCTGCAGGTAGGTATCCATGCCACAGAGACAAACTGCACATGTCCCATCTCACGTTCCAGTAGGCCAACCACTCTATATCTTTGACGTGGGCACACACAAATTCGATGGCACTCTTTATCGATCGCGCGCGCACACACACACACATCATCCCTCTCTTCGATTCTATGGACACTTCAAGCAGATGATACCTCCACTCTCTTCTCGTGGATCGCCCCCTCTATATATATGTTATATCCAGGACTCTATTTCACACACATTGCATATGTTAAATTTTTTGATTGACCCCCCCACACACAAAAAAACACTCTCAAGAACCCACACACTATATCTCTCTAGGTTTGTATCTCTCTGAAACAACCCCACGTAGGTGGTGTACGTATACAAGAAGAGAATAGGTGCACCATGCACGTACTCATGCTTCGTGCCCAGCCACACCCGTGCGGGTACACGGTGGAGCTCATTTCTTTACGAAATGTCAGCCCACGTGCTAATTTGAACGCCTGTAGCGGTTGTTTACCTAGGGAGGTCGTGTACCACGTGTGCACGAAACAAAGTTCGACTTGATGCGTTGCCGCGTTATTTTTAAATAAAGTTATAGCGCTCAATGGAACGTACACAGAATATAAAACGATTTTTATGGAGGAAAAGGTAGTCCGCTCTTCAGAGTATCTTACACAAGGCTCCGGTGGCCTCTCTCTCTCTCACCGTTGGTCACTGATCCGGCCGCATCCCGTCCGCCGAGGGAAAGGGAGTATGGTGGCCTCTCTCTCTCACTGTTGGTCACTAATCCGGCCGCATCCCGTCCGCCGGGGGAAAGGGAGTGCGGTGGCCTCTCTATCTCACCATTGGTCACTGATCCAGCCGCATCCCGCCCGCCGGGGGAAAGGGAGGAAGTGCATCGTTTCTCCGTTCGACGGCGCCGAGGCAGCATGTCCCGATCTGCGGTACACGCCGTTCTCTCTGGCTAAGCTCTAGCGCGGCAGGCCCTACGCCACTTGCTCGCAGATTCTGCCTGCCGCCGCTCACCTAGTATCCCCTCCGGCCTTGCTCCACTGCTCGTTTTCCCACGTCGCTACATGTAGATATTCCATAGTTCTTTGCCCAAAACATAGCTTGTCCGGCGTACTTTCCATATTGCATTCTCGTCCTCACACCGTTTTAGACAAACACAACCGTGTTGTTATCTTCCCTTAGGACAAGGAATATGCTTCTTTTTTGTCATCGCATGTGTCATCAACTATTATTGGCCAGTAATTGTTTCCTTTCTACCTCTTTTTTTGCAAACAGGGCTATCCATTTCACGTCGTTGCTATTGCGACCTTTTGGTGAACTGCACAAATCACTTTTTTCTTAAGAGTGTTTTGTGCAGTTGTACTAAAATGTCACACGGGTAACGTCTCTACATTTCAGTGCGACTGCACAAAGGGATATTGGTTTTGCTCTATCCTCCTCATCCAACTCCGAGCCTAATCTTCTCCAACTAGTTAGTCTTAAGAGAGACTGCAAAGGTGACCGGCTTCTATTTGTGTGTTTATTGTTTCATCAACAGTCCTCTATTATCATAATCACACTTGATATCTTTGGAACTGGGACGCTCAACTCTGTTTTAGTGGAACTGCACAAAATGATCTGAATGTTGCATGCTCCAGACAGCTACTTTTTTCCCAACATGCCTTGTTGATTTAGACAGACCTGGGGGGACGTTTCTGCCAATGAAAGCATGGATCAATTTTAATTTAACACCTTCTCACAACTTTGTTTTCAGTTGTGATGTAATTATTAGCTCTGATCTGCTAATAATTGACATGCATTAGCAAGGAAGTTAGTTTTTTATTGTTTCCGAAAGAGCATCGATGGCAAGACACGTGAAACAAAAGCTGAAAGCTCACACCATTGTACAATTTCATGTCGCTGGAAAATTATTTGTATAGTACATCAATTATGTAAACAAATGATGGAAGCTTGATAGCATTGCCATAAGCCTCTTCATCATCCGGGTCCACGTGCCATGCACAAAATTATACTCCTTCGTTCCTAAATATTTGTCTTTTTACAAATTTCAAACGGACATATTTTAGAGTGTAGATTCACTCATTTTTATTCGTATGTGTACTCCATCCGTTCCTAAATATTCTATTCGTCTTAACAGAGATTTCAACAAGTGACTACATACGGAGCAAAATGAGTGATCTACACTCTAAAATATGTCCATATACATCCGTATGTGCCATTCCATTTGAAATCTCTAAAAAGACAATTATTTGAGTAGTCACTCTTTGAAATCTCTAGAAAGACAAATACTCCGGAGTATATGTAAGAACCGAGGGGGTAGTGCACAACCGCATGGGAGACTCAGCCCGGTCTTTGCGCCGCATTAATAGTGAGTAATGAGCAGTCAAATCATAAGCCCCACCTTTCCCACTGTAAGTTGCTCTGAAGAAGCAACCATCAATACGCTCTTCTTTGAATCCACTCATACTACTCCATCCGTCACTGTTTATACAGCGCACTTCAGAAAAAAGAAAAAAATCTGTGGGACCAAGGCGACTAGCGATCAGCCTGAAAAATAGCATTGGTAGTTATAGCACGGCGTCTACTACTAGAGGGAATAATGCGTACACACATGCATGCAGTGCTTCCACCCCGGGCACACACATGCATGCACTCCGTAGTAGTAGAGTACATGGAGAGAAAATTGTGGACTTGATTGCGATTACCACGCCCTAATTAATTGAGCATTAAACCAAACGCGTCTAAAGTCTCTCTGGTGGTGGAAATGCATTGAGAGAAATGCATCATAATGAAGCATGCCCTGTAAACTGTGATGGAGGGTGGAGTAGTATGAAGGTGCAAAACCAAGTACGCGTACTACTGCGCTTGGCTCTTCGCCCCTTCGTGAAGTCGAACAATGATGGTACTCTGCATGTTGGGTACTACAGTGTAGGACTTTGCCTTTGACAATCTGACACCGAATGTACTGATGCATGTCCACCGAGGGTAGGTTGCATTAGTCAAAAGGCGTAAGCGAGCTTCACCTTGTCCTGCAAGCTTCTCCTCGTTCTGCGAGTTGACGGGACACACCAAAAAGTAGTGCTAGTCCATACTCCCTCCTTTCCGGTTAATATGGCTTAATCTTTTTTGCGGGTAAATGAGAGAGCTTTATTCATATATAAGCATTCTTAGGACAATCAGCCAAGACACTGGTCACTAGGAAGCGAGGTACCCCGCAAAAAAAGATGTAGGAAGCGAGGTGTTTCATCAAGCCAGCTCTCAGCCACATTCAAAGTGCAGCAAGCATGGTTCGCACGAAGATGCGCCGCAAGGTTTGCTGACCTGTTTACATGCTGAATAACAAAAAAGAGGAAATATTACTGAGCGCTACTATTTGTAACAGGATATGAGCCAGAATTAAGAGAGAATTGTGGCGAGTGTTCCATGCAATCAACTTCCATTATCACATGCGAGAACCCTCGAAGAGAACCAAATGTGTTGAAGATTGCTTTATCACATTTTAAAATTATAATAAGAGTGCAGACGCTCCTCCATCCAGTTCCTAGTACTAGTATAGTACGTACCTTTATGGACTATAGTAGTAGTACTAGTAAACTTTGCGCTTGGCTGTTCGGGAAGTCGAATAATAATAGCACTAGTAGTATAGTGTATGCTTCTGGCAATCTGACACCGAATTAACTGGTGCACGTCCACCGCCTGAGCGAGGGAGAGCTTGCATTAGTCAAAAGTTTCTCCTTGTCCTGTGAGCCAACGCACGCAAGCTTCTCCCGTCCCGCAACCTTCTCCTTGTTCAGCAAGTTGACGGGACACATCAAAGTAATGCTAGTCCATGCTGCCTCCTCTCCGGTTAATATGGCTTAATTTCAAACGAGATAAATACACTGTCTGTCACTGTATATTTGTAAAAATACGGCCAATGGACTTCATAATATGCTCATTGCGCTCAATATATATATTTTCCGGTGTTCATATGGTCACTAGCTCACCTTGACTGAGTATGTGTGTGCATGCACATGTAGGTTGAGCACTTGAGCGTGACCGTGTGTGTTCCGTCGTGTGCTCGGACATGCATGCATTAGGGCGTCGCGCGCGTTTTTGCGTCCATGTGTACGTGTGACTGTTGCATACACGTAGGGGGAGTACGTGTAGGGGCCACTAAGGAGCAGTCAAATCACACAGTAAGTTACTCGGAAGAAGCAACCATCATTTCACTCTTGAATGACACGTACACAATATAAAATGGTTGATTTGGAGAGAAAAAGAAAACCACTATATATACACTAGCAGGATCTTAAGCTACAAGCCCGCTTGCTTAGGTTGCTCTCTTCACAAGCATATAACGACGGGCCTGATCCCGCAGCTGGGGGAAGGGAACAATGTTCTGCATAGACGCAGTCGACATCGGCGATGGAGAAAACCCACAGTCGGTGCGTACCAATCGGGGGTCACCGCGGTATGGGCCGATGCCGCGTCCCAACGGCCCTTCTAGCTATAGCCCGACGTCCCAGGTAGTCCATCTTCTTTTTGGAGCCGGCTTGCTCCACTGTCGTAGCTCCATCTCCATGTCGATCTTTCTCTACTTCTACCGGCTTCTATTTGTGATGAGTTTATGTCTCATGAACTAGTGCCAGTACTATTATTCTAATCACACTTCTTCAATATCTTTGCCATCAGGGATGCTCAGGTCGATTTTAGTAGAACTGCACAAAAGCATCGTATGATCCGAGGGTGCCAGCCGTCTTTCCTTCCCGACATGGAAAGTGATATGGAACAAGAGGTACCAGAAGGTGGAGAACCAAAGAGTGCTGCTTCTATTGTTGCTGACATTCTCACTAAAGAATCTCCCTCTAGCACATTCCTTCGACGGGTTCTACCCGGCCAGGAAAGTAAATCATGTTTAGGGTTTAGGGTTTAATTCGTAGTGATCCCATCAGTAGTTTTTCTATCATACACGCTCTCACAACTTTTTTCTTTAGTTGTGAAGTAAATATTGGCTACAATCTATGAATCATTGAGATGCATCGGCATGCGTGTTAGTTTTCCTTTTTATTTGATGGAATGTTGTAACGGGGCAACCTTGGAATAGGAATGAAAATGGAGTGGAAAAGTTTCCATTTTTCCGGAGAAAAAATGGAAACGGAGAGAAACCAACGTTTCGTTTCGTTGGATCGCGCCATCAAGCAAAACCAACGTTTAAATCACGCCTGTTGTGTTCGTGTCTCACCCTCCTCCACGGCTCGACCCCACACGGTCGCTCGGCATGCCACTCACCGCAAACCGAGTAGTATACCATAACTTTCCCGCCTGCTTGTCGATGGATCACGCCATGGAGTACTAGCACTACTGGAAGAGATTGACAAGTTGGGGGAGGATAGCTAGTTGTAGCACGGACTCCCAAGAACTTACTACTGGAAGAGATCGCGCATGTTGTAGCCGGCTATTGCAACCTTTGATCGCGGAGCAGCCGCGTGCACCCGGAAGCGGCGCGGGCGATGCTCTCTCGGCTAGCGCGCTGCAATCCCGCCCGCTGCTGGAGGTGAGGAGGTGCAGCGTTGACGTTGTCGCCGTCGGCGACAGAGGAAGCCGATGCGCACTGTCTTCTCGGAGCCGGTGCTGGCGCGGACGAAGATCCTCAGCGCCCTTGTTCGCTGCCGTCGTGTGGGAAGATCCTGCTCTCCCGCCTAAACGACATCTCGCCCACCTGAGGTATAACTTCTTGTACTGGTCCAGCTCCCCAGGTCGCTGCGTGTGGGTTTTCTTCTATGCGACTACTCCCCAGCTCCCCATGCATAGTAGCTAGGGTTTGTGGGCTGGTCCAACATCACCTACTAGTACTATTATAGAGGAAATGCCACTCAAAAGGTTGTCTTGATTTATGCCTCGGTGGAGGTATACATGTTGTTTCAACAAGAAGTACATGGTGGTTGTGCAGTCATTGTCCATATGGTGGTAGTACTATCACTGGTTAAATGAAGAAATGCTTTTTTCTCAGGTATCCTGGTTTAGTTCCCATCAAGATAATTATGATGCTTCTGTTTGTTGGTGTACTTTTCATTAATTCTTATTGACAATTGAGATGTCGTTGCTAACCCTTTTTTATATTTTAGGAAACAACAATGCGTGTCTCCATACCCGGGCATGTCTTCCTCAATTTTAGTGGAACTGCACAAAATTGGATGGCCATTGTTGTTCCGCCTCACTGTCCTCTGCCACGTGGTTCTTCCTTCCTCGAGCTTGATTATTGAGAAGAAACATACCACAATGAGGATTTGTCGAACTTCTTAGGTGCCTCACCCAAACTTGATGCCAAATGGATGATGCATCACCACGAAGACCTATCGATGCTCATGGTTGCGCCTCATGGTTGCGTTGGCTGGTGAAGCTGATCAATTTTCAACGAAAAACAAGTTGTCTTCCATCAGTGCTCTTTGCTTGTTACGCACAAAGATGATATCCTTCGTCAGTTCACCTTGGTTGCATTGGAGACGCAGTCGTCTTTCACATTGGTGCAATTTTCGCTAGGGTTTTACGACAGGTGGGCCCAAAATGTGGCTGGCTCACCTGTCATACAACCAAAAGCAGGTGTAGTGAAGGCACCGGAGCTCAATCCGTACTACAGTAGTATATATATAAGCGGGAGGCTCAGCGCTTGTTCACTAGGGTTTGCACTCTCCACACGCTCGCCGCACTACATATATGTTACACGCTGGAGGCTCAGCGTTCATTTGCTAGGGTTTGCTATATTCAGTCTCTCACCCTCTCTTCACCAGATCTAAAGAAGATTGCGTTGGCCTCTTGTCTCTCTCTCCCCCCCTCACAGCTGGTGAAGGAGGTGTCCGTATCCCGTCGCACCGGGAAGGGGAGGAGGTGCAGCGTTCACTTTATCGCCTTCGGCGAGGGAGGCAATCCACTGCCAGCTGCGCTGTTCTCTTTCACCCAGCGCCTGTGCGGGAGGGCCACCGACCCCTTCTTCCTTGCTGTCGTACGTAGTGTGGGCAGATCCGGCCTCCCGCCGCACGCCTTGCCACATCCCGACGACCCTAAGGTATAAGTTTCTTTGAAACTGTCGTTGCTCTAGCTGCATGTGGATCTTTTTCGATCTGTAGTCGAATCTAGGTCTTTGTTCAAAGAGGAAAGAAGGGTGCGGTGGTCTGGAGCAAGAATCTAGGACGTGGTTCAGTGAGGAAAGGAGGGGCGGAAAGTAGTATAGACTGGCTATCCAGCCGCTTTGTAGGTCGAAAAGGGAAAAAGGGGGTAACCCAGTACACACATGTGTAAGGAACCGATCTCTTTGTTGAAAAGGGAAAGAAACCGGGGGGGCGGGTAGTTTGTGCATGACTAGATTTGTTGCCCTCACATAGGAAGAAGGTTTAAAGAGAACAAATATGGGACCAGCGCATATATGCTGCTTGGCTACATATTCTGCATCACCCATTTATACGTGTGGACGCACATGGTGCTGGCATGTCCCATGCAGCTATTTTGCTGTTGTTAATATCAGAATTAACTACTGATCTGTTTTAAAAGAATTTCTCTATTAATATGAATCAATGCAACCATTTTAGAAATGCTACTGTCCTATACTTTGTTTTCCATCAAGATAAGGTAGATGCTTCTTTTTGTGGCCGCATGTTTCATCCTCCTTTATTGGCCAATAATTGTTTTATTTTTTGCCTCTTAAAACAGGGATATCTATTCAACTTGTTGCTATAGAAAACTTAAATGTCACACCGGCAACTTTGCTTGATTTCAGTGCAACTGCACAAAACTTGATTGGATTTCCTATTCGTGTTGGTAGATAAGTATTTTATGTTGGTCATCTCATGAAAGGTCAGTACAGGCCTTCATCCACATGATTGTGAAGTGTGCTTTGAGATGCTGTGCTACTTGTATTGGTACTGTTTTAAATAAATGATGAATTGAAGCTATTGTATTCCTGTCTTTTCCCATTAAGTAGCAAACAAAAATGGGACCAACCTAGACATGATGCTTCTTGCTTTGTTACAACAAATTCAGCATCACCCCCTTTATAAGCCAGTAATTGATGCCACTCTTAGAATTAACTACTGAATCTTATTTCAAAACTGCAACACTTGTTAGGGATTGGCGGGATTACCATTTTTGTGGCCGCATGTTTCATCCTCCTTTATTAGCCAGTAATTGATTCCCTTTTTGCCTCTGTTTATACAGGGATATCTATTCAACTTGTTGCTATTGTAACATTTTGCTTCGCTACGCGAAACACTTTGCTTGATTTCAGTGCAACTGCACAAAACGAGATTGGATTTCCTATTCGTGTTGGCAGATTCGTACGTGATCTTGTGTGCGTCATGACAGGTTGGTACTTGCCCTCATCCACATGATCGTGCAGTGTGTTTTGAGATGTTGTGCTACTTGTATTGGTACTGTTTTAAATAAATGATGAATTGAAGCTATTGTATTGCTGTCTTTTCCCATTAAGTAGTGAACAAAAATGGGACCAACCCAGACATGATGCTTGTTGCTTTGTTACAACAAATTCAGCATCACCCCCTTTATAAGCTTTGTCGTTCTTTATACATGTTGAAACAAGGCATTGTTAAGATAATGTCTCAGTCAATATGAATGAATCACACTGATGGAGAATTGCTACTCTCCTGGTTTGTTTCCCATTAAGATAAAGTAGATCAGTAGATGCTTTTCTTCTGGGAGTACAAGTCATCAGCCGTTATTTCTTAGTAATTATTTCCCTTATACCTATTGTTGCTTACAGGGATATCAAAATTAAAGCTCGGTTTTATTCCGACTTCAATTTTAGTTGAACTGCACAAAAGGAGCCAATGTGTAAGGCAAACTGCTGCATTACTGGGTCTAGTTGGTCGTTCCACTTTGCAGAAAGAAGCAGTCACTGTTTGCGCTACATTACAGAAGGAATGACCTAGAAGATTTACAGAGTATTATTAGACACCGGTGACATGACTAGTCTACAGAGACCATTGGCAATTTAACAACACGTGGAGTGCCCTAGGCAAAAAGTGCCCAAACAAGTACAAAAGCTATGAGAGGACTCCACGATCATAGGCATTACATATTTTGAATGGGAAAAGCTTGTCCAAGTTTAATCATTGATGTTAGCAAGAAGACGTTAGTTTAATATATTGGAATTGGAAAACCTTGTCAAAATTTGCTCATTGATGCTAGCCAGAAGACATGCATTTGATATTTTTGAGTGGGAGGCCCTTGCTGTGAGCAGCGTCGAGTGTTTTTTCCTATTCATGTGTTCAGTTTAGAAGTAAATAGTTACTCTGCTGAGATATTCATGTGTTAAGAGTTTGTTCTGAATATTGTCTATGTAATGCCAGGCCTTGTGTTTGATTGCAAAGTTGAGCTTGGAATGTTGTGGCATGCGGCGTCACGAGCTGTTCACCGTGCCTCCTGAGAATAATGCTTCGTATTGTTTTGCATGTCGATCTAATGCCAGTGATTTGCTTGTTAAGAAGATCATCCTCTTCTGTTGTTTCCGTGCTTAAGAACTTAATCGTTTGATGTTTCATTCATAGCCTATACGACAAGTCGGGTAGGTTAGACGTGAAACCATATGATCTTCCGACCAACTCATGATATTAGGCCGTGATTGGATCGTCGTTTTCCAACCAACACCGCTTGTAAAACTGACGCTTGTAAATTAAAGTAGATGGTCTCGGGCGAAGGTGCTTGGTTGGTCGATTTCGACTAGTAAAATATCGGAAGTACTTGACACACGATAAAAACGCTGAACGACACTCGGACGATTGCTAATCCAGCCGTTAGCTGTTGTTTCTGCCTTGCCCATGGATGGCATGATACGCACGTCGTGCATGTATCGTCTGGTAATGTCGTCCATATAGCAGTGCTCGTAAAATATACACTGGTTTCTCAAATTACACGCGTAACCTGTCGGTTTTACTTATAGACCTCGGGCCCTCGGTTTCATTACGCCTGTATTTTACGCGTTGTTTTCGATGACGAGTAAATTACACTTGTATGTTAATACAGGTTTGAAATAAACCAGAGCTCCCAAGCGCGACCTTACCGTTTCATGCCGTATCAGTTTCTCGAAGGTGCTCATAGGTGTCTGATGATCCTGGCTTCCTGAATCAGTAGCGGGCGTTGTATCAGACCATCCGTAGGGCCCGCGAGGCCCTCTCCGTTGTCCTTCGAGTTATTGCGCTCGCCGTGGTGCCGAGCATTGTTAACATCGTCAACGAACATGAGGATTCAGGAGATGACTTAATTTTGACTGGATCACACTAGGGACCCACTAGGGCCATAGCCGTACGTACGCAAGTGCCTCCTTATTATGTACAACTATATTTTTTTGTTTTCTCCTGGTTTCCTGACATCACGGTCCCACACCATTGTCAACCTATGTAGTCAATATAAACAAGAGAATTGCACAAGGTGCGGCCAACAGCTGGGACCAAGCAGCTCGAGCAGTATTTGTGTTTTTGAGGCATGAGCACTGCAGAGTTTTTCTTGGCGATGATTTCATTGTTGTTCAGAGGAGAGCAGGGTATTAACTGGGCGGGCTGTGGCCCGTCTAGCCCAGGCCAGATATCCAGCCCAGATACTAATTTTTTTCAAGATGAAAATGGCTAGCCCAGCTATACGTCTTTTTGAGGAATACCCAGGCAAGGTCAACTTGTTATTCTCCCCCCCCCCGCTGGGCTGCAAATCTTTCCTAGGAGGGATGCATTACGCTTAATAGGAAAATGGGCTTTAAAAATAATAAATGGGATGTAATTATAAAAACTGGGCAGTAACTATAAAAAATGGACCAAACACGAAATTAGTTTATAAAATATTATTTATGGATTTTGAAAATCTTAAATTTTCATTGTTGCGAGCGCAATGTTTCGTTGGATTTTTATGTAATACAAATTTATATTTAATCTGACTAGAAATTTCAAGATAAAAATATTTCGGAGCCCATCAAAATGTGGGAAATTTTATTGAATTCTGTCTTCAATGGTTGGTTGAAATTATTAATCATTGTCCTAGCTAGAAAATGGGTTGTACTTTTAACAAACTATAAATGGGCTGTTGTAAATTCCATTAGAATTCCAAAATGCGTTGTACATTCTAACAAAACGCAAATGGGCTATAAGTTCTCTGCCACACACTTGTGGGCCTACTAAGTGACGCGTCCCCTAAAAAAAATAAGTTGACGTGTATGCAAGGCTTTAGCGACTTATTATAGTCAACACACGGTTCTAGCAGCAGTGGCCGTTGGATGTCTATCCAACGGATGTCGTGCTTCTTCTTCAATCTAGGATATTCTTAGCTTCGGCCGCCCAAAAAATGATTCCTCCCCCTGACATCTTGGGCGCACCGTTTCGGAGGCTGGCCTGTGGGCCTACTAAGTTGGAGCGTACCAAGGGCTTAGTCAACTTAGTCAATAATAAATGTTTCTATCTTCACTAACTGTACGATGTCCATCCAACGGCCGTAGTGCTTCTTCAACCTCTGGTCTTCTTGGTCCAGCCGCCCAAAGCAGCGCCGGTCGTGCTGCCTGCTCCTGCATCCCATGGCCGGCTATGCTGCCGCGGAGGCCTCAGCACCCCCATACTACTCCAACCGCTGGCCAGGCCATCCCTCCACTTACCCACACCCCCTGTTATTCTGCAGCGACGACAGCCTCACACCGTAGCCGAACCAGTGAACCCTCGTACTCCTCTCCGCGCGGGCTTCCACTGTTGCGTCTTCCCCGGCTCCGCGTCGTCCCCTTCCTAGGCCTCGCCGTCGTCCAGACCACCGCCCTGGTGCTCTCGGCACGGCGTGGTCAACATGGTCAACGACCGACTTCCATCGGAAGAGTACTGTACGTGGAGAGGCTGACAGCTGGGTCCAGGCGGCCGCAAGGAAGTGCCTCCTTATTACGCGCAAAATAATTATTCCTCCACCTTACAGCAGGGACCCACCGAACGGGCCACCTTATTTCGCGAAAAAAAACGTTTCCCTCCTGACTGCTCGGACCCACCGGACGGGCCAGCGTATTTCGAAAAAAAAATGTTCCCCCCGCTGTCAACTCGGACCCACCGGAAGTGCCTCCTTATTACACACAAAAAATGAATACTCCCCCTGCTAGCTGGGACGCACCATGGTGGGAGGCTGACTTGTGGGCCTACTAAGTTGACTGGGATGGGGGCCTTTGTCAACTTTAGTCAATATGAACGACTCTAGCTCCAGTGACCGTACGATGTCCATCCAACGGCCGTAGTGCTTCTTCAACCTCTGGTCTTCTTGCTCCAGCCGCTCAAAGCAGCGCCGATCGTGCCGCCTGCTCCTGCCTCCCGTGGCCGGCTGTGCTGCTGCGGAGGCCTCACCGCCCCCATACTACTCCCACCGCTGGCCAGGCCATCCCTCCACTCACCCACACCCCCTGTTATTCTGTGGCGACGGCAGCCTCACACCGCAGCCGAACCTGTGAACCCTCGTACTCCTCTCCGCACGGGCTTCCACTGCTGCGTCTTCCCCGGCTCCGCGTCGTCCCCTTCCTAGGCCTCGCTGTCGTCCAGACCACCGCCCTGGTGCTCTCGGTGTGGCGTGGTCAACATGGTCAACGACTGACTTCCATCGGAAGAGTACTGTACGTGGAGAGGCTGACAGCTGGGTCTAGGCGGCCGCCAGGAAGTGCCTCCTTATTATGGGCAAAATAATTATTCCTCCACCTTACAGTAGGGACCCATCGGACGGGCCACCTTATTTCGCAAAAACAACGTTTCCCCCCTGACTGCTCAGACCCACCGGACAAGCCAGCGTATTTCGCGAAAAAAATGTTCCCCACGCTATCAGCTCGGACCCATCGGAAGTGCCTCCTTATTACACATAAAAAAATGAATACTCCCCCTGCTAGCTGGGACCCACCATGGTGGGAGGCTGACTTGTGGTCCTACTAAGTTAACTGGGACGGGGGCCTTTGTCAACTTTAGTCAATCTGAATGATTCTAGCTCCAGTGACCGTACGATGTCCATCCAACAGCCATAGTGCTTCTTCAACGTCTGGTCTTCTTGCTCCAGCCGCCCAAAGCAGCGCCGGTCGTGACGCATGCTCCTGCCTCCCATGGTCGGCTGTGCTGCCGCAGAGGCCTCACCGCCCCCTATTATTCCCACCGCTGGCCAGGCCCTACTGTGACGGCAGCCTCACACAGCAGCCGAACCAGTGAACCCTCGTACTCCTCTCCGCACGGGCTTCCACTTCCTAGGCCTCGCTGTCGTCCGTCGCCCTGGTGCTCTCGGCGCGGCGTGGTCAACATGGTCAAGGAACGACTTCCATCGGACATGGACTGTACGTGGAGAGGCTGACAGCTGGGTCCACGGCCGCAGCAAGCAAGTGCCTCCTTATTACGTGCAAAATAATTATTCCTCCACCTGACAGCGGGGACCCACCGGATGGGCCACCGTATTTCACGAAAAAAATGTTTCCCCCCTGACTGCTGGGACCCACCAGCTACACCTTCGCACGCAAGGAAGTGCGTCCGGGCAAAAAAAACGATTCGCCCCCCTGACTGCTAGGACCCACCAGCTACATCTTCGCACGCAAGGAAGTGCCTGACAGTCGGGACCCACCTGGTCGAAGCGTACGTAGCGTTGTCATTCTGGCCGCGAACGTGTACGTACATATATACTTGTCGATGTAGAGGCGCGCACGTGTCGTAGCAGAGGCGCGCACGTAGCATGTACACGTACGTACAGCGGTCAGGGTGCAAGAAAGAAAATACGGCCACGTATGTGTACATACGAGCGAGGTCTCGAACGCCTACTCGCGCATACGTACGGCGAGGGCTCGTGTACATGGCTGGGTCGGAACGGAGAAACAGTGTCGTCGTCGTGTTCATGGGGAGGCAACGGAATGTGTCGTGTTCATCGGGAGGCCTTGGACGAAACAGGCGATGGAAACGAGGCATGACGTACCGCAGAACGGAGGAAACGGCCTTGTGTTCGACCGGCCACGTTCGAAACGGGATCATGTTCATCGGGAGGGGTGTGGCGTACCGCAAAATGGAGGAAACGGACCTCCTACGTTCGAAACGGGATCATGTTCATCGGGAGGGGTGTGGCGTACCGCAAAATGGAGGAAACGGACCTCCTACGATCGAAACGGGGGTCCTGTTGATCGGGAGGGGTGTGGCGTACCGCAAAACGGAGGAAACGGACTTGTGTTGGAGCGCTAGAGTCGAAACGGGGGTCCTGTTCATCGGGAGGGGTGTGGCGTACCGCAAAATGGGACTCCACGGGATACTGTTCATCTCCACCGTCGACCTCCTCCAGCCTCCACGGGCTCCTGTTCATCCAGCCTCCACCGCGCGCTACTCCACGGGCTACTATTCAACCACCCCTCCACCGTCTAGTGTTCATCCAGCCCTCCACACCACGGGGTCCTGTTCAACCAGCCCTCCACCGTCTATTGTTCATCCAACCCTCCACACCACAGGGTCCTGTTCAACCACCCCTCCACAGGCACCGCTCCACCGTCTACTGTTCATCCAGCCCTCCACACCACGGGGTCCTGTTCAACCACCCCTCCACCGTCTACTGTTCATCCAGCCCTCCACACCACGGGGTCTTGTTCATCCACCCCTCCACCGTCTACTGTTTATCCAGCCCTCCACCACACCACGGGGTCCTGTTCATCCAGAGGCAACGCCATCGCTCACTGTTCATCCACCCCCCCCCCCGTAACGCTCACTGTTCATTCCATCGATCGGCTTCAGTTAGCAGCAGTAGCGAAGGAATCGCTCGATCGGGTTCAGTTAACAGACATCGATCGATCGCTCGGGTTCAGTAACGCGTAGCCTGCAGTGCAATCGCTCGGGTTCGGTTATAGCCCAACGCCTCGCTCGGGTTCAGTTAGAGCCAACCCCTCGCACACACGCGCGTATGTGTACGAGAGAAACGCGCATCGCTCGGCCCCCGACCTCCCACCGTAACCAGGAACTCCCTGAAATTTTCCTCCCCCTTGCTTCTACCATGGTTTTTTCCGTCATGGACGGCCCAAAGAATGTCATGCAGCTGCGTCTCCGGCCCGCCCAGGATGAAAAGCCCATTTTCTGTCATGATTTTTTGTCATAGAAGTAGGAGCCCACCACATCTATGATGATACCGGGTTTTGTCACAATTATCGTCATAGAAGTGTCATATGTATGACAGGAAAAAAATTCGTTCGGCCCAAAATGTCACGGATGTGTCTTTTTTTTGTAGTGTGTGTTGTCACGATAAAGGCTTGATGGCTCCTTCGATCATCGGCAACGACGCGATCCAGGGTGAGGTTTTTCTCCCTGGACAGATCATCGTATTCGGCGACTTCCTACTACGGGCCAACTCGCTTGGCCATCTGGAGCAGGTCGAGAGCTACGCCCCTGGCCATCAGGTCAGGTTTGGAAGCTTGAACTATACTGCCGACATCCACGGTGACTTGATCTTCGACGGATTCGGGCCCATGTCAGGTGCGCCGCACAGTCACGACGAGCATGACTTAGCTCTGCCGTCGGACGGTGTTCGGGAGATCACACCTATGGCTACTCCAGCCCTCAATCCGAGCAGATCGTGCCATCCGAGGACGGGTGGATGGACCCCGCCACGGAGGCCGCACACTCAGCAGCGATAGAGCCGAAGACTGACTTCACCTCCTACGAGACCTGTGTTACCGGACCCTTGGATTCGTCCCCGGCCACATGCTCCAAACCGCCTGCGTCCGTGCCTATCCAATCTGATTGGGCACCGTCATGGAGTTTACCTCCGCGGATATTTTTCAGCACTCGCCCTTGGGCGATGTGCTAGATACATTGAGGTCTCTCTCCTTGTCAGGAGACCCTTGGCCGAACTATGTCCGGCTTGAGTGGGAAGCGGATGACAAAGAAATTCATTCCCCACCCACCACCCACTTAATAGCCACTGTCGATGACTTAACCGACATGCTTGATTTCGGCTTCGAAGACATCGACGGTATGGACGACGATGTAGGACAAGAACAGGAACCACCACCCACAGGGTGCTGGACAGCCACCACATCATATGATATATATATATATATATGGTGGACACCCCCAAAGAAAGCGATGGCAATAAGGCAACGGCGGATAATCCCCTCGAGAAGCAATCTAAGCACCGAAGTCATCGGCGCCGCTCTAAGCCCCGCCATAGCAAAAGCAGCAGTACCCGCACAAGAGACAATAACGTTGTGGATAGTGCCGAAGACGAAGACAATCCCCTCCAGCCAGGCTTCTAGTGGGAGGATGGGCAAGCTAGCCCTAAGGAACAGGCGACAGACGGAGAATTGGAGGATGACAATTACATGCCCCTCTTCAAAGACGAGGTGAGCCTCGGCGATGAAGGATTTATCATGCCTGAGGATCCCGCCAAGCAGGAGCGCTTCATGCGTCGGCTTATAGCCACAGCAAAAAGCCTGAAGAAAAAGCAGCAGCAGCTTCAAGCTTATCAAGATCCGCTAGCGAATAGATGGACCGAGGTCCTGGCAGCCGAGGAATACGAACTCGAGCGCCCAACGAAAAGTTACCCAAAGCGCAGGTTGCTACCCCAACACGAGGAGGAAGCATTAAATCCTACACTACCAGCATATGAAGCGGCTGACCGGCCACCTCGTGGCCGAGACAAAGCGGCATATCAGCCTGAAGTCCAGCCCGCACCGCGTCGCCGGTCAAACAAAAACACCAAGGCCCGGGGCTACATGCAGGACCTGCGAGACGTAATGGAAAACAAAGCAGGACATACAATATCGATCTACGGATCACGGGGGCACGCCCCAATGCGTGACGATGACCGTCACGCCGGATATACTAAAAGCAAATCCAGTCGGGCCGAATACAGCAGACAAGACTCGTATGTACTACGTCGTGATATAGCCTGGCACAGAGGCGCCGCACACCCCCTATGCTTCACCGACGAAGTAATGGACCATGAATTCCCAGAAGGGTTTAAACCCGTGAACATTGAATCATATGATGGTACAACAGACCCCGCGATATGGATTGAAGATTTCCTCCTCCACATCCACATGGCCCGCGGTGACGATCTACATGCCATGAAGTACCTCCCACTAAAACTCAAAGGGCTGGCTCAGCATTGGCTGAATAGCTTGCCGGCAAACTCCATTGGCAGTTGGGAGAACTTGGAAGACGCATTCCTTGACAACTTCCAGGGCACTTATGTGGGACCACCGGATGCTGATGACTTGAGTCACATAACCTAACAGCCCGTGGAGTCAGCCAGGAAATTTTGGATTTGGTTCCTAACTAAAAAGAACCAAATTGTCGACTGTCCAGATCCCGAGGCCGTAGCGGCATTTAAGCATAACATCCCCGATGAGTGGCTCGCCCGACACCTCGGCCAAGAGAAGCCGAAGTCCATGGCAGCCCTCATGACACTCATGACCCGCTTTTGTGCGGGCGAGGACAGCTGGCTGGCTCGCAGCAACAACACATCAAGAATCCTGGCAATTCATATGGCAGAGATAGCAACGGCAAGCCACGTCGCAACACACACAAGCGCCGCAACAATGGCGACAACGCCGAAGACACGGCAGTCAATGCCGGATTCAGTGGCTCTAAATCCGGTCAGCGGAAAAAATCGTTCAAAAGAAGCAATCCGGGCCCGTCCAGTTTGGACCGCATACTCGATCGCTCGTGTCAAATTCACGGCACCCCCGATAAACTAGCCAACCACACCAACAGAGAATGTTGGGTGTTCAAATAGGCTGGCAAGTTGAATGTCGAAAACAAGGTAAAGGGGCTGCATAGCAACGACGAGGAGGAGCCCCGGCCGCCGAACACAGGAGGACAGAAGAAATTTCCTCCGTAAGTGAAAACGGTGAACATGATATACGCAACCCATATTCCCAAGCGGGAACGGAAGCGTGCACTAAGGGACGTCTATGCGATGGAGCCAGTCGCCCCAAAGTTCAACCCGTGGTCTTCTTGTCCAATCACTTTCGATCGCTGGGACCACCCTACCAGTATCCGTCATGGCGGTTCTGCCGGATTGGTCCTTGACCCCATCATTGACGGATTTCACCTCACTCGAGTCCTTATGGACGGTGACAGCATCCTGAACCTGCTCTATCAGGATGCAGTGCACAAAATGGCTATCACGCACTGCTCGGATGAACCGCATTCGCCAGATTCAATGCAGTACCGCATTGTGCATACCTCAAGCTCAAAATGCCGGGACCTCACGGTGTTATAACAGTTAATGGAAACACAAAACGCTCGCTCCGTACAGAGGAGCACACTGCGGCCCTCGCAGCAGAAGTACAAAGCATCCTTCTGAGGTAAACCGCCAATTCGGCGATAAAGCCCCCGGACACCTTCAAGCGAGTCTGGAGTACCCTGCAATAGGATCGCCTGGCATGTTTAGAGCTCTCCTAGAAATTCGGCCTCCGTCCTAGTCCCAGTCAAGCGGCGAAATTTGTGTCGCGCGTACATAATTATGCACTTAAGATACCATGGGCATAGGCGGAAGCACGGCTATGGCACGGCCCACAATGCGGCTCAACCGCCTCAGGACCCGTATATCTTTACCATTTTCTTCCTTTCAGGACCCTATTCTCTGAAGGCCCTCTCCGATAGCCTGATTATCAGACCCATCACGGGAAGGAAACACCAAGGAAGCAAGAAGCTTTGACGTACAAGGGAATCCCCAGGTGGTCTTTGATAACAATCGCTATACCTGTTTTACATACCCACACGCAGCTTGCCCTTGGATAGGACATGTCAAATAGTCCTATTTTTGCTTATTGCACTACTTGTACACATACGGTTTGACGTACCATTTAAATAACAATGTAAAACGTTAGCTTATTATTGCATTTCTTCATATTTGTTCCTTGTCTGCTTATTTACGACAAATTGCACCCGTACATTCTGGTACGTCCAGTGTGCCAGGGTCTTCAGTGTACCCCATAACACGGCAAGAAAAGTCCTAACACTTTCGCCAGTGCGGCACCCCGAACTTATAGCATTATATGCATCAGCTCCGAATCATGTCTTGGGTCAATAGTTGGGGTTGCCCGGCTCCCATGTTTTGGTACCTTATGTTCCGCTATATCGGCTAAGGTAGCACTGGGAGAACTACTGCGATTGTGTCCCGGTTCTTCCGGACGAGAACCTCAGTAGAGAAAGCTGAAAACTGACTGTCATGATGCGGCGAGAGCTGGTCGCTGTTCGAGAGGTCTCAAATCCTTAAAGATTTCTTCCGCTTCGGGCGAGGAATCGGCCTTGTCCGGTTGAGGCGTATATAGCACCCCAAATTCGGCCTTCAGAATACTAGGGGCTTCGCCAAAATTTAAAATTATAGACTTCTATCGCTAAGTGAGAGTGATAAAGCTGTATAGTCCAATTTCCTTGTTCGCTGCGCTAAACACCTCCTTAAAGGACTTAATTTTTTTGGATAAAGAGTGTTTAAGATTTATCCCGAACACCTCAATACTAGTTACATGGGGGCAAAAGCCGACGACTGGCCAACTCTCAGATTTTATAAACGGCCGCACAGAAGGTAATATTTTAAATCGACAAGCGTTATATAGCGCACATGAACTCGTTTTCATATTACAGGATCACATGAGTACATTCATTCAAATATTACATCCTTAGCACATTCCTCCACCACAAGGCGGGCACCCTTCAGGACACTGTCATAATACTTTTCGGGGTGGCGATGCTCCTTGCCCTCCGGTGGCCCCTCCTTCACCAGCTTTTCGGCGTCCATCTTCGCCCAGTGCACTTTCGCACGGGCAAAGGCTCTGCGCGCACCTTCAATGCATACGGACCACTTCATGACTTCAAACCGTGGGCAGGCATTCACAAGCCGCTTTACCAGGCGGAAGTAGCTGCTAGGCAGGGGCTCGCCAGGCCACATCCGGACTATGAGACCCTTCATGGCCAGTTCGGCCACCTTGTGAAGCTTGACCAGTTACTTCAGCTGGTCGCTCAAGGGCATCAGATGTTCGGTCCAGCATATTGAGACCAGACCAACTTTTCCGTCGAGCTCCCTTCCTCAGGCCGGTTGAACTCCGCGGCATCCGATACGCTACGTGATAGATCTGCGAACGCTCCTGGAGAGCTCCGAATTCGGGTAAGTAAAAGGAAAGTATCCTTCACATGCTTGCTTTGCATAATGAATGCCTTACCCGCCGCTATCTTCTTGACCGCCTGAATCTCTTGGAGGGCCTTTTGGGCTTCGGCCTTGGCATTTTGTGCGTTCTCGAGGGCCTTCGCAATCTCGGACCCCTGTGTCTTAGAGTAACGCTCCAAGGACTCGTATTTCTTGACAAAATCCTAGAGCTCTTACTGAACCTCGCCGACTCAGGCCTCTTGCTTATCGCACTCGATGCACTCCTTGGCCGCTCTATCTTCGGCCTCGGACAGTGCCTTCTTCAGGGCCGCCACTTCGGTCGTGGCCCCTAGCAAAATTCATGATGATCCTATGATCTAATAATCACTTTTTTATTTATCAATATACAGATGGGGAATCACTTACCTTTGTTCTCTTCAAGTTGCCTCTTGGTAAGGCCGAGCTCTACCTGAGACCACTCAAGGTCCCGCTTCAGTCCGGAGACCTCCGCAGTACGAGCGGCAGTGGCTAGCAGCGAAGCCTGCTTATTCACATAGACATATTCTGATTAGACTCCTGTGGTTGTTATTTGATCCTCTGTTCGGCCTTTCTTTGCGAACACCAAACAAAGCATCAGGGGCTACTGTCTATGCTGTGATATTTTCTCATAATTTGATTACTTACCTCAAAGCCTGTTAGGAGGCTGGCATAGGATTCGGTCAATCCGCTTTTGGCGGACCGAACCTTCTCGACCACCGCACTCATGATGGTGCGGTGCTCTTAGTCAATGGAAGCACCGCGAAGTGCTTCCAGCTAGTTGTCTGATGCCTCTGGATGGACAAAGGACATTGGCACAGATGGCTCGCCCCCCTTAGCAAGGTGTCGCCTGACAGAATCCGGAACCACCAGAGGTTCCGACGCAGTATCCGGCTGGGGGCCAAACTTGCTGCATCCCCCGTCATTAGAACCCATGGGAGTCTTACCCCACATGCGCCCGGCATCTGGGATGTCGCCTTGGGGCGCCTCCAGAATTATCTCCCCTTGGTCCGGTGCCCTTTGAGACAACACCTCGATGTTGTCCGTGGGCCGGGGGGAGGTGACTATCAGGACTGAATCGCTGTTCATCACCGACTGGCCCAAAGACTCATCCGAAGAGGAGACGTCGATGTGGGCTTTGGATGGACTGCATGATCATGTTTGACATGATAAGAAGCAATAAAACAAAACATACCAGAACTATTGTAGTATCCGGATACTTACGACTTCGCCAGGGGCTTGTCCCTGGGCAACCACTCCTCGTCGCTGTAAGCGGCTATTGTGGACTGGTCTGGAAGGAGGGTCCTTCCCTTCTTGGACCCTTCGGCCTCCCCAGATGGGGCAGCCTTCCTTTTCTTGTCCCCCCCCCCCGGTTGGGGGGAGAACTTTCCTCTTCCTCCTCCTCGTTTTCGTGGGAGGAGTGCGCCTCGGTGTTTTTGGACGATGGGTCCGATACAACCTTGCGCCGGAGACCTTTCTTGGTCCGCGCGGCCTTCTTCTTGGCCTTCTTCTCCGGCGCCTCATAGGGCGCCGGAACCAGCATCTCCGTTAAGAGAGCCCTTGCTGGATCTTCAGGCAGTGGGGCCGGACAATCGATCCGCTCCGCTGTCGCTACCCAGTCCTTTTAAAATGGCATGAAGGCTCAGATCCCTCACATGATTATACTGGGGAAAGGAACATCTTATGAGATATAAAGAGCTTACCAAATTGGCAGGGCGCCTTGCACAGAGTCCGCGATCCTCGATAAGGGGAGGAGGTACCTCGGTGGCCTTGAACAGCACCTTCCAGACGTCTTTGTGCGTCGTGTTGAAGAGCTCTCGCAGCGTCTGGTGCTTGGCCGGGTCGAACTCCCACATATTGAATGCTCGTCTTTGACATGGAAGGATCCGGCGGAAGAGCATGACCTGGCCCATGTTGACAAGCTTGATTTTCTTGCTTATCATATTTTTAACATAGTTCAGCAGTCCGGTCGGCTCCACCGATGAACCCCAGGATAGGCCCTTCTCTTTCCAGGAGGTGATCCACGTGGGGATGCCGGATCGAAATTCGGGGGCCGCCACCCAGTTGGTGCCGCCTGGCTCGGTGATGTAGAACCACCCTGATTGCCACCCCTTTACGATCTCCACATAGGAGCCTTCGAGCCAGGTGACGTTGGGCATTTTGCCCACCATGGCGCTTCCGCACTCCGCTTGCTGGCCGACCACCACCTTCGGTTTCACGTTGAAGGTCTTCAGCCACAGGCTGAAGTGAGGCTTGATGCGGAGGAAGGCCTCGCACACGACAATAAACGCCGAGATGTTGGGGATGAAATTGGGGGCCAGATCATGGAAGTACAGCCTGTAGTAGGACATGAGCCCACGGACAAATGGGTGGAGGGGAAATCCCAGTCCGCGGACAAAGTGGGTGAGGAATACAACCTTCTCATGGGGTTCTAGAGTAGGGACGATCTGCCCCGCGTCTGGCAGCCGGTGCGCGATGTCTGCGGCCAGGTATCCGGCTTCCCGGAGCTTCGTAATGTCCTCCTCCGTAACAGAGAAGACCATCCACTTGCCTCCCGCTCCGGACATGTTTGGAATGGCTTTGCGGAGAAGATGAGAACTTGGGCGCTAGAGCTCGAGTGCGCGAGAATGGATGGGCAGGGGAAGAAGAAGGCGTGGGTGAAAAAGAGGAATCCTTGTCCCTTTATAAAGGCGGTAGAAACTGTGCGCCTCCCCACTTGCCCCATAAAATCGCTTATTCCCCAAGCACCGCGATTGATGGCATGGAACGGTTACCCATACCTGTATTGATGAGAATCCTGTGATAAGGGGAGCACGATCTCTGCTTCGACAAGACATGCCAATAAAACCGCCTCGCAACACGTGCAGTGGCAGGCAGGGAAAAACGGTTCGTAATGACCGGACCTCGGCAGGACATCACGTTATGAAAAGTTGTCAGAAGGTTAGATTTGTGGAATGATATACTATCTACGGTAGTATGGGGAATTTCTTTTACACAGCCGGACACAATCCTGGTGTTCAAAATTTTCTATGGAGTATTTGGAGAAGGAACCCGCCTTCAATGTCGAAGACAATCTGCATGTCGGACTCATCGTCATTGAAGCCTAGTTCAGGGGCTACTGAGGGAGTCCTGGATTAGGGGGTCCTCGGACAGCCAGACTATATACTTTGGCCAGACTGTTGGACTATGAAGATACAAGATTGAAGGCTTCGCCCCGTGTCCGAGTGGGACTCTCCTTTGCGTGGAAGGCAAGCTTGGTTATTCGTATATGTAGATCTCCTTCTCTGTAACCGACTTTGTGTAACCCTAGTCCCCTCCGGTGTCTATATAAACCGGAGGGTTTAGTCCGTAGGACAACAACAATCATAATCATAGGCTAGCTTCTAGGGTTTAGCCTCTATGATCTCGTGGTAGATCAACTCTTGTAATACTCATAACATCAAGATCAATCAAGCAGGAAGTAGGGTATTACCTCCATCAAAAGGGCCCGAACCTGGGTAAACATTGTATCCCCACCTCCTCTTACCATCAGCCTTAGACGCACAGTTCGGGACCCCCTACCCGAGATCCGCCGGTTTTGACACCGACAGGGGTACCCAGACTTGCTTGCCTGCAGCCCAGGGCGTGGCTCCACCAGTGGCCTAGTACGGACCATCTTCATCAACCAACACTCAAGACACTCGCGAGGGGCCAAGCCTCGCGAGGCAGATGACACAAGACCTCCTCAGGGGCAGCCTCACTAGGCTGGCTCGTGAGGAGAGGAGAGATCAAGGCGAGGGGCACCTCGTGAGGTCCCCATGACGTGAGCCATGACGACCAAGGCCAGGCGTGTGCCAGCGGGCGCAAAGTGCCAGTTTCCTCTTCGGTGCTAAAGAGGCAGGCACAAGCGAGGAGTCCTGAGGCGTTAGGCAAAGGTTTCCATATCAGTGCAACGAGAACAAGACCAGCAGGATGGCAAGACGGAGGTCACCATGGAGCCCACGACGGCGTCAGTACCAGAGCCTTTGGCAGGAAAAGACAACTGAGGGAGTCCTGGATTAGGGGGTCTCCGGACAGCCGGACTATCTCCATTGGCCGGACTGTTACACTATGAAGATACAAGATTGAAGACTTCGTCTCGTGTCCGGATAGGACTCTACTTGGCGTGGAAGGCAAGCTAGGCAATACGGATATGGATATCTCCTCCTTTGTAACCGACCTTGTGTAACCCTAACCCTCTCTGGTGTCTATATAAACCGTAGGGTTTTAGTCCGTAGGACAACAACCATAACATACAATCATACCATAGGCTAGCTTCTAGGGTTTAGCCTCTCTGATCTCGTGGTAGATCTACTCTTGTACTACCCATATCATCAATATTAATCAAGCAGGACGTAGGGTTTTACCTCCATCAAGAGGGCCCGAACCTGGGTAAAACATTGTGTCCCCTGCCTCCTGTTACCATCCGGCCTAGACGCACAGTTCGGGACCCCCTACCCGAGATCCGCCGGTTTTGACACCGACATTGGTGCTTTCATTGAGAGTTCCTCTGTGTCGTCGCCGTTAGGCTTGATGGCTCCTACTATCATCGATAGTGATGCGGTCCAGGGTGAGACTTTTCTCCCCGAACAAATCTTCGTGCTCGGCGGCTTTGCACTATGGGCCAATTCGCTTGGCCATCTGGAGCAGATGGAAAGTTACGCCTCTGGCCACCTGGTCAGGTTTGGAAGCTTAAACTACACGGCCGATATCCGTGGAGATTTGATCTTCGACGGATTCGAGCCTCTGCCTTGTGTGCCACGTGGTCACGATGAACCTGACTTAGCTCTCCCATCGGATAGTGTTAAGGAGATCGCACCGGCAGCCGCTCCGACCCTCAATTCGGAGCCAGTCGCGCCTTCCGCGGACGGGTGGAAGGACGCAACGAAGGCTTGTCCCCTCGAGAAACAGTCCAAGCGGTGGCGTAAGTGCCGCCCCAAATCCCGCCTCGCCAGAAATAACGATCATACAGACCCAGCGTTGGAGCAGGGCGAACCACTGCCGGACCACGGCAATATGGAGAATCAAACCGAACAAACCAATTCTATCAAAGATAATAGTCCGGATGACATTACGCCGGACAGGCACCCGGAGCAGCAGAATGCCCGTCAAAGGCTTGTTGCCACCGCAAGGAGTCTTAAAAAGCAGAAGCAAAGGCTCAGGGCTGCGCAGGACACACTCCAAATCAGATGGAGTAAAGTACTCAACACAGCAGCGAAGTATGGTGGTAATCGCCCCACCAAGAGCTACCCGAAGCGGAAGTTGCTACCCGAATTCGATGAGGAGTCCCTAGATCCCCCACAACCAAAAATCAAAATGGCCATCTGGCCGGATAGACGACCTCACGGCCAACATGGAGCGGCAAACAACTCCACTCACAAGCCAATAAGCGATCCACACGAGGGCTCGCACCAAAAGGACGGCGCAACCAGATCCATCTATGGACCACGCAAGCGTGCCCCAGCATATGATGTAACACAACAAACATCAGAACAACGCAGTACACCCAGATACAGGGGTGCCGCACACCCCCTATGTTTCACCGATGAGGTGCTGGACCATGAATTTCCAGAGGGATTCAAACCGTAAACACAGAAGCATATGATGGAACAACAGACCCTGGGGTCTGGATTGAGGACTACATCCTCCATATCCATATGGCTCGACGAGATGATCTCCATGCCATCAAGTACTTACCCCTCAAGCTCAAAGGGCCAGCTCAGCACTGACTTAAAAGCCTCCCCGAAAACTCCATTGGAAGCTGGGAAGAGCTCGAAGACACTTTTCGGGCAAATTTTCAAGGGACTTATGTCCGACCCCCGGATGCGGACGATCTAAGTCATATAACTCAACAGCCCAGAGAGTCAGCCCGAAAGCTTTGGAACAGGTTTCTTATTAAGAAGAACCAAATAGTTGACTGCCCGGATGCCAAAGCCTTGGCAGCTTTTAAGCATAGCGTCCGTGACGAATGGCTTGCCAGACACCTCGGCCAAGAAAAGCCGAGAACAATGGCAGCATTAACAAGCCTCATGTCCCGCTTTCGCGCGGGTGAGGATAGCTGGCTAGCCAGATGCAGCACCAGCGACCCAAGCACATCCGAAGTTAGAGATGAAAATGGGAAATCCTGAGGCAGCAAAAATAATAAGTGTCAGAATAAAGAAGACAGCCCGAAGAGCACGGCGGTACACGCTGGATTCCGAAGCTCTCGGCCAGGTCAGCAAAAGCCGCCCTTTAAAGGCGCTAGAGATGAACTGTCCAGCCTGAACAAAATTCTGGACCAAGTATGTCAGATCCATAGCACCCTGGTAAACCCGCTAATCATACCCACAGAGAATGTTGGGTCTTCAAGCAGTCCGGCAAGCTCAACATTGTACACAAGGGGGAGGATACACCAAGCGAAGATGAGGATGAACCTCTCAAGCAAGACACTGGGGAACAAAAGAACTTTCCATCATAAGTCAAAACAGTCAACGTATTACACGTGATCAAGGGAAGCAAAGCGGCCCTCCCAGATAAATATGCCCAAGGGCCTATCACCGTGAAACCTTGCCACTGGTCGTCTCAACCGATCACTTTCGACCATCGTGATTACTCAGCAAGTATCCGGCGGGCAGGATGGGCTCCCCTGGTATTAGACCCAATAATTGACGGATACCACTTTGCATGAGTCCTGATGGACGGTGGTAGCAGTTTAAACCTGATATACCAGGATACAATCCGCGAAATGGGGAAAGACCCAACGAAAATTTGCCATAGCAACACTACCTTTAAAGGAGTAACGCCAGGCCCAGGGGCTCACTGCGCGGGCTCCCTGCTACTAAAGGTTATATTCGGCTTCCCCGATAACTCCCGTAGCGAACATTTAACCTTCCACATTGCTCTGTTCCAATGCGGTTATCAAGCACTACTTGGACGCGAAGCTTTTGCTCGCTTTAATGCAATACCGCATTACGCTTCCCTCACGCTCAAGATGCCCGGTCCATGTGGCATCATTACAGTGAACGGAAGTATTAAGCGATCTTTGCATGCCGAAGAGAATGCGACTGCCTTGGCAGCCGCACACTAAAAACGGCCTCACGAACTAAAGCATTTGATAGGTCGTCAAGACCACGGACGCGGTTAGACGAGTCCAGCGCTGCTATATGTAATTTGTACCGGATCGATGGCCACACCCCTATTACATATATAAGGGGCTCAACGCGCGTAGACAAGTGGCAATTTCTACTCATTTCTAGTTATACATGGATTCTTTAAAAAACCAACTTTTTGCATGACAACTTTTTCACCTAAGTTCCCCTCTTTTACAGATGACCATCGTGCTACACCCGTCCAGGATACGGCACAACGGAGACACAGGCGCAGACGTGCAACAGGGACCCGCTACAAGGATTCTTTTTAGATTAAGACCCTGCATAAACCTTTTTTACTGTCTCTTGTTGATACACATCCACCGAATTCTCAGCACAATTGAGAAGGATGCTGACGTCTTGGCATGTGGCCACGTCAGAATAATGCACATACCTGGACACAAGGGGCTTCTTACAAAGGGCACTATTTAGGCCCGGTTTATACCATAAATACCGAATACCTTAGGGAGTGTTCGGCATCGAGAGTTTGGCCTTATATGCATTAGCTCCGAATCATTGTCTTTGGTCAAATGTTGGGTTTGCCCGGCTCCTATGTTTTGGTGCCTTACGTTCCGCTTTATCGTCGCCAAGACCTGTCAGCTGGGGATGACAGGAAATGGAGCTGGGGGAAGGAAGGACGCAACGAAGGCTTGTCCCCTCGAGAAGCAGTCCAAGCGGCGGCGTAAGTGCCGCCCCAAATCCCGCCTCGGCAGAAATAACGATCATACAGACCCAGCGTTGGAGCAGGGCGAACCACTGCCGGACCACGGCAATACGGAGAATCAAACCGAACAAACCAATTCTATCAAAGATAATAGTCCAGATGACATTACACCGGACAGGCACCCGGAGTAGCAGAATGCCCGTCAAAGGCTTGTTGCCACCGCAAGGAGTCTTAAAAAGCATAAGCAAAGGCTCAGGGCTGCGCAGGACACACTCCAAATCAGATGGAGTAAAGTACTCAACACAGCAGCGAAGTATGGTGGTAATCGCCCCACCAAGAGCTACCCGAAGCGGAAGTTGCTACCCGAATTCGATGAGGAGTCCCTAGATCCCCCACAACCAAAAATCAAAATGGCCATCTGGCCGGATAGACGACCTCACGGCCAACATGGAGCGGCAAACAACTCCACTCACAAGCCAATAAGCGATCCACACGAGGGCTCGCACCAAAAGGACGGCGCAACCAGATCCATCTATGGACCACGCAAGCGTGCCCCAGCATATGATGTAACACAACAAACATCAGAACAACGCAGTACACCCAGATACAGGGGTGCCGCACACCCCCTATGTTTCACCGATGAGGTGCTGGACCATGAATTTCCAGAGGGATTCAAACCGTAAACACAGAAGCATACGATGGAACAACAGACCCTGGGGTCTGGATTGAGGACTACATCCTCCATATCCATATGGCTCGAGGAGATGATCTCCATGCCATCAAGTACTTACCCCTCAAGCTCAAAGGGCCAGCTCAGCACTGGCTTAAAAGCCTCCCCGAAAACTCCATTGGAAGTTGGGAAGAGCTCGAAGACACTTTTCGGGCAAATTTTCAAGGGACTTATGTCCGACCCCCGGATGCGGACGATCTAAGTCATATAACTCAACAGCCGAGAGAGTCAGCCTGAAAGCTTTGGAACAAGTTTCTTATTAAGAAGAACCAAATAGTTGACTGCCCGGATGCCGAAGCCTTGGCAGCTTTTAAGCATAGCGTCCGCGACGAATGGCTTGCCAGACACCTCGGCCAAGAAAAGCCGAGAACAATGGCAGCATTAACAAGCCTCATGTCCCGCTTTTGCGCGGGTGAGGATAGCTGGCTAGCCAGATGCAGCACCAGCGACCCAAGCACATCCGAAGTTAGAGATGAAAATGGGAAATCCTGACGCAGCAAAAATAATAAGTGTCGGAATAAAGAAGACAGCCCGAAGAGCACGGCGGTACACGCTGGATTCCGAAGCTCTCGGCCAGGTCAGCAAAAGCCGCCCTTTAAAGGCGCTAGAGATGAACTGTCCAGCCTGAACAAAATTCTGGACCAAGTATGTCAGATCCATAGCACCCTGGTAAACCCGCTAATCATACCCACAGAGAATGTTGGGTCTTCAAGCAGTCCGGCAAGCTCAACATCGTACACAAGGGGGAGGATACACCAAGCGAAGATGAGGATGAACCTCTCAAGCAAGACACTGGGGAACAAAAGAACTTTCCATCATAAGTCAAAACAGTCAACGTATTACACGTGATCAAGGGAAGCAAAGTGGCCCTCCCAGATAAATATGCCCAAGGGCCTATCACCGTGAAACCTTGCCACTGGTCGTCTCAACCGATCACTTTCGACCATCGTGATTACTTAGCAAGTATCCGGCGGGCAGGATGGGCTCCCCTGGTATTAGACCCAATAATTGACGGATACCACTTTGCACGAGTCCTGATGGACGGTGGTAGCAGTTTAAACCTGATATACCAGGATACAATCCGCGAAATGGGGAAGACCCAACGAAAATTTGCCATAGCAACACTACCTTTAAAGGAGTAACGCCAGGCCCAGGGGCTCACTGCGCGGGCTCCCTGCTACTAAAGGTTATATTCGGCTTCCCCGATAACTCCTGTAGCGAACATTTAACCTTCCACATTGCTCTGTTCCAATGCGGTTATCAAGCACTACTTGGACGTGAAGCTTTTGCTCGCTTTAATGCAATACCGCATTACGCTTCCCTCACGCTCAAGATGCCCGGTCCACGTGGCATCATTACAGTGAACGGAAGTATTAAGCGATCTTTGCATGCCGAAGAGAATGCGACTGCCTTGGCAGCCGCACACTAAAAACGGCCTCACGAACTAAAGCATTTGATAGGTCGTCAAGACCACGGACGCGGTTAGACGAGTCCGGCGCTGCTATATGTAATTTGTACCGGATCGATGGCCACACCCCTATTACATATATAAGGGGCTCAACGCGCGTAGACAAGTGGCAATTTCTACTCATTTCTAGTTATACATGGATTCTTTAAAAAACCAACTTTTTGCACGACAACTTTTTCACCTAAGTTCCTCTCTTTTACAGATGACCATCGTGCTACACCCGTCCAGGATACGGCACAACGGAGACACAGGCGCAGACGTGCAACAGGGACCCGCTACAAGGATTCTTTTTAGATTAAGACCCTGCATAAACCTTTTTTACTGTCTCTTGTTGATACACATCCACCGAATTCTCAGCACAATTGAGAAGGATGCTGACGTCTTGGCATGTGGCCACGTCAGAATAATGCACATACCTGGACACAAGGGGCTTCTTACAAAGGGCACTATTTAGGCCCGGTTTATACCATAAATACCGAATACCTTAGGGAGTGTTCGGCGTCGAGAGTTTGGCCTTATATGCATCAGCTCCGAATCATTGTCTTTGGTCAAATGTTGGGTTTGCCCGGCTCCTGTGTTTTGGTGCCTTACGTTCCGCTTTATCGTCGCCAAGACCTGTGAGCTGGGGATGACAGGAAATGGAGCTGGGGGCTCCTGAACCTTGGCCACATCGACGGGCGAGCTGGGGATAGGTGTCTCCGGAGCCAGCTTGGCCGAGGAGATCACCTTCTCCGGAGGATTGTCCACTGGGCCTCGTGAGGACGACCGAGCGGGAGAAGTGCGGGTGCCATCGCCGCCTTTCTATGCCAGAGGGGGTGCGGCCAGGCCAGGATGCTGGGCTTCCGAGGATGTGGCCGCCCCCTCTCTCTTCTTCTTCGTCGACAGTGTCGGTCTGATAATGTAAGAGAGGAACATCAGGAAGCAGCAACGGAAGCGGGACCAAGAACAAAGTCAGGGCGAGATGCTTACTGGTCCATGGCAGCGTAGTCAGTGCCCTTTTCAGGAGCACGGAGCGCAAGGGCCTCATGGTCTAGGGCACGGGTGCGCGGGCCCAGGACTGGATGAAGAGACAGCAGCCGTCCCAGCGGCAGCACCGGATGGCGCCAGGCCAGGAGCATCACCCTGGGAGACCAGTGCCGACCTGCTCTTCGTCAGAACCACCGTCGGCGACTTCTTCGAGGGGGTGACCTTTGACCTTGTGGTGACCCCAGTAGGGGGTAGGACCTCCCTCACCGGATGGTTGCCGGTGTCGTCGTCATCAAGCAGGGGGCGGAGGAGATCAGCATTGCGTGAAGGGGAGGTATCCCCGGTCCCCTCCGGGGTCTCCTCCCGAGTCCTGCTCCTCCTCCCCGTTAGAGTTGCCGGAGGACACCACCACCGGAGTGTCGCTACCGGGGCATCAGGGGCGTCGGCGGCATGTGCCCACGCCCATCAAAGATGGGCATGGCAGCAACAACCTTCGCTCCGTTGGGACGGCGATACAGAGGAACGAAGGTGTCAGGAGGGTACCCTTGGTCGTCTCCGACCAGGGAGTGGAGAGCCGTGCCCAGTTCCTCATCAGACAAGGCCTCCGGACACAAGCGGAGGTCCTCACCCCATCCCCGAGCTTCCACAAGGGGCGTGAGCGCGACTGGAGCGGAGCCACGTGCTGCGACAGGAATTCTTTCAGAATCATGGCCCCCGTCAACTTTGCCGCATTTGGGTCGTCAGGCTTCAGATTGGCGGTCAAATTCTCTAGCACATGCTCCGACGGGGGGTCGGTGAGCCTCGCGCGGAACCACCCGTCGTGAGACACGGGCATCCCCGTCGGCAGCACGAGCTGGGGGTGGGAGCACTTGGCGTCCATTAGGACCCACTTGCTCCTGAAGCCCTCGGCCTTCTTCCCGGCCTTCTAGATCGCGTTGGTCTTGTTGGCCGCAACAAAGTTGGCGCACCCCGAGCAATGGTCGTCCTAGATCCGAAGATAGAAGAAGTGGTGTAGCAGCGCCACAGACGGCATCACCCGAACGTATGCCTCACAATAGAAGGAAAAAATTGACAGAATGAGGACAAAGTTGGGACGAAGATGGAGGTTGTGCCGCTTGTAATGGCCGAGGATGGAGTAGAAGAAATCAGAGAAGGGGGGAACCAACCCTGCTACAATGCTGCTCATGAAGAAAGGGTAGAAGGTGCTGCCATAGGCCTTCGGCTCGGCGGAGCCAACCCGAAGCGTGGTCTTCCTCTTCATATCGCCACCCTCCTCCGTCATCAGGAGTGTGGCGACGAGGTTCTTCTCCGAGATGATGGGCGTGCTCAGAGCCGGCTCGTACTAGGAGGGCGGAAGGGTGTCCCTTGCTTTGCTGGGTTCCATCGGTGGCGAGCTTGGAGGAGGATTGGTGCAGATCTGGAGACTTGGGAGCAAGGAGCAGGAAAGGGGATCCGGAGCAGGACGAAAGCAAGCAATGAGGACACTGCGGCGCGCGCCAACCTTTTTGTCAGGTGGGCAATTGCCGAGGCAGCATGAGGAAGCGGAGATGCCCATGACCCATCAATCGCCACACATCAATCAAGGGTGCGGGCTGTTAGGGCCTGCGGCGCTCCAAAGTTGCCCCATGGCTTCGCCACGAAGCCAAGCGCGAGCGCGCCTTGGGCCTGGGGGCTACTGTCGAGATCCTAGGAATGGGGGTAACCAAACTTGCCTGCCTGCGGCCTAGGGCGTGGCTCCACCAGCGGCCTGGTATGGCCCATCTTCATCAACCAACACTCAAGACCCTCGTGAGGGGCCAAGCCTCGCGCGACGCACGACACAAGACCTCCTCAGGGGCAGCCTCACTAAGCTGGCTCGTGAGGAGAAGAGAGATCAAGGCGAGGGGCCCCTCATGAGGTCCCCATGACGTGAGCCATGAACACCAAGGCCAGGCGGGCGCTAGCGAGCGCAGAGTGCCAGTTTCCTCTTTAGTGCTAAAGAGGGAGGCACAGGCGAGGAGTCTCGAGGCGTCAGGCAAAGGTTTCCATATCGGTGCAACGAGACCAAGACCAGCAGGATGGCAAGACGGAGGTCACCATGGAGCCCACGAAGGCGTTAGTACCAGAGCCTTTGGCAGGCGAAGACCACCTTTTGTCAGGATAACTTGTACTCGTTGTCCCCCTTCAAATTGGCCATTGTGGGATCCATTCCCACCTAATATTTGGGGAGAGGACCCGGGCCTCCATAAATAGGGCTAGCCACCACCATAGCAGGGACGGATCATTCAGATCATCCCCATCCACACAAGCTCATCGATCTCAAGAATACCTCGCCTCAGGAGGCTGTTCTTCCCTTGTACTTGTTCGTCCCCAGCCTACAAGGCAATCCACCACACCACACTGGAGTAGAGTATTACACCGTAACGGTGGCCCAAACTAGTATAAACTCTTTCGTCCCTTGTTCCTCGGGTTCGCCGAGCTAGGCTTTGAGATTGTTGCGAGAGTATGAGCTAGGGGGAGAGATCTTCGTGCGCACCCGAGTGTTTGAACCTCAAGGGTTTGCCGGAACCCGTAATTCAACAAATACTCCGAGGCAGATCCGCAAACGCTCCTGGAGAACTCCAAACCCGGGTCAATAAGATGTACCTTCTCCTCACAAATTTGCTCTACATAATAAAGGCCTTACTGCTGTAATCTTCTTGGCCTCTTGAATCTCCCGGCAGGTGCCTTGGGCTTCAACCCGGGCCTCCTGCGCGCTTTGGAGGGCCTTAGCAAGTTCGGCATCTTGTTCCGTAATCTTGCGCTCCAAGGACTCACATTTTCCTACGGCATTACGGAGCTCTTGTTAGACTTCCTCCACCCATGATTCATGCTTTTGGCGGGCTGCTCGTTCCCCCTCAGCCTCCTTGGTCTCGGCCAGCCCGTTCTTGAGGGTCTCGACCTCAGACGCATCAACTGTGAGCATAGTTACAAAACTCAGCAAGATAGCACAACAGCAAGACATATCATGTTAGATTGAATAGGTATTGCATACCTTGCTTCTCCTCCAATAGTTTGTTGGTTCGGACGAGCTCTTCATCAGCCCGCTCCAGCCGCCACTTTAGTTCGGACACTTCATCGGCATGGGTGGCTGCCGCTAACGTTGACGCCTATTTGTTCAAATACACATGCATGTTAATCTCCTGCTAAGACTATTTGATCCTCTATTTGGCCTTTCTTAAACGAACGCCGAACAGAGTCTCAGGGGCTACTGAATATACAAATGCATTCTTTTTATAGTTAAATCACATACCTCAAAGCCCGTCAGAAGGCTAGTATAGGCCTCGTTCAATCCGCTTTTAGCAGACTGAACCATTTCAACCATCGTACCCATAAGGGCACGATGTTCCTCAACAATGGAGGCGCTCTGAAGCGCTTCCATCAGAGTGTCTGGCACCTCCAGATTGACAGAGGTCGCCTATGGAGTCGACGCACCCCCCCTCTTTTGAAGGAGGTTGCTCGCCTGATTTAGGAGCCGTATCGGCCTTCGGAATGATATTCGGTTGGGGGCTGAATTGGGCATGGCCCCCGTCGCCGGCTCCATGGGGGTTGGTTCCCCCATGTTTTCGGTAGTAGAGGTATTACCCTCTGGTGCCACCTTGACGGCTTCCCGTACCTCTCCATGGCCTGGAAAGGTCCCTCGGGACAACACCTCTGTGTTGTCCATAGCAGTAGGTGGGGACTCCTGCAGAGGCGGCTCGCTCTCCATCATGTGCGAGCCTAGCGAATTCCCAGAAGACGATGATTGCTAGGGGAGATCTCGGGCCGGACTACAATACGTGATTCTGTGTGTCAGGATCACAAGGGCTAAATCCCGATACATACATTATCCTTAAATACTTACGATTCGGCCGAAGGATTCGGCCTAGTGTTCCATTCGGGGACGGCTTCAGCGTCCGATTCCGAATCGTCTGAAAGAGAGAGTTTCCCCTTCTTGGGCGCTTCCGCCTCAAGATCTGTGGAAGCTCCACTTTTCTTCTTTCCCCCCTTAGGGGGAGAATTGTGCTCCTCCTCTTCCTCCTTGCCCTTCTTCTTGCGGCGAAGGCCACTTCGGACCTCCTTGCCCTTCTTCTTGGCCTTCTTTTCCAGCCCCTGGTATGGCGCCAGAACCAACATCTTGGTCAGAAGAGGAATAGCTGGATCTTCGAGCAGGGGAGCTGGACACTTGATCCGCTCTGCCTTCCTTGTCTAGCCCTGGGAGACAAGAGGAAGGTTTAAACTTACTCCTTGGATCTGCAAATCAAGGACATGACTAGAATGCTGAAGAACTCACCGAAGTGGCTGGGTGAGCGCAGTCTTGGCCGAGGTCTTCGGTCATCGTCGGCCACGTCTTTTGGGTTTGGAAAAGCAGCTTCCATATATCTGCGTGTTTCATGCCAAAGAACCGCTACAAGGTCAAGGGACTTCCCGGATCAAACTCCCATATATGGAGAGTCCGGCGTTGTCAAGGGAGAATCCGGCGAAACAGCATCACCTGGATCATGCTGGCAAGGCTGGTGTTCTTCTCCACCAGGCTCTTGACGTGCTTTTGCAGCGTCATCACCTCGTCGGATGATGCCCAATCTAGGCCCTTCTTGAGCCATGATGTGAGCCACATCGGTGGACTGGTTTTGAACTCAGGAGTGGCGGCCCATGAGGTGTCGCGAGGTTCCGTAACATAGAACCACTCCTATTGCCACCCCTTCACGGTCTCCATGAATGTCCCCTTGGGCCAGGTGACGTTGAGGAGCTTGCTCACCATAGTGCCGCCGCACTCCGCATGTTGGCCCTCGACCACCTTCGACTTCACATTGAAGACCTTGAGCCATAGGCCAAAGTGGGGGGATGCGGAGGAATGCCTCGCACATGACGATGAACTCCGACATGTTGAGGAATGAATCTGGGGCTTGATCATGGAAATCTAGCCCGTAATAGTACATGAGTCCGTGGATGAAAGGGTGGAGAGGAAACCGTAGCCCGCGAAGGAAGTGGGGAATGAATACTATGCTCTCATTGGGCTCTGGTGTGGGAATGATTTGCTTTTTGGCAGGGAGCCGATGGGAGATTTCCTTGGCTAAGTACCCCGCCTGACGGAGGAGGCCATCCACTTGCCCTATGCTCCAGATCCGGACATGGTTGGAGCGTTTGCTAGGGACGGAAAGGGTTGAGGCTTGGGCGTTGGAGCTCGAGAGCATATGGGCTGAGGAGGAAGAAGGCGTGGGGTAAAAAGGTGGGTCCTTGTCTCCTTATAAAGGAAGTGAATATCAAGCGTCCCCCCCCCACGAGCCTTAAAACTCGCCTACTCCCCAGGAGTCGTGCGAGTGGCACAGTTGGATTACCCAAATCCGTATTGATGAGAATCCCGCAATAAGGGGACACGACCTCTGCTTTGACAAGACATGTCAATGAATACCGCGTCTCAAAATGCGAAACAGGAGGCTGGAAAACGGTTCAGAATAATAATAAGGCCGGAACACAATACCTCGCCGACAAGGTTGTCAGAAGACATAACCTATTTTTCTTTAAAGTGTTTTTGCCCTCGTGGCCCAAGGTTGTAACTATTGTACAAAGCCGGATATAGTTCTTTTGATCAACTACTTTGGAGTGTTCGGAGGAGGAACCCGCCTTGCAATGCCGAAGACAATCTGTGCGCTAGACACATCGTGGTTGAAGCCTGGTTCAGGGGCAAGTGAGGGAGTCTTGGATTATGGGGTCCTCGAGCATCCGGGCTATCTGACGTGGGGCGGACTGGTGGGCCGTGAAGATACAAGATAAAGGGATTTCCCCCGAGTCCATATGGGACTCTCCTTGGTGTTCGGATATGAAGATTCTTTTCTCTGTAAACCATTACCTGATACTCTTAAATATGCTTATCTCGATGAAAAGAAGATATATCCTGTTATTATTAGTGCTAACCTTTCAGAGTAGGAAGAAGAGAAATTATTGAAAACTATTAAGAAACACCGTGCTACTATTGGATATACTCTTGATGATCTTAAGGGCATTAGTCCCACTCTATGCCAGCACAAAATAAAATTGGAGAAAGATGCTAAACCAGTTGTTGATCAGCAACGACGGTTAAATCCTAAAATGAAAGAAGTGGTAAGAAAGGAAATACTAAATCTTCTGGAGGCAGGTATAATTTATCCTGTTGCTGATAGTTAGTGGGTAAGTCCTATACATTGTGTCCCTAAGAAGGGAGGTATTACTGTAGTTCCTAATGATAAAGACGAATTGATCCCACAAAGAATTGTTACAGGTTATAGAATGGTAATTGATTTCCGCAAATTAAATAAAGCTACTAGAAAGGATAATTACCCTTTACCTTTTATTGATCAAATGCTAGAAAGATTATCCAAACATACACATTTTTGCTTTCTAGACGATTATTCTGGTTTCTCTCAAATTCCTGTGTCGAAAGAGGATCAGGAAAAGACCACTTTTACTTGCCCTTTCAGTACCTTTGCTTATAGACATATGCCTTTTGGTTTATGTAATGCACCTGCTACCTTTCAAAGATGTATGAAGGCTATATTCTCTGACTTTTGTGAAAAGATTGTTGAGATTTTCATGGATGATTTCTCCGTGTATGGAACTTCTTTTGACGATTTCTTAAGCAACCATGATCGAGTTTTGCATAGATGTGAAGAAACTAATCTTTTCTTCAATTGGGAGAAGTGCCACTTTATGGTTAATGAAGGTATTGTCTTGGGGCATAAAATTTCTGAAAGAGGTATTGAAGTTGATAAAGGTAAAGTTGATGCTATTTAAAAGATGTCGTGTCCTAAGGACATTAAAGGTATAAGAAGTTTCCTTGGTCATGCCGGTTTTTATAGGAGGTTCATTAAAGACTTCTCAAAAATTTCTAGGCCTCTAACTAATCTCTTACAAAAAATTTGTTCCTTTTGTCTTTCATGATGATTATGTAGAAGCATTTGAAATACTTAAAAAACACTTGATTTCTACACCTATTGTTCAGCCACCTGATTGGAATTTACCCTTTAAAATTATGTGTGATGCTAGTGATTATGATCTAGGTGTTGCTCTAGGACAAAGAGTTGATAAGAAATTAAATGTTATCCAGTATGCTAGTAAAACTCTAGACAGTCCCAAAGAAATTATGCTACTACTGAAAAAGAATTTTTAGCAGTTGTATTTGCTTGTGATAAGTTCAGACATTATATTGTTGATTCTAAAGTAACTATTCACACTGATCATGCTAGTATTAAATACCTTATGGAAAAGGAAGATGCTAAACATAGACTTATTAGATGGGTTCTCTTGCTACAAGAATTTGATTTGCATATTATTGATAGGAAGGGAGCTGAGAAACCCGTTGCAGACAAGTTGTCTAGGTTAGAAAATGTTCTTGATGACCCACTCCCTATTGATGATAGTTTTCCTGATGAACAATTAGTTGTCATAAATGCTTCTCGTATTGCTCCATGGTATGCTGATTATGCTAATTACATTGTTGCTAAATTTATACCACCTAGTTTCACATACCAGTAAAGAAAAAGTTTTTCTATGATTTAAGACATTACTTTTGGGATGACCCACACCTTTATCAAGAAGGAGTATATGGTGTTATTAGACGTTGTGTACCTGAGCATGAAGAGAAACAGATCCTACGCAAGTGTCACTCCGAGGCTTATGTAGGACACCACGCTGGAGATAGAACTACACATAGGGTATTACAATCCGGTTTTTAAGTGTCTATTATTTTCAAAGATGCCCGTCGGTTTGTCTTGTATTGTGATGAATGTCAAAGAATTTGTAATATTAGTAGACGTCAAGAAATGCCTATGAACAATTCACTTGTTATTGAACCATTTGATGTTTGCGGCTTTGATTATATGGGACCATTTCCTTCCTCTAATGGGTAAACACATATTTTAGTTGTTGTTGGTTACGTTACTAAGTGGGTAGAAGCTATTCCAACTACTAGTGATGATCATAACACCTCTATTCAGATGCTTAAAGAAGTTATTTTCTGAGGTTTGGAGTCCCTAGATACTTAATGACTGATGGTGGTTCACATTTTAGTCATGGTGCTTTTCGTAAAATGCTTGCTAAAAGTATGATGTTAATAATAGAATTGCATCTCCATATCACCCATAGTCTAGTGGTCAAGTAGAACTGAGTAATACAGAAATTAAATTAGTTTTGCAAAAGACTGTTAATAGATCTAGAAAGAATTGGTCGAAGAAACTTGATGATGCATTATGGGCCTATAGAACTGCATATAAAAATCCTATGGGTATGTCTCCATATAAAATGGTTTATGGAAAAGCATGTCACTTACCTCTCGAACTAGAACATAAGGCATATTGGGCCATTAAAGAGCTCAATTATGATTTCAAACTTGCCGGTGAGAAGAGACTATTTGACATTAGCTCACTTGATGAGTGGAGAACCCAGGCCTATGAGAATGCCAAACTGTTTAAAGAAAAAGTTAGAAGATGGCATGACAAAAGGATACAAAAGCGTGACTTTAATGTAGGTGATTATGTTTTGTTATACAACTCTCGTTTAAGATTTTTTGCAGGAAAACTCCTCTCTAAATGGGAAGGTCCTTACGTTATCGAGGAGGTCTATCGTTCTGGTGCCATAAAAATCAACAACTTCAAAGGCACAAATCCGAAGGTGGTGAACGGTCAAAGAATCAAACATTATATCTCAAGTAATCCCATAAATGTTGAAACCAGTGTTATTGACACCGTAACCCCGGAGGAGTACATAAGGGACACTTTCCAGAATGTTTTAGACTCCAAAAAGGAATAGGTATGTGGTACGGTAAGTTAACCGACTCCAAAACAGTTCTAATAGCAGTTTTTCTCCATTTTGGAATATTTAAAAAATAGGAAAATAGGAAGTAGTCCGAAAGGGACACGAGGCATCCACGAGGATGGAGGGCGTGGCCTACCCCCTGGGTGCGCCCCCTACCTCGTGGGCACCTAGTGTGCCCTCCGGACTCCGTTTTCTTGTGCGATACTTCTTTTGGTCGGCAAAAATTCATTATATAATCTCTCAAAGGTTTTCACCACCGTACCACGACACAATCCCCTGTTTTAATTTTGAGTTGTTTTCTGCCAGAGTTTTCGAGGACAAGCATTATGTCGTCCTCCTCCTCCAACAATGTGGACGACGATGCTTGGTTGATGCAGATGGAACTTAGAAGGGAGGATGCCGAGGGAGCCATGATGGAGGAGGATGAAGGAGATTCGCTTGAGGAACAACCTCCGGCTTCGGAGAGGGGTACTTTGGCGGGCATCTCCACTATTACGAATCCCCATCAAGCAATAGAAGCTACAAACAATCATGAAGGCCAAGAGGTTCGAGAAGGGCTTCCCCTTAGGAGGCCCTTACACAGGTTACATCGGAACAACTTTCATAATTTGGTTCATAATTACGGAGTAGAGAACACTCCTCGTACACATATACCATCCAATTGGGATATATCCCGTTCAAGTGAAAGCAATGCAGGGAAGAGTTCTTGGGGGCCTGAAAATAAGCATCTTATGGAGGAAATTTGGAAGAATGCAAATATGCTCCAACGTGTGCTCCAAGAAATGCAAGTTCTGAAGGGTGCATTATTGAAGCTGATTACATCATCAACAACTCCATCATCACCACCTCCGAAGAAAGAGACATAATCACATGGTATGGGCACTGCCCTTGGCAACTGCCAAGCTTGGGGGAGGTGCCCCAGTATCGTATCACCATCACACTTCTATCTTTACTGTTTTTTTAGTTTGATACTTTTGGTTATATCTTGATCTAGTAGAATAAAGTTTAGTATAATCTAGCTTTGATTTTTTGTGTTGATCCTTATCTATGTAATCGAGTCCGTGAGCTATATATAATAAAGATTAGTCTTGAGTCAAGGGCTTGGTTAAATTGCTATGATCTTGACGGAATAAAATAAAAAAGAAAGAATAAAAAGAAATAAAGAGATAATATTGATCTTATGGAGAGTAATGACTTCACATATAAAGAGTATGATGAATAAAAGTTGTTGAGAGCTCACAAACATAGTTTTGGTCATCAATGCCATTAATAGGAAGTAATAAAGAAACAGAGGTTTTTACATATAAATATACTATCTTGGACATCTTTTATGATTGTGAGCACTCATTAAAATATGACATGCTAAAAAGTTCATGTTGGACAAGGAACACAACGTAATGGGTTATGTTTTCTTATATCTGAAATAAATTATATTGTCATGGATCACCCACATGTTGAGCTTGCCTTTCCCCCTCATGCTAGCCAAATTTTTTGCACCAAGTAGAGATACTACTTGTGCTTCCAAATATCCTTAAACCCAGTTTTTCCATGAGAGTCCACCATATCTACCTATGGATTGAGTAAGATCCTTCAAGTAAGTTCTCATTGTTGCAAGCAATAAAAATTGCTCTCTAAATATGCATGATCTATTAGTGTGGAGAAAATAAACTTTATACGATCTTGTGATATGGATGAAATAAAAGCGACGGACTGCATAATAAAGGTCCCTATCACTAGTGGCAATATAAAGTGACGTTCTTTTGCATTAAGATTTTTTGTGCATCCAACCATAAAAGCACATGACAACCTCTGCTTCCCTCTGCGAAGGGCCTATCTTTTATTTTTGTCTTATACCTTATACAAGAGTCATGGTGATCTTCACCTTTCCTTTTTACACTTTATCCTTTGGCAAGCACTATGTGTTGGAAAGATCTTGATATATATATCCAATTGGATGTGGGTTTTCATAAAGCATTATTGTTGACGTTACCCTTGAGGTAAAAGGTTGGGAGGCAAAACTATAAGCCCCTATCTTTCTCTGTGTCCGATTAAAACTTCATACCCATAAGTATTGCACGAGTGTTAGCAATTGTGAAAGACTAAATGATATTTGAGTATCTTGACTTGGTGAAAAGCTCTTATATTGACTCTTTCCGATGTTATGATAAATTGCAATTGCTTCAATGACTAAGATTATAGTTTGCTAGTTTTCAATGAAGTTTCGAATTCAGACTTGACATTGTGAATAGATTGTTACTTTAGCATAAGAAATCATATGACAATATATATATGTTGCTATTCTAAGAATGATCATGATGCCCTCATGTCCGTATTTTATTTTATCGACACCTCTATCTCTAAACATGTGGACATATTTTTCGATATCGGCTTCCGCTTGAGGACAAGCGAGGTCTAAGCTAGGGGAGTTGATACTTCCATCTTGCATCATGCTTTTATATCGATATTTATTGCATTATGGGCTGTTATTACACATTATGTCACAATACTTATGCCTTTTCTCTCTTATTTTACAAGGTTTACATGAAGAGGGAGAATGTCGGCAGCTGGAATTCTGGGCCAGAAAAAGACCAAATATTAGAGACATATTTTGCACAACTCCAAAAGTCCTAAAACTCCAGAAAGTCAGTTTTGGAATATATAAAAAATATTGGGCGAAGGAAGCACCAGAGGGGGGGCCACCCACTGTCCACGAGGGTGGAGGGCGCGCCCTACCCCCTGGGCGCGCCCCCTCCCTCGTGGGCCACCTGGAAGGCCCCCGATGCCCATGTTCTGGTATAAGGTGTCTTTTGCCTTGGAAAAAATCAGAAGGAAGCTTTCGGGACGAAGCGTCGCCGTCTCGAGGCGGAACCTTGGCGGAACCAATCTAGGGCTCCGGCGGAGCTGTTCTGCCGGGGAAACATCCCTCTGGGAGGGGGAAATTGCCACCATCGTCATCACCCTGGATCCTCTCATCGGGAGGGGATCAATCTCCATCAACACCTTCACTAGCACCATCTCCTCTCAAACCCTAGTTCATCTCTTGTATCCGATCTTTGTCTCAAAACCTCAGATTGGTACCTGTGGGTTGCTAGTAGTGTTGATTACTCCTTGTAGTTGATGCTAGTTGGTTTATTCAGTGGAAGATTATATGTTCAGATCCTTTATGCACATTAATACCCCTCTGATTATGAACATGAATATGATTTGTGAGTAGTTACATTTGTTCCTGAGGACATGGGAGAAGTCTTGTTATAAGTAGTCATGTGAATTTGGTATTCGTTCGATATTTTGATGAGATATATGTTGTCTTTCCTCTAGTGATGTTATGTGAACGTCGACTACATGACACTTCACCATTGTTTGGGCCTAGGGAAAGGCATTGGGAAGTAATAAGTAGATGATGGGTTGCTAGAGTGACAGAAGCTTAAACCCTAGTTTATGTGTTGCTTCGTAAGGGGCTGATTTGGATCCATATGTTTCATGCTATGGTTAGGTTTACCTTAATTCCTCTTTCGTAGTTGCAGATGTTTGCGAGGGGGCTTAATCATAACTGGGATGCTTGTCCCAAGGAAGGGCAGTACCCAAGCACCGGTCCACCCACATATCAAATTATCAAAGTAACGAACGCGAATCATATGAGCATGATGAAAACTAGCTTGACGATAATTCCCATGTGTCCTCGGGAGCTCTTTCCTTTATATAAGAGTTTGTCCAGGCTTGTCCTTTGCTACAAAAAGGATTGGGCCACCTTGTCGCACCTTGTTTACTCGTGTTACTTGTTACCCGTTACGAATTACCTTATCACAAAACTATTTGTTACCGATAATTTCAGTGCTTGCACAGAATACCTTACTGAAAACTGCTTGTCATTTCCTTCTACTCCTCATTGGGTTCGAAACTCTTACTTATCGAAAGGACTATGATAGATCCCCTATACTTGTGGGTCATCAGTAATCATACCTTCTCTCGAATTGTAAAATGGCACATCAGAGAAATCCATTCCCGTGATGCCTACACCAACTAGAGAGGAAGATAATGATGATGATCATGAAACTCCAGATCAAGTTACTACTGGATCTCGTAGGTTGAAAATAGCATGTTCCACACAGGAGTGGTATGGTAATCCTGTCCTGGAAGTCATGTTACAAGACCATGACGAACCTACGAACTATGAAGAAGCTATGATCAGCCCAGATTTCGATAAATGGCATGAGGCCATGAAATCTGAGATAGGATCCATGTATGAGAAAAAAGTGTGGACTTTAATGTATTTTCCCGATGATCGGCAATCATTGAGAATAAATGGATCGTCAAGGAGAAGACAAATGCTAATGGTAATCTCACCATCTACAAAGCTCTACTTGTCGCAAAAGGTTTTCGACAAGTTCGAGGGGTTGACTACGATGAGAAGTTCTCACCCATAGCGATTCTTAAGTCAGTCCGAATCATGTTAGCAATTGCCGCATTTTATTATGAAATTTGGCAAAAGGATGTCAAAACTGCATTCCTCAATGGATTTCTTAAAGAAGAGTTGTATATGATGCAACCAGAAGGTTTTGTCGATCCTAAAGGTGCTAACAAAGTGTGCAAGCTCTAGCGATCCATCTATGGACTGGTGCAAGCATCTCAGAATTGGAATATATGCTTTGATGAGGTGATCAAAGTATATGGTTTTATACATAGTTATGGTGAAGCCTGTATTTACAAGAAACTGAGTGGGAGCTCTGTAGCATTTTTGATAATATATGTCGATGACATATTGTTGATTGGAAACGATATAGAATTTCTAGATAGCATAAAAGGATACATGAATAAGAATTTTTCAATGAAAGACCTTAGTGAAGCTACTTACATATTGGGCATCAAGATCTATAGGGATAGATCGAGGCGCTTAATAGGACTTTCACAAAGTATATACCTTCGCAAAATTTTGAAGAGGTTAAAAATAGATTAGTCAAAGAAAGGGTTCTTGTCTTGTTGCAAGGTGTAAAGTTGAGTAAGACTCGAAACTCGACCATGATAGAAGATAGAGAGAGAATGAAAGTATGCCATGCTATGTACCAGACCTATTGTCTACCTTGCCAGGAGTTTGGCAAGGTGGGTACAATAGTGATCCAGGAGTCGATCACTGGAGAACGGTCAAAATTATCGTTAGAAGACTAAGGAAATGTTTCTCGGTTATGGAGGTTATAAAGAGTTCGTCGTAAAGGGTTACGCCGATGCAAGCTTTGACACCGATTCAGATGACTCTTAGTATCATTCCGGATACATATTGAAAGTGGGAGCAATTAGCTAGAGTAGCTCGATGCAAAGCACTGTAGACATAGAAATTTTCAAAATACATATGAATCTGAATGTGGCAGACCCGTTGACTAAACCTCCCTCACATGCAAAACATGATCACACCTTATTACTCTTTGGGTGCTAATCACATGGCGGTGTGAACTAGATTATTGACTCTATAGTAAACCCTTTGGGTATTAATGACATGGCGATGTGAACTATGGTTGTTATTCACATGGCGATGTAACTAGTTTATTGACTCTAGTGCAAGTGGGAGACTGAAGGAAATATGCCTTAGAGGCAATAAAGGTGTTTTTTATATTTCCTTATACATGATAAAGGTTTATTATTCATGCTATAATTGTATTGATCGGAAACCTAAATACATGTGTGAATACATAAACAAATAACTTGTCCCTGGTAGGACTCTACTAGACTAGCTCGTTGATCAAAGATGGTTAAGGTTCCCTAACCATAGACATGTGTTGTCATTTGATAACAGGATCACATCATTAGGAGAATGATGTGATGGACAAGACCCATCCGTTAGCTTAGCATAATGATCGTTCAGTTTATTGCGGTTGCTTTCTTCATGTCAAATGCATATTCCTTCGACTATGAGATTATGCAACTCCCGAATACCGGAGGAATACCTTGTGTGCTATGAAACGTCACAATGTAACTAGGTGATCATAAAAGATGCTCTACATGTATATCCAAAGGTGTTTGCTGAGTGGGCATAGATCGAGATTAGGATTTGTCACTCCGAGTATCGGAGAGGTATCTCTGGGCCCTCTCGGTAATACACATCATAAGCATGCAAGAAAATGACTAAGGAGTTAGTCACGAGGTGATGTATTACATAACGAGTAAAGAGACTTGCCGATAATGAGATTGAACTAGGTATAGAGATACAGACGATCGAATCTCGGGCTAGAAACATGCCGACAGACAAAGGGGATTATGTTTGTTTTCATAAAGGTTCAACCGATAAAAGATCTTCGTGGAATATGTATGAATAAATATGGGCATCTAGGTCCCTCTATTGGTTATTGACCGGAGAGGTGTTTCGGTCATGACTACTTAATTCCTGAACCCGCATGGTCGCATGCTTAACGTTCGTTGACGCTAGAGTAGTACTGTGATATTTGATGAGTGGTAACAAATTGTTGTTCGGAGTGCCGGATGAGATCCTGGATATCACAAGGAGTCTCGGAATGGTCGAGAGGTAAAGATTTATATATGGGAAGTCATATTTTGGGTTCCAGAAAAAAAGTGCAGTTTTTTCGGTATTGTACCGGGAAGCTTCTAGAAGGTTCCGGAGGATTTCGGAGGGGTCCAGAAGTCCACAAGAGGGTACACCACGACCCAATGGGCTAGCATGGGCTGTGGGGTGGTGCCCCAGCCATATTAGGCTAGGCGCATCAAGTCCTCAAAAGCCCATGTGCCTAATGAAGGCAAAAAAAGGAAGGAGTCCTAGTAGGAATAGGATTGGACTTGGAGTCCAAGTCCTCTCCCCCTTAGCTGCACCATAGGCTTGGCTGGGTTGTTTCCCACACCCCTCCACCTATATATAGAGGGGAGGGGGCCCCAAGAGGACACAACAATCCCTTGGCGCCCCCCCCTCTCTCTCATTACTCCGTAGTTCCACCGCCTCGTCCCGGCGACGCTTAGCGAAGCGCTTTCGCTACTCCACCACCACCATCACCACCACGCTGTTGTGTTGGTTGTGATCCCATCCACTTCTACTCTCTCTCTCTCTCTTGTTGGATCAATAAGGTGGAGACATCATCAATCCGCACGTGTCCTAAACTTGGAGGTGTCGTCTTTTGGGCACTAGATCAGTTGGATCATGATCGGATCGCAAAGAGTACGACTACATCAACCGCATTGTTAAACGGCTTCGCTTACGGTCTACGAGGGTACGTAGACACACTCTCGCCTCTCGTTTCTATGCATCTCCATGGATAGTTCTTGCGTGTGCGTAGAAATTTTTCTTGTCCATGCAATGTTTCCCAACATATACAAGCCAAGTTCTATAATGAAAAATTCCCACTAGTATATGAAAGTGACAACATAGGAGACTCTCTATCATGAAGATCATGGTTCTACTTTGAAGCACAAATGTGGTAAAAGGATAGTAACACTGCCCCTTCTCCCTTTTCTCTAATTTTTTGGGCCTTCTCTCTCTTTTTTTGGCCTCTTTTTTTATTTCGTCTGGAGTCTCATCCCTATTTGTGGGGAATCATAGTCTCCATCATCCTTTCCTCACATGCGACAATGCTCTAATAATGAACATTATCACACTTTTATTGACTTACAACTCAAGAATTACAACTCTATACTTAGAAGAAAATATGACTCTATATGAATGCCTCTGGCGGCGTACCAGGATGTCCAATGAATCAAGAGTGACATGTATGAAAAAACTATGAACGGTGGCTTCGCCACAAATATGATGTCAACTACATGATCATGCAAAGCAATATGAATACGATGAAGCGTTTCATAATAAACGGAACGGTGGAAAGTTGCATGGCAATATATCTCGGAATGGCTATGGAAATGCCATAATAGGTAGGTATGGTGGCTGTTTTGAGGAAGGTATATGGTGGGTGCATGGTACCGGCGAAAGTTGCGCGGTACTAGAGACACTAGCAATCGTGGAAGGGTGAGAGTGCATATAATCCATGGACTCAACATTAGCCATAAAGAACTCACATACTTATTGCAAAAATCTATAAGTTATCGAAACAAAGTACTACGTGCATGCTCCTAGTGGATAGATTGGTAGGAAAATACCATCGCCCATCCCCAACTGCCACTCATAAGGAAGACAATCAATAAATAAATCATTCTCCGACTTCATCACATAACGGTTCACCATACGTGCATGCTACGAGAATCACAAACTTTAACACAAGTATTTCTACAATCCACAATTACTCACTAGCATGACTTCAATATCACCATCTTTATGTCACAAAACAATCATAAGGAATCAAACTTCTCATAGTATTCAATGCACTTTATATGAAAAGTTTAATTACACCCCTCTTGAATGTCTATCATATTAGGACTAAACTAGAACATATGCCCGTGCATTGCAACGGGAAATAAAATAGTATGCATTTAAAGTTAGTGAGAATAATATGTGCAAACAAAACCCTGTGTGCACACGAAAAAGAAACATTTAGTTTCCCGGTTTCGCCTCATGTGAAGGAATCAATCCGCTAATTTTCCATTCTTTAAGAGTTTTGTTACGTCATCGTACACCAGAAAAGGCCCATGAGTTATTCAATATACTTTTCCTTTCAATCGGGGCATTTTAAGGTATGAAGTTTATGAATATTCTAAGAAACATGAACAATTTTTTAAATCCTGAAAAGTTATTTGAAATTATGTATACTTTTGGAAAAACTCGAAAAAATATGAAAGGGAACATCTTGAAAATTCACAAACATTTTCTGAAAACACCAACCTTTTTAAAAAACATTAACATTATTTGAATTAGTGAACATTTTTTTTAAAACGGGTACATGTGTTGAAAATTCATAAGTTTTTTAGAAAATGTGTATCTTTTATATAGGAACATTATTTTTAATTGTGAAAATTTCACTAAAACAAAAATATTTTTTCAATTTGGAGCATTTTTTGAAATGCAATTTTCTTTTTATAAATCCCAAACAATTTTGTAAAACATTTTTTTAAATGGAAAACGTTTTGCAAGATTCGAATATTTTTCCAAATATGAATAATATTTTGGAATTCTCAACATTTTCCAATTTTTTTATTTTGAACATTTTTTGTGAATTTTTAATTTACGAAATAAATTCTAAAACAAAAATAAACTTGGAAGGGAAAAAGGAGACAGGGAAAAGAGAATAAATATAGAAGTAAAACACACAAATAAAGAAAAATAGGCCAGGCCATTATTAGTTGTCCTTTACGAAACCCAAACTATCAAATTATGTATACTTTTGGAAAAACTCAAAAAAATATGAAACGGAACATCTTTAAAATTCACAAACATTTTCTGAAAACACCAACCTTTTTAAAAAACATTAACATTATTTTAATTAGTGAACATTTTTTTACAATGGGTACATGTGTTGAAAATTCACAAGTTTTTTAGAAAATATGTATCTTTTATATAGGAACATTATTTTTAATTGTGAAAATTTCACTAAAACAATTTTTTTAATTTGGAGCATTTTTTGAAATGCAATTTTATTTTTATAAATCCAAAACATTTTTGAAAAACATTTTTTTGAAAAAATGGAAAACGTTTTGCAAGATTCGAATATTTTTCCACATATGAATAATATTTTGGAATTCTCAACATTTTCCTTTTTTTATTTTGAACATTTTTTGAGAACTTTTAATTTACGAAATAAATTCTAAAACAAAAATAAACTTGGAAGGGAAAAAAGAGATAGGTAAAAGAGAATAAATATAGAAGTAAAACACACAAATAAGGAAAAATAGGCCAGGCCATTATTGGTTGTTCTTTACGAAACCCCAACTACGTGTCGCCCTATGCGGAAAAATAAAGTTTTCCCAGCTGCGTCGGCTGAAAAATAAGTGGGCTGGTTTCACTGGGCCACAGTGCGCGGCCCACATGCAATTTTTGTTTTCTAGCTGGCAAACACATACGAATTTAGTACCACCTCGATAGGAAATTTTTTTCTTTTCAATGGTGAACGGATGAAAAAATTGGCGAAACGCACCTTGCTTTATTAGTAGGTATAGATTTCTAACCATAGAAAATTACCTTGCTATTTAGAGACTCTCGAAATAATATAAGTGAAGCATGAGAGTTCAATAATTTCTATAAAATAAAGCCACCGCAGTGCTCTAAAAAGATATAAGTGAAGCACTAGAGCAAAATTGCCTAGCTCAAAAGATATAAGTGAAGCACATAGAGTATTCTAATAAATCACGATTCATGCATGTCCCTCTAAAAAGGTGTCTACAACAAGGATCATTGTTGCGAACTAAAAATCAAAGACTCATATCATACAAGTTGCTCCAAGCAAAACAGATATCATGTGGTGAATAAAAATATAGCCTCAAGTAAAGTTACCGACAGACGAAGACGAAAGAGGGGATGCCTTCCGGGGCATCCCCAATCTTAGGCTCTTGGTTGTCCTTGAATATTACCTTGGTTTCCTTGGGCATACCCAAGCTTAGGCTCTTGCTACTCCTTATTCCATAGTCCATCAAATCCTTACCCAAAACTTGAAAACTTCACAACACAAAACTCAACAGAAAATCTCATAAGCTCCTTTGGTATAAGAAAATAAATCACCACTTTTTGTATTGTTGTGAACTCGTTCTTTATTTATATTGGTGCAATATCTACTGTATTCCAACTTTTCCATGGTTCATACCCCCCGATACTACCCATAGATTCGTCAAAATGAGCAAACAACACATAGGAAATAGAATCTGTCAAAAACAGAATAGTCTGTAGTAATCTGTAACTCTCGAATACTTCTATAACTCCAAAAATTCTAAAAAATAAGGACAACCTGGAAATTAGTTTAATAATTTTCTACAAAAAGAATCATTATTTTATCGCACTTTTGTTAAAAATGAGAATTTTTTTCCTGAGCGCAAAAGTGTCTGTTTTTTCAGCAAGATCAAATCAACTATCGCCATAAGCCATCCCAAAGGTCTTACTTGGAACAAACACTAATTAAAACACAAAAGCACATCTAACCAGAGGGTAGATGAATTATTTATTGCAAAAAATCAAAGAACAAAAATAAAATTGGGTTGCCTCCCAACAAGTGCATTTTAACACCCTTAGCTAGGCATAAAAACACAAATAGATCTAGGTATTGTCATCTCCCCCCTTTTGGAAGTAAATAGAGAATTTCTTGTCCAGAGCATTTATCTTTCTATTTTTTGAAAGCACATGGCCATTAATAGTAGAAGAAATATTAAGCACACTTCAAAAATTTGCATCTAAACTAGCCTTCATCTCTTTGATTGTTTCATTTTGATAAAAGCACATAAGAGCAGTTGATTCAACACTTACACCTTTGGAGTGCATAAATATGGTTTTCATCTTTTCATAAGTATCAAAGGCATCTCCTCCAAGAAAACCGTTTTCAAATATAGAATCCAAAACTTGTTTCAAAGAACGAGGTAAACCAACATAAAAGCTTCTCAAGTATATCTTAATATGGTGTTGAGGAACATGGCTATCTTGAATCCTCAATAGTCTATCCCAAGAATCTTTTAAAGATTCATCGAGCAAATAATGAAAGATTCCAGGATCAGATTCATCAAAATTGTTTAGACTTTCCTTAACAACATCGTAAGGTCTTTCCGTAGCATCATTATTTATGAGCTTATAAACGATAGAGGGGCTATCTAAAGCATTAAAAATCGAGAGAAAACCCTTAGCCCTTTTTAGGTTGGCCATAGCGATAATAAGACAGACTTAGGCAAACAACAGAACGGCGAGAGTAAAGGGAAATCCTTTCGAAAATCGTTTTAGAAGTGGGGGAGAGGAAAACGAGAGGCAAATGGCGAATAATGTAATGCAAGAGATGAGAGTTTATGATGGGTACTTCGTATGTCTTAACTTGGCATAGATCTCCCCAGCAATGGCGCCAGAAATTCTTCCTGCTACTTCTTGAGCTTGCGTTGGTTTTTCCCTTCAAGAGGAAATGGTGATGAAGCAAAGTAGAGATAAGTATATCCCTCAGTTAGAGAATCAAGGTATCAATCCAGTAGGAGACAATGCACAAATCACCAAAACCTGCACAAACAATCAAACAACTTGCACCCAACGCGACAAAGGGGTTGTCAATCCCTTCACGGTCACTTGCAAAAGTGAGATCTAATAGAGATAGATGAAACTAAACAAAAGATAAAGTAAATATTTTTTGTATTTTTTGGTTTATAGATCGGAAAGTAAAAGATTGCAAAATAGTAGATCGGAAACTAATATGATGGAAAATAGTAGATCGGAAAGTAAAAGATTGCAAAATAGTAGATCGGAAACTAATATGATGGAAAATAGTAGATCGGAAACTTATATGATAGAAAAGAGTAGATCGGAAACTTATATGATGGAAAATAGACCCGGGGGCCATAGGTTTCATTAGAGGCTTCTCTCAACATAGCAAATAATACGGTGGGTCAACAAATTACTATCGAGCAATTGATAGAAAAGCGCAAAGTTATTACAATATCTAAGGCAATTATTATAAAATATAGGCATCATGTCTGTGTCAAGTAGACCGAAACGATTCTACATCTACTACTATTACTCCACACATCGACCGACTCCTGCCTGCATCTAGAGTATTAAGTTCATGAAGAACAGAGTAACACATTAAGTAAGATGACATGATGTAGAGGAATAAACTCAAACAATATGATGTAAACCCCATCTTTTTATCCTCGATGGCAACAATATAATACGTGCCTTGCTGCCCCTACTATCACTGGGAAAGGACACCGCAAGATTGAACCCAAAGCTAAGCACTTCTCCCGTTGCAAGAAAACCCAATCTAGTTGGCCAAACCAAGCCGATAATTCAAAGAGAATTACAAAGATATCAAATCATGCATAAAAGAATTTAGAGAAGATTCAAATAATGTCCATTGATAAGCTGATCATAAATCACAATTCATCGGATCTCCACAAACACACCGCAAAAGAAGATTACATTGGATAGATCTCCAAGAACATCGAGGAGAACATGGTATTGAGAATCAAAGAGAGAGAAGAAGGCATCTAGCTACTAGCTATGGACCCGTAGGTCTGAGGTAAACTACTCACGCTTCATCGGAAGGGCAATAGAGTTGGTGTAGAAGCCCTCCATGATCGAATCCCCCTCCAGCAGGATGCCGAAAAAGGCCCCTAGATGGGATCTCACGGGAACATATGGTGGCGGTGGAAAAGTGTTTTCGTGGATGCCTCTGGTGGTTTGGCAATATATGTGTATATATAGGAGGAAGATCTAGGTAAGGGGGTCACCGAGGGGCCCACTAGGTAGGGGGGCGCGCCCTCCACCCTTGTGGCCGCCTCGTGGCTCTTCTAACTTGCACTCCGAGTCTCCTGGGTGTCTTCTGGTCCAAGAAAAATCATCGTGAAGGTTTTATTCCATTTGGACTCCGTTTGGTATTCCTTCTCCGTGAAGCTAAAAATAAGGAAAAAACAGAAACTGGCACTGGGCTCTAGGTTAATAGGCTAGTCCAAAAAATAATATTAAATAGCATATTAAATATTATAAAACATCCAAAACAGATAATATAATAGCATGGAACAATAAAAATATATAGATATGTTGGATTCGTATCATGGAGCGTCAGGGCCACTCTTGTTTTATGCTATCTTATATTAGAGAGGGTAGTAGGTCCTAGGTAATACTCATGATCATGTGCTAAGGACAATTAAATAGGGCTGGTTAGATGACTAAGATGATGATGAGTATGACTTGTTATTATGGTAACAAGTAGAAGTTGTATGGTGATGTTGAGTAGGACTTGTTATTATGATAACAATGATGAGTTATATATTATTATGATGATGCATGATGCTAAGTTATTATATGAGCATGATGAGTTATTATATATATTTGGATTAGTAGTACTCTCGATGTGCGCCATTGTGACGCCCCGAGTCCGACGCGCCAGGTGTCTTCCAGTTTTTCGCTGTTGTTGCCTTGTCATCCGCTTGCGTGTTGCATCTTGCCATGTCATCATCCGCATTGCATCCGCATGTTTTCAAAACTTGCATTCGTCCGGGTCTCCCAGTTCTCTGAGTTGTCCGTTCTGAGCCCAGACACACTTGCACGCGCACGCGGCACGCCCGAAATATTATTTTATAAGTGGCAGGAAAATATTCTCGGAATGGGTTGAAAGTTGGCATGCGGTGTTGTTATGTTGTCAGTAGGTCGCCTGTCAAGTTTCATCGCCTTCAGAGTCCGTTTGACGCCCCAACGGTTAACTATAGCGGCAGTATAATCGGTCAAACGTCGGACGTTTTCGGTCTCCGGAAACAGTTACCGGGCTACACTCCTTCCCTCTCATCTCAGACCAACCTCCTCTCCACAGCTCACCAAACCCCCCCTCCGACCAGAGTCATCGGATCGCGATCGGAGGGTCCGAAGACCCCCCTAAATCCCCCTAACCTAGTCCCTGTGTCTATATATAGACCTCTCCTTCCATTTTTGGGGAGCTACCTACCCCTCCTCCTAAATTTCTGCACCCCTGATCATCAGTCGCCGCCACCTCCCACCTTCTCTTACATTTCTGTGCCCAACCACCTCCACTCCGCCACTTAGCGTGCCGCCGTTCGCCAGCCGCTGCCAGTGCCGGCGCCCCAGCCAACTAGACACCGCCACATCGCCCCTCAGCCTCCTCCACCCCGTGAGGCCTGCCCGAGCCCGCAACCGGCCCGCCCTGGGCCAGATCTGGGCCTGAGCGCTTCTGCCCCAGCGCCCCGTCTTCCTCCCCACGGGCAAGAGCCCGAGCGCCTCCGCCCCGCTGCCTCGTCGACCTCGCCGCCCGTCCTCGTCGTCCCGTCGTGCTCAGCCACCAGGGCTCCCAACCCCGACGAGCCTTGCCGCCGCCCCACCTCCAGGCCAGTGCTCTTCCATTCCATGCCCTTCACCTCTCTCCTCTGCTCTGTTCCCTCCTCCCCGTAACCTCTCTCTCCCTCTCCAAGATCTTCCCCACCGCGCCATGGCCGCCGTCGTTGCCTCCCGCCTCGTCGTAGATCCGGCTAGATCTGGACGGCGTAATGCTCCTCTGCCCGTTTCCCGTCCCCGGCGCCGACATGGAGCCGTGCCTAGATGTTGTCGTTGCCTCTGCTCCCCGCTGCTGCATCGCGCTGCTTCGATCCGTTGACCGCGCGCGTGGGCCGCATCCCGCGCCTCCTCCCTGCCGGATTCGCCATCTCCACCCACTGGGTCGTGGCCCATGGTGAGCAGCGCTCCCATACCCCTCCTTCTCTGTTGGGCCAGCCTGCCAGATTCGGCCCGTATAGGTTTTTTTAGGCTCTGCGAATTTCTGTAATTATCCACAGAAAACCTATTTTTTACAGTTTAGTCCCTCTAGTTCATGTATTTAATAACTCTACGACCGTGCATCGGATTTAAACAAACTTTATATGTAAAATGCTTAGAATTTTGTGTAGATTAATAATTTGCAACTTTCATCCATGTTAAAAATGTTTAAACTTGCTGTTTGCATTGTTTTGCTATAATGCCATGTTAAAATGATTTATTTCATAACTAATCAAGCGTATCTCCATTTTTAATAAACTTTATATGTAAATGGGGTAAAAAATGCATAGGTTAACATGGTGGCAGTAATTTGCATGTTAAACAACTCTAAAATATGGTTTAGTGCAGAACAGTACCAAATTCATAATATGCATATGAGGATTTTCCGGACTTGTTGCTTGTTTTCCCGGCCTCATTTAAACTTGCCTAGATAGATAGTTTTATTATGCTTCACCCCTTGCCATGCTAACCAACATTTAATATTGTTGAGCACATAAACGGGAGAGAACTAAATAAGTCATGTGGTGTTTCGTCAATATGCAAATCGTTGCATATTGAGCTCCACTTAACTTATAGTATTGTTTGTGCACTTTGCCATGCCATGCATATTTAAACAGGACATGCATCATACTTGATTGTGCATCATGCCATGTTTATGTGATGGTTGTTTACTATGTTGCTTGCTTCTTTCCGGGTTACTTCTCGCGTTAGCTTCGGTTTCATTCCAGAGTTGTGAGGATCCGTTCGACTACGTCCGCTTGTCTTCTTCATGGACTCGTTCTTCTTCCTTGCGGGATCTCAGCAAGATGACCATACCCTCGAAATCACTTCTATCTTTGCTTGCTAGTTGTTCGCTCTACCTCTATGTCGTGCTACCTACCACTTGTTTATCAAGCCTCCCAAATTGCCATGATAGCCTCTAACCTTTTTCAACCATCCTAGCAAACCGTTGATTGGCTATTTTACCGCTTTTGCTCAGCCCCTCTTATAGCGTTGTTAGTTGCAGGTGAAGCTGAAGTTTGTTCCATGTTGGAACATGGATATGTTGGGATATCACAATATCTCTTATTTAATTAATGCATCTATATACTTGGTAAAGGGTGGAAGGCTCGGCCTTATGCCTAGTGTTTTGTTCCACTCTTGCCGCCCTAGTTTTCGTCATACCGGTGTTATGTTCCTTGATTTTGTGTTCCTTATGCGGTTGGATGTTATGGGAACCCCTTGACAGTTCACCTTGAATAAAACTCCTCCAGCAAGGCCCAACCTTGGTTTTACATTTGCCTAACAACCTATTACCTTTCCCTTGGGTCGGCCAACCCGAGGGTCATCTTTATTTTTAACCCCCCGGGCCAGTGCTTCTCTAAGTGTTGGTCCGACCTGGGCGATGTCCGGCGCCCCCTGGGCAACCAGGGTCTATGCCAACCCAACGTCTTGCCCATCCGGTGTGCCCTGAGAACAAGATATGTGCAGCTCCTATCGGGATTTGTCGGCACATTCGGGCGGTCTTGCTGGTCTTGTTTTACCATTGTCGAAATGTCTTGTAACCGGGATTCCGAGACTGATCGGGTCTTCCGGGAGAAGAAATATCCTTCGTTGACCGTGAGATCTTGTGATGGGCTAAGTCGGACACCCCTGCAGGGTTTAAACTTTCGAAAGTCGTGCCCGCGGTTATGTGGCAGATGGGAATTTGTTAATATCCGGTTGTAGAGAACTTGACACTTAACTTAATTAAAATGAATCAACCGTGTGTGTAGCCATGATGGTCTCTTCTCGGTGGAGTCCGCGAAGTGAACATGGTTCTTGTGTTATGCTTGAACGTAAGTAGTTTCGGGATCACTTCTTGCTCACTTCTAGTTCACGACTGTTGTGTTGCTTCTCTTCTCGCTCTTATTGCGTATGTTAGCCACCATATATGCTTAGTGCTTGCTGCAGCTCCACCTCACTACCTTCTCCTACCCATAAGCTTAAATAGTCTTGATCTCGCGGGTTTGAGATTGCTGAGTCCTCGTGACTCATAGATACTTCCAAACAGTTGCAGGTGCCGATGATACCAGTGCAGGTGCCGCAACCCAGCTCAAATGGGAGCTCGATGAAGATCTTGTTCGTTGTTTTGTGTCTTTCCAGTTAATCAGTAGTGGAGCCCAGTTGGGACAATCAGGGATCTAGCATTTGGGGTTGTCTTATTTTATTTTGGTTCCGTAGTCGGACCTTGATTGTATTCTGGATGATATATGAATTATTTATGTATTGTGTGAAGTGGATTGTAAGCCAACTCTTTATCCCTCTCTTATTCAGTACATGGGATGTGTGAAGATTACCCATCTTGCGACAAGCCTACCATGCGGCTATGCCTCTAAGTCGTGCCTCGACACGTGGGAGATATAGCCGCGTTGTGGGTGTTACAACCATGTTGCCTCCACTTGAATCTAATCCATGTTCATTTCACCCACTGATATATATATAATAACTAATCATGGTCATAAAATCATATGATGAAATTACTATATATATATAACCTATACAAATACAACGCCAATAAGCTGCAACAAAAAAATACAGGAAAATTTAGCAGTAGCGTTGTTCACAAGAAACCCTACTGCTATTTATGGTTATCACTAGCGCTGTTTTGCAGGGCGCGCTACTGCTAATTAGGTATATCAGTAGCGCTGGAAAACCAGAGCTACTACTACCAGTTAGTTGTAGCACCGTAGTGGTAGCGCTTGTACCAGCGCTACTGATAGCTCTAATTCCAGCGCTAATGCTAGGGTTATCCCTAGTAGTGTGCGGCTGAGAGGGGTGATGCGCATGTCAGGGGACGTGGTGATGTGTGTTGGAGCGGCGTCATGGGAATCGCATGTGGGAGTGGTAGAAACGTGATGGTCATCGTAGTTCAACTTCCATGGACAAACTGGCATGTCTACTGACACATGCATTGCATACCGATCACTGCAAGGAGTAGTAGACAAAACTAGGCAGATGAATAGTTCATTATAGTCAAATGGGCCTACACTACTACACTTGTGCCAAAGACATCCACACCAGTGAAATAGTTCATCTATATTGTCGGTGTCAAAACCGGCGGATCTCGGGTAGGGGGTCCCGAACTGTGCGTCTAGGCCGGATGGTAACAGGAGGTAGGGGACACGATGTTTTACCCAGGTTCGGGCCCTCTTGATGGAGATAAAACCCTATGTCCTGCTTGATTGATATTGATGATATGGGTAGTACAAGAGTAGATCTACCAAGAGATCAGAGAGGCTAAACCCTAGAAGCTAGCCTATGGTATGATTGTATGTTATGGTTGTTGTCCTACGGACTAAAACCCTTCGGTTTATATAGACACCAAAGAGGGTTAGGGTTACACAAGGTCGGTTACAAAGGAGGAGATATCCATATCCGTATTGCCTAGCTTGCCTTCCACGCCAAGTAGAGTCCCATCCGGACACGAGACGAAGTCTTCAATCTTGTATCTTCATAGTCTAACAGTCCAGCCAATGGAGATAATCCGGCTATCCGGAGACCCCCTAATCCAGGACTCCCTCAATAGCCCCTGAACCAGGATTCAATGATGATGAGTCCGACGCGCAGTATTGTCTTCGGCATTGCAAGGCGGGTTCCTTCTCCGAATACATCACAGAAGAATTTGAATACGAGGATAGTGTCCGACCCTGCAAAATAAGTTCCACATTCCACCGTAGAGAGAATAATATTTTCGCAGATCTAATTTGCTGGCTTGTTTTGGCAGCATGACGCTACGTCATGGCCCGGTGATTATTCGAACCGTTTCTTTTAACCAGCCCCGCACATAACGCGAGGCAGTTTTTCGACACGTCTTGTCAAAGCAGAGATCGTGTCCCCTTATTACGGGATTCTCATCAATACGGGCGTGGGTAACCCAACCGCGCCATCAATTGCGGTGTTTGGGGGATAAGCGAGTTTTACCAGGCAAGTGGGGACGCTTAGTTTCGTCCGCCCATATAAAGGGATAAGGATTCACCTTTCTATCCACGCCTTCTTCCTCCCTTACCCATCCGTTTTCGCACACTCGAGCTCTAGCGCCCAAGTCCGCACTTCCCACCTCGACCTTCTCCAATCATGTCCAGAGCGGGAGGCAGGTGGATGGTCTCCTCCGTCACGGAGGGAGAAACTGAGGAGAGCCAGATACCTGCCCGACGACATCGCGCACCTGCTCCCAGATGAGGGGCAGCTCATCCCCACCCTCAGGCCCCATGAGAGGGTAGTATTCCTCACCAATTTCCTCTGCGGACTGGGATTCCCTCTCCATCCCTTCGTTCGGGGGCTCATGTTTTATTACGGCCTGGATTTCCACAATCTGGCCCCGAACTTCATCCTCAACATCTCTGCGTTTTTTGTCATGTGCGAGGCCTTCCTCTGCATCAAGCCCCACTTCGGCTTATGGCTGAAGACCTTCAATGTCAAGACGAATGTGGTGGGCGGCCGCCAGGCGGAGTGTGGAGGCGCCATGGTGGGCAAGATGCCCAACATAACATGGCTTGAGGGCTTCTTTGTGGAAACCATAAAGGGGTGGCAATCGGGGTGGTTCTATATCACCGAGCCGCGCGACCCTGCATGGGCAGCGGCCCCCGAGTTCCGATCTGGCATCCCCACGTGGCTCACCTCCTGGAAAGAGAAGGGCCTGTCCTGGGGTAGTTCAAAAGAGCTGACCGGACTCCAAACATGTATTCAAAACATGGTGGACAAGAAGCTCAAGCTTGTCAACATAGTCCAAGTTATGCTCATCCGTCGGATACTCCCGTGCCAACAACGGGAGTTCAACTTGTGGGAGTTCAATCCGGCGCAGCACCGAACTCTGAACAGGCTCTTCGACACGACTCATGAAGATGCCTGGAGGGTGCTGTTCAAAAGTGCCGAGGTCCCCCCCTATTACTGAGGATCGCTGATTCAGCCCGAAGCGCCAAGCTAGTGCGGTAAGCTGCTTTGCCTTTCACAGGATACTTATTTTTTATATAGATTGACTCTATGCGGGATCTAAACTCCCGTACCTTTGACAGGACTAGCAGAAGATGGCTGGACAGATCGACTATCCGGCTCCTTTGCCCGAAGGCCCCGCAGACGCTCTTCTGGCGAAGATGTTGACTCTGGCCCCTTATACGGTGCTGGAGAAGACCAAGAAGGCCAAGGGAACCCGAAAGAGTTCCCGACGCCAGGCGTCGTCGGACTCACCGTCTGATGACTCTACGGTGCACTCTTCCCCCGAAGACGAGGAAGAAGAAGAAGATGCTCCCCCACCGACTGGGGGAGACAAGAAAAGGAAGGCCGCCCCAACCGGGGAGGCCGGAGGGTCCAAGAAGGGAAGGACTCTCCTTCCGGACGGTTCCACCGCCGCCGACGAAGGTGAAGACGAGTGGTTGCCCAGGGTCAAGCCCCCAGGGAGATCGTAAGTATTCGGATACTAGAGTAACTCATAGGATTCCTTTGTCGCACTGCTTTCCCTAACGCCGAACGCAATTATGCAGGCCGCCACGAGCCAGTATCGATGTATCATCGGACGGCTCCATGGGCTTGTCGGACATGGATAGCGATCCAGTCCCGACCGCCACCTCCCCTCATCCTGCCGACGACGCTGAGGTGTTGTCTCAAGAGGCACCGGATCGAGGGAGACAGTCCCGAAGGTGCCTCAAGGTGACCTTCCGGACTCCGGGAGCCGAGGGAACAAGGCCCCTGAGAGCTTCGAGTTCGGCCCTCAGCCGAACACCGCGCCGGAACCTCCAGCGGTTCCAGGCTCGGGCAGGAGGCCTCCTTCTAAGAGGGGCAAGACGCCTGTGCCGGTGACCTCTGTCCATCCAGAGGCGCCGGACAATCTGGTGGAAGCGCTTCACAGCGCTTCCATCGACGAGGAGCACCGCACTATCATGAGTGCGGTGATCCAGAAGGTTCAGTCCGCCAAGAGCGGATTGACTGAAGCCTGTGCCAGCCTTCTAACAGGCTTCGAGGTAAGTGTTTTAAAATGTAGTAGAAATATTACCGCATAGACAGTAGCCCCTGATGCTTTGTTCGGTGTTCACAAAGAAAAGCCGAACAGAGGATCAAATAATATCGCAGGAGTCTAATATAAGTATGTCAATATCCATATGCAGGCTTCGCTGCTGGCGTCCGCCGCACTAACTGCGGAGGTCGCCATACTGAAGCGGGACCTCGATGGGTCCAGGAAAGAGCTCGGCCTTGCCAAGAGGCAGCTCGAGGAGAACAAGGGTAAGTAATACCCTGTCTTATGTATATATATAAAAGAGGACGTGATTGCAAAATGACAGGATCATCGTATGTTTTCCAGGGGCCACGACCGAGGTGGCGGCCCTGAAGCAAGCGCTAACCAAGGCCGAAGATACAGCGGCCAAGGAGCGCACCGAGCGAGAGAAGCACGAGGCTCGGGTGGGCGAGGTGCAGCAAGAGCTCCAGGCTCTTGTGGCGAAGCACGAGGCGTTGGAGCTTGACTCCAAGACGCGGGAGTCTGAGCTTGCCGCGGCCCTCGAGAGTGTAAAAAGTGCCAGGGCCGAAGCCCAAAAGGCCCTCCAAGAGATCGACACGATGAAGAAGATAGCGGCGGGTAAGGCTTTCTATATGCAAAGCAAGCATGTAAAAGTAAATTGCCGATTACTTACCCGGATCCGGAGCTCTTCAGGAGCATTCACAGATTTGCCCCGCCGTGTGTCCGATGCCGCACAATTTTACCAGGCCGAGGACGCAAGCTCGATGGAGAAGCTGTTCTGGTCTCAGTATGCTGAGGCCGAACATCCGGTGCCAATGAGCGACCAGCTGAAGCAGATGGTCGAGCTACATAAGGCGGCCGATCAGGCCATGAAGAGCTTTATAGTCCGGTTGTGGCCTGACGACGCCCTTCCGAACAGCTTCTTCGGCCTGGTGAGGCGGCTTGTGGATGCCTGCCCACGGCTGGAGGTTGTCAAGCGATCTGTCTGCATTGAAGGTGCACGTCGGGCTTTCGCCCGTGTGAAATTGCAGTGGGTCAAGCTAGACGCCGTGAAGCTGATCAAGGAGGGGCCGCCAGAGGGCAACGAGCACCGCCACCCCGAGATGTACTACGAGGGTGTTCTGTCGGGTGCCCATCTCATCGCGGACGAGTGTTCAAAAGATGTAATATTTGAATGAGACTTGCTCGTTTTATCCTGTATGTATGAAAACTTGTTTCATATGCGCTATGCAACGCTTGTTGGAATTTAAAATATTACCTTCTGTTTGGCTGTTTATCCAATCTGAGAGATGGCTAGTCCTCGGCTTCTGCCCCCATGCCACGAGTGCTGGGGTGTTCGGGATAAACCTGAGCACTCTTGTTCCCATGTTTGGGTCCTTCGAGGGAGGTGCTCAGCACAGCGAACAAGGCAACTGGACTAATGATGCTTTATCACTCTCACTTAACCATATAATTCTATAATTTTAAATTTGGGCGAAGCCCCTGGTATTCGGAAGGCCGAATTCGGGGAGCGATACACGCCTTTAAGCCGGACAGGGCCGGCCCCTCGCTCTAAGCGGCATAAGTTTTAGGGACTTGAAAACCTCGCCGAACAGCGACCAGTCTCTCGCCTTATCATGACAGTCAGTTTTAGCTTTCTCTACTGAGGTGCTGAACCCAGCAGAACCGGGGCACAATCACAGTAGTTCTCCTAGCGCTACCTTAGCCGATAGAGCGGAACGTAACGTACCAAAACATAGGAGCCGGGCAAACCCAACATTTGACCAAAGACATGATTCGGAGCTGATGCATATAATGCTATAAGTTCGGGGTGCCGCACTTGTGAAAGTGTTCAGACTTTTCACACCGCATTGTGGGGTACATAAGCCCCTGGTGTATTGGCCATACCATAGTGTACGGTTGCAAGGCGTCATTAATGAACACACACACACACACACATATATATATAACAAGAATGCAATAATAGTCGTAATGTCATGCATTGTTTATTAAAAAATTGCGTTAAAGCAGAGTGATACAGATAGTGCGATAAGCAAAGAGTAGGACTATGTCCCTTTCAAGGGAAAGCTGAGGAATAATGTTAAATTGAATATTTCACTCGTTACTGTAATCAACCTGGGAATTCCATGGTATAACGTAGCTGTCTGCCTCCTTCGTTGCTGCATCATGTGTTCGGCAATAGTGCTGCCGGACAGTGTTTCTAGAGATTAAGGTCCTGAAAGAAAAAGAAAAATAACCGAACGGGAAGCCCCTAGTGCGGTTTAGGCCGCGTCTTGGGGCGTGCCGTAGTTGTGCCCCCTCCCCACCTGTGCCCATGGTATTTTTAATGCGTAATTATGCACGCGCGGCATGAGTTTCGTCGCTGGGCTGGGATTGGGGTGGCCGCCATATTGCTACTCGAGCTCAGATCGCGCCAGGCGGTCTATTTGCCGATTGCCCCGAGCGCGCTTGAAGGTGTCCGGGCTGTGAAGCGCCGAACTGGTTGATTGCCTTGAGAGACTGCTTTGCATTTCTGCTGCGAGGGCTGCAGTGTGCTCCTCTGTTTGGAGAGAGCGCTCTGTGTTTCCATTGACTGTAATAACTCCGCGAGGTCCTGACATCTTGAGCTTGAGGTATGCATAATGCGGTACCGCATTGAATCTAGCAAATGCGGTTCGCCCGAGCAGCGCGTGATAACCACTTCGGAACGGGACTATATCGAAGATTAACTCTTTGCTTCGGAAGTTATCCGGGGATCTGAAGACCACTTCCAGTGTAATTGATCCTGTGCATTGGGCCTCTACACCTGGAATGACGCCCTTAAAGGTCGTTTTTTGTGGGTTTGATCCTTGAGGGGTCTATGCCCATTTTGCGCACTGTGTCCTGATAAAGCAGGTTCAGGCTGCTGCCCCCATCCATAAGGACTCGAGTGAGGTGAAATCCGTCGATGATTGGGTCTAGGACCAGTGCGGCGAATCCGCCATGATGGATACTAGTGGGGTGGTCCCTGCGATCAAAGGTGATCGGACAGGAGGACCAAGAGTTGAATTTTGGGGTGAGTGGCTCCAACGCATATGCGTCCCTGAGCGCACGCTTCCGCTCCCTCTTAGGGATGTGGGTTGCGTATATCATGTTCACCGTCCGCACTTGCGGGGGAAACCTCTTCTGTCCTCCAGTGTGCGGCTGCCGGGGCTCCTCCTCATCATCGCTATGCGGCCCCTTGTCCTTGTTTTCGGCAATTAACTTGCCGGCCTGCTTGAACACCCAACAATCCCTGTTGGTGTGATTGGCTAGCTTGTCTGGGGTGCCGTGTATTTGACACGAGCGATCGAGTATACGGTCCAAGCTGGACGGACCCGGCGTACTTTGTTTGAATGGCTTTTTCCGCTGACCGGGTTTAGAGCCTTTGAATCCAGCATTGACTGCCGTATCCTTAGTATTTTCTCTGTTAATGCGGCGCTTATGCTTGTTACGACGTGACCTGCTATTGTCGTCCTTGGTATCTGAGGTACCATGGTTCTTTGATATGTTATTATTGCGAGCCAGCCAGCTGTCTTCTCCCACACAAAAGTGGGTCATGAGCGTCGTGAGAGCTGCCATAGATTTCGGCTTTTCCTGACCAAGGTGCCGGGCTAGCCGCTCGTCTCGGATGTTGTGCTTGAAAGCCGATAAGGCCTCCGCATCCGGACAGTCGACGATTTGATTTTTCTTTGTAAGGAACAGAGTCCAGAATTGCCTGGCCGACTCTTCTGGCTTCTGAATTATGTGGCTCAAATCTTCGGCGTCTGGTGGTCGCACATAAGTGCCCTGAAAGTTGTCGAGGAATGCGGCTTCCAGATCTTCCCAACAGCTAATGGAGTCCGCTGGCAAGCTGTTAAGCCAATGTCGCGCTGGTCCTTTGAGCTTTAGTGGGAGGTATTTGATGGCGTGTAAGTCATCGCCGCGGGCCATGTGGATGTGGATGGGGAAGTCCACAATCCATACTGCGGGATCTGTTGTGCCGTCGTATGATTCAATATTTACAGGTTTGAAACCTTCTGGGAATTGATGTTCCATTACTTCGTCTGTGAAGCATAAGGGGTGTGCGGCGCCTCTGTATTGGGCTATATCTCGACGCAGCTTGAATGGGTCTTGCCCGCTGTGTTCGGCCCGGTCGGATTTGCTTTTACTGTATCTAGTGTGACGTTTGTCATCTCGCAAAGTGGTGCGCCCTCGTGATCCGTAGATCGATCTTGAATGCTTTGCCTTGTCCTCCAATATGTCTCGCAGGTCTGGCGTATCTCCCCATGCCTTTTTATTTGAATGGCGTTGGGGTGGAGGCTGAGCTTTTGGCTAGAATGACTCTCTATCGCGGCCACGAGGTGGCCGATCAGCCATATCATACGCTTCTTCCTCCAGTCGGGGTAGTAACCTACGTCTTGGGTAACTCTTGGAGGGGCGCTCGAGTTTATATTCCTCGGCCGCGAGGACTTCAGTCCATCTGTCACCTAGCAGATCTTGATCAGCTTGAAGCTGCTGCTGCTTTTTCTTCAAGCTATTTGCCATGGCCATGAGCCGGCGCTTGAAGCGCTCTTGTTCGACGGGATCCTCTGGTACGGCGAATTCATCGTCGCCGAGGCTTGCCTCGTCTTCGGAGGGGGGCTTGTGATTGTCATCCTCCTCTTCTCCGTCTGCCGCTCTCTCAGGAGAGCTGGCTCCTCCATCCTCCTGCTCTAAATCTTGCTGGAGGGGTTTGTTGTTTTCTTCGGCACTATCCGGAGTGTTATTATCTCCTGTGCCGGTATCACCACTTTTGCTTTGGCGGGACTTAGAGCGGCACCGCTGACGTCAGCGTTTGGGTTGCTTCTTGGAGGGGTCATCCTCCGCTATCCCGTCGCCATTGCCTTCTTTGGGTGTATCCACCATGTATATGTCATATGACGAGGTGGCTTTCCAGTGCCCTATAGGTGCTGGTTCATGTTCGTCTCCTACATCGTCGTCCATACCGTCGATGTCTTCAGAGTCGAAGTCAAGCATGTCGGTTAAATCGTCGACAGTGGCTACGAAGTGGGTGGTGGGTGGGCGTCGAATTTCTTCGTCATCCCCATCCCAATCCTGTTGGCCATAATCCGGCCAGGGATCTCCTGACAAAGAGAGAGACCTTAGTGAATTCACAATGTCGCCGAAGGGCGAGTGCTGAAAGATATCCGCGGCGGTGAATTCCATGATCGGCGCCCAATCGGATTCGATTGGCAAGGGCGCAGATGGTTCGAAGTCCGGAAAAGAGTCCGGCACCTTGGAGTCACGGGCTGCGCAGAGGGTTAGGCTGGTGTTCGGCTCGATCGCCGTTGAGACTGCAGCCCCTGAGGCGGTGTCTAACCACCCGTCCTCGACTGGCGCAATTGGCTCCGAGCTAAGGGTCGAAGCTGATGCGGGCGCAGCCTCTGGGGTACTGTTCGGTGGTAGAGCTAGGTCATACCCATCGCGACAGTGCGGCACGCCCGGTTGTGGCTTGAATCCATCGAAGATCAAGTCTCCGCGGATGTTGGCCGTGTAGTTCAAACTTCCAAATCTGACCTGATGGCTAGGGGCGTAGCTTTTAATCTGCTCCAGATGGCCAAGCGGATTAGCCCGCAGTGCAAAGCCGCCGAATACGAAGAACTGTCCGGGGAGAAAAGTCTCACCCTGGACCGCATCGCTATCGATGATAGTAGGAGCCATCAAGCCTAACGGCGACGACACAGAGGAACTCTCAATGAAAGCACCAATGTCGGTGTCAAAACCGGCGGATCTCGGGTAGGGGGTCCCGAACTGTGCGTCTAGGCCGGATGGTAACAGGAGGCAGGGGACATGATGTTTTACCCAGGTTCGGGCCCTCTTGATGGAGGTAAAACCCTACATCCTGCTTGATTGATATTGATGATATGGGTAGTACAAGAGTAGATCTACCACGAGATCAAAGAGGCTAAACCCTAGAAGCTAGCCTATGGTATGATTGTATGTTATGGTTGTTGTCCTACGGACTAAAACCCTTCGGTTTATATAGACACCGGAGAGGGTTAGGGTTACACAAGGTCGGTTACAAAGGAGGAGATGTCCATATCCGTATTGCCTAGCTTGCCTTCCACGCCAAGTAGAGTCCCATCCGGACACGAGACGAAGTCTTCAATCTTGTGTCTTCATAGTCTAACAGTCCGGTCAATGGAGATAGTCCGGCTGTCCGGAGACCCCCTAATCCAGGACTCCCTCATATATCAATGTACACAGAGAGGAAATATTTTCTTACAAGAGAGGAAATAGTTCACCCGTCTATAATGCCCTGCTGCTGGTGCAGATCTTCTTCGTGTGGGAGATGGCTTCACAACAAGCTCTTTCGACCTTGCAGCTATGTCAAAACTAGCATGGGCATCATGGGCAACATATTTTATCCACTCATAGGTCAAGGGATATTCTCCCATCCAGATGACCTTAATCCCAGTGTCTTGTCACCCTTCTCAAGATTTATTCCGAGCACAGAATTTGCTATGTCGAATAGGATGGTGTTTCTTTATCACAATCGTCTACAGGAATTCTGGTTTGTAGGTCAGCGATGTTTTTCAAGTCAAGGTTGTACAGTGCCAACTTCTATTTGTCCCCTTCAATGGCTGCCCCATAGAAGTATATGTCCTCCCGAGACATGAAATCATGGAGCTCACCTAGTATGGAGGGTCCGTGTATGATGTGATAAAGCAAAACTTCATCTTTGAGGCACAACTGAAGGATGGCGGCGCATTGGATCTTGCCAGTAGCATGCTCCATGTACACTACGTCAAGACCGATGACCTTCACCTCCACCTTTTCGAGGGAGCTGGATACATTGTTGATCCACTCCCGAACAACCCTTGGGTGGTCGGTGACGGTGGCAACTATGCTGAACGAGCCTTTGACGAGGGCATGTTTGACGCTAAAAACCTGCATAGGGATCTCTTTCGCCATTTGGAACCGCTGGACTGGAGGGCTATGGTTGGAGAATTAGGATTAAGATGGCTAGTCTAACTGAAGAAGATGATTATTTAAAGGGGCTTTGGAATTACTCCATGAGTATCTGAAGAGGTTAAAACAATGTGAATCCAGTGGGTTTGAATGCAAATGAAGGAGAGGTGAAGAAGCTGAGGAAAATTTGTTCCTGATGGAGAAGTAAATGGGAGAAGTGGCATGCAGGCAGTTGATTAGACGACTAGGTAGACCAACCCGCAAAAAAAAAGGCTATGCGGGTAGCATACTGAGGAGTGGATGTATCCGTGTACGTGCCCATCCTTCTATCGCTACATGTGCCACTGGTTAGTTGAGGTCACTCTTTTGAATCACCGTGGCAAAACATTTTATGATTCCTTTTTATTTCTATACCCCTCCTGACAGGTGGGACCTACGCAAAACCCACTTGGCTGGACGAACAGATATAGAAACATATCCATCTCTTTGCACACAAAAATGTGTCATGGCTTGTTCAGATGGATATTGGCGCGTGTGTGCGAGACACAACCTTTTCTGGTTAAGGAATAGGCAGTTATCCTTAAAAAAAGAAAAATCTCTGCTTCGCGCTTCCGCATGCATGATAATTTGGTTATGCTCGCAATATGGATGCTACCTAGAGGATGAAGTGAACCCAGAGGCATGCTAGCATGGGAGACCTATTTCTGCTATACAGTACAACTCCGTATGTTACTACTACTAGTAGTACAACTTTAGTACACTTGTTGGTCAAAATATTATTCATCCGGTCCTCACAGTGAAGTGACAAGACCCTGCGCCCTAGGTGACACTAGTCCAAGCAGTGTGTTTGGGTTACCAAAGTCAGCATCACGTTATGCATTGTGCAGTCACTGTCACTGCCGTTGTATAGCATGCCTCGCCTCGTCTCCCTCTCCCCTAGCACCACTCCATCTTCATATCCATCTCACCGGAGATCGTGAGGTCACTCTTCATCATCTCACTGTGCCCCCGCATACCCTCGCATCGCTCACCTCCCCCAGTACCACTATTCCCTCGCTAACCGCTCCAACACCGAGAGCCTTCTCCCCCGCAAATGAAGCCCCAAGAAATCCCACCTTCCAAACTCCACCATGGCCGAATGCGAACCACGCAGCATCCATATGATCCGTGACTGGAGCGATCTCCCCAGTGACATCCTCGACCTCTATTGTTTGCATATGTATATGCTGAGCGTCGTGCGGCTAGCTACATGCTCAAGGGACGTGCACAAGGCCATCGTCAAAGCGAGTCCTGAGATTTTCAAGACACCCTGCTTGCCGCTATCTGCTCTTGCGAGATGCTCTCACCATGATAGGGAGGCGTACATCATGCCCCTCGAGTTCAATCCAACCTCCATTAGCCAAAACTTCTTTGCAAGTATGTATTGGGTCGCCGTACATCATGCCCCTCGACTTCGTTTCAATCACCATCACCAGAAACTTCTTGGTAGGTATGTACTAGGTTGGCATGAACTCCCACTAGATGGATGCCGTTAGAGAAGACTGGAACAAGTTGGTGCTCGTGAACTTCCACACCTCGCATGAGGTTATCCTTCCTACGTTGAATTGTGTAGGGTTTTACCGTCGCGGTCCAAATCATATAGATTACGTCGTCAGTTGGACAGACCTTATTTTGCAGAAGATTGTAATCTACCAAGAGCCCACATGATACGCGGATTATGCAGAATTCAAGCTAATTGCCTTGTTCAGTGCAGACTCGCCTATCTTTCCACCGGTGCCTTCTTTAGCTAGAGACAACTCACCTCGTAGTGGATCGTCAAAGCTGATACACACTTCTGTGATGCTATTGAACACAATGGCATCATCTACGCGATCGAAAAAGCAGATGGCACCACATATTGCTGGGACAACGTGTGTAAGTTGTTTTCATCTGATTTTAATGATAACGACATGACACTTTTTTAACTTTTGTGATGATTGGCATATCCCTGTTTGAGCAGAATTTGAGTAGAACTAAGGCAATGTATTAGAGATGTCATAAATTGGCTATATTTGGAATGAGTTAACTCATGCGATTGTGACCATGTCATTACAACCAACTTGTACCCTTGAATAATCAAACGGTTAGGCAGATATGGATATTCTCCTAACTTTATAGTAATCTATATACTGCTAAATATGAGTGTGTACATAGCCATGTTACTTTCTTTATTTCCATGATGTAGAAACATCCATCACACTGTTGGTTTCATCTAACCATACATTAGGGAAGTAAATGTGCATATATATGGAGAACTCTATATTTGGTAGTAGTGAAATCCTGTAATGCTTACCATGTGTATATACCTATATTTGCCCTTTAGCAATCAATGGATAGAATAATATCCTCATAAGAATTTTGCCCATAGAACATGAGTATGTAACAATGCATGGTGTATTAGTTTCCTTGAAGAATCTATTTCTGAGGATAGAACATGATTACATAACATTGATGGCATGGTCATTTCCTGTGAAGAATCCATTGCTAGGTAACATGAGTATAACCATGCATGGCACCTCCATATTTTCGAACCCATTATACATTTCCCTGTATTTTCCTCTCGTTTCCAACAGGGACAAATAAATGTTGTTTCTTGCATTATCCGACTCATACTCTGAACAATGCTGATCTTACATTAACAATGCTTGTCCTTTTTGATATGATTTAGTGTTCCTACAGTTACTTCCCTTTGTAATCACACCACCTTTGCCAAAAGCAGGGAAGCACAATTGGTTCCTCACTCAATCAGACGATGACAAAACACTAATGATCATTTGCACACATGAGCTAACAAAGTTATATTAAAAAAAACCACTATGTACAAGCACCATGAAATACGTGAGTATCCGGAGAGTGGTTGTTACGGCTATGAGCAGGATACCACCTTGTTGGGGCCATCGGGATTTTTGAGTTGGAGGCGGGTAAAAAACCTTGGTTCACACTCTCTGTTTCTCGGACTCAATTATCTGATTAACCAGGAGATCACCGTTGGCAAGGACCTTCATGGCAGAGAGGCTATGTTTTCTAGGGAAAACAGTGTCTACACGGCAAGCCCTAGGACTTCTGGAGCAAACTCCCCTGATAGTCAATGATACAACATGCAACCAAAATAAGGGGAGAATGACAAAGGCATCTGGGTTAACTTTGATCCTTGGATGTCTCAACTCCGACAGGTAGTGATGTGGTTCAAGCCTTCAAGTTGATAGGTAATTGGGTTGTTGCAATGAAAGGGTGGAGTCCTGGTGTCTCTGAATCACTGGTGGCTGAAGCGGGGCTGCAAATTATGATGGTGTTAGATCATCCCTCTTCAAATGACTTGTTGTCTTTGTTGCTTGTTCTAGATGGGTAGTTCTCTCTTTTGTTATGCAGACTCCTTGTCATTTGGTCATCCTCGTCTATGTCACTCTTACTATGTAATAGTTGCCTCTCTTTAGAATGTCATTTTCATCTGGATCACGAGAGTCTGAGCGCTGTAGATGGGTGCGTTTTGGTGGTGTAGCAAGACTTCTTATGAACTATCATTTCTTGTTGTTTATGTCAGTAGTAGTCACTAGTCAGTGTTTGAATGTTGTATATATCGTTGTTTCAAACTGTTTATTGTCTCGAACTGTTGGTGGGCTAAATAAGGGCATCACCATTCTCAAGTGTTCAGTGTGTGTGTGTGTGTATTATTTTTTCAAGTTATAGTTTGAGCTCAGTGTCTTTTCGATGATGTACACTTGTTTGGGCCAATGTGAGGTGTCATTGAATATGGTCCGAGTAGAAACGCAATGCCAAACAGGTCAATTATGACTCTCAGGTCGGGCACTCGAAAAAAGAAAGAAAAATGACTCTTAGGATGACATGTGGGCGCCACCGGTGTTTTCGTGCACTTGCGCGCTGAGAGCGTATTGGCGCGTGTTCGAAATTCATGCTACCTTTTCATCCCCAATCTCCCGTCCCTCCCCCACCTCTAGAATTTTGATTCCTACTCCAGTTCCCCCAAATCCCCCTCCAATGCTCCCTGTACTCAAGCGCACTATCATGTCGCCGGTCAATGTGAATCTCTGAGCTCCGTTCGGCCTTCGGGAACTGCGTGCTGTCGCTCAATAGTGGTATGGTGGGGCTTGACTACCAGTTTGCCGGCGAAGTGCTGATGGTAACCATCCAAGGCGGCCGGCCTCCCGTCTCGCCGGACGACCTTGTCAAAGATCTTGGCATTGTGCACGACATCCAAATAAGTGACTTGCTCGTCAAAGTCTGTCCGCCACCAGCGGATTTCTTTGTTAGGTTCCGGATAACTTTCGACTGCAGTCGTGTGTTTGAATCTTCCCGACGTTTGTTCTGCGATGGCGCGCTAGTGAGCTTTGATCGGTGGCACCCCAGGATGGGGCTCGGTGCCCTCTAAGCTTGAGTTTTTAACAAAGCTTACCTTCCATGGCATGCCTCGACGTGCTTGGAACAGTGAGTCCATGAATGAGCTTATCAACGACCTAGGAGGTGAGCTCGTAAGTATGTTTGTTCCTCTAGACAACTAGGCTCTGACGGTTATGGCATGGATGAAGAAGCCGTCCACCATACCGAAGGTGATTGGTGTTGAGATACTGGGGTTGTACTATTCGTCGCCACCAAGGCCGCCATGGACGATGTTAGGAATGTACCTATATCAAATGTTCGTGCATGTCGAAGAAGTGTTCAATCCATCAATCGAAGTCCTGCCGATGCCGCTGGTGCCAGGGTCCGTCGACGACGTCCGTTACAGGAGTGAACATTAGACTTTCCCCATGTTTCATGGGATGATGGATGGAACAGGGCCTCCGCTATTGCGTGGCGGAGGCCACTGCTTCTTTGGGAGAAGAGGCAGGGCTGGCTGCCTGGATATGCTCTAATTTGATGTAACAAGTGAATCTTCCCAGATACTAGTTAAATCTGAGCTATCGTTCTGAAGCATTGATGTGCCAGTACATTTGATTGTGACATGTTCTATTTTTTGTACCTAAACTTTTTTTAGAAAGGGGTGTACATCAACTTAATGTGCTGCCAGAACTTATTGTGTTGTATGTCTGTTTTCTTTGCACAACATTCAAGATATTTCCCCATCATTGATAAAGACGATGAACGGTTATGTACGAGTTTGTTGGTTAAAACGTAGCCCTACCCGTAGTGATCCACTGCTTCCACCCTGATTATGCCGCCTGCTTGAAATTTTTGTATGCAAGTTTAGTGTTCTATGACATTGTATATGATTGTGTTAACTATATAAGTTTTTACTGAGCATCAGCAATGCATATGACTGAAAGATGTATTCACGAGCATCGATCGATGGGTCTCTCTCTGTCTCACACACACAGAAAAGTGGGACCCGTTAAATTATTATTTTCGGTCATCACAGCTTTTAATTAGGTTCCACTGTACTCTAACTTTTTTCTTAAGTTATAAATTGACCTCAGTGACTTCAAAAAGTTGTACACAAGTCTTGTTTCGGCCTTTTCAGGCGTTGTTGAATGTGGGCTGAGAGCTATGTAAAGTTGTACTGTACTACACAGACCCTTCTCATTGAACATCAGCAATGCAACTACGCCGACAGTTGTACACAGGATCCTAAAATAAGCGATGCCTAGCCTATGTTTCTTTTAATAAAATGTACAAATCAGTTCACTTTTTATATAATAAGATTACCAAGCCCAACTTTAGTTTTTTTAATAATATTCCTATCTCAATATTTTTTATACGAAATGCTCAGTCCAGACCAACATAGTTTTTTCACCCATCCCAGAAAATGGGTCCATTTCTACTAAAATCAAATGGGTTGTAAATTATCAGAAATAATAAATGGGTTACATGTACACAATATTATTTTTTCACCCAGCCAAGTAAATAGGTGTATTCGAATAAATAATCAAATGCATAAATTATCATAAATAGTAAATTGGTCATTATTATTTTTACCCAGCCCAGGAAATAGATTATTTTTGGAGTCAAAGCCCAGGAAATAGATGTATTAGAAAACAAAATGAAATGTGTTATAAAACCTAAATAAATGGGCTACATTCCGCCATACCTTTCAAAGATGACTTTGTTGGTCCACTAGGACGAAGCTTGCGCAAGGTGTTGTCCATTTAGTGAACAAAATGATTTAGTGGTCAAAACAAAAAGGCAACAAATTATTCTGACATCTTAGTCGTTGGATTGACATCTACCAGCAATCCTGCTTCTTCAATCTCTGATCTAGTTGCTCTTGCTCCAGCCACCAAAACCATCGCCGGTTGGAGCGCCTGCATCTGCCTCCCGTGGGACTCCAAAACACACTTGGCCGGGTTAAGCATCATCTTTAGACCCGGAGGTTATCAAAGGTTTCCTTCAGATCAGCTACCAAGGTTTCCTTCTCTCTGGATTTCACCACTATATCGTCCATGTAAGCATGAACGTTATGCCCAATCTGATTATGAAGGCAATTCTGTACACACCGCTGATAAGTCGCCTGGGCACTCTTAAGCCCAAAAGGCATAGACACATAGCAGAAGGCTCCAAACGGAGTAATGAAAGCCGTCTTCTCCTGGTCCTTAACTGCCATTTTGATCTGATGATAGAGAGAATAAGCGTCCAAAAAGCTCAAACGCTCACAACCCGCCGCAACATGAATGATTTGATCTATACGAGGGAGAGAAAAAGGATCAGCCGGACAAGCTTTGTTTAAATCTGTGTAATCCACACACATATGCCAAGTGCCGTTCTTTTTTAGCACAAGCACCGGGTTAGCCAACCACTCTGGGTGAAAACTTCAACAATAAACCCGGCCGCCAAGAGCCGGGCCACCTCTTCTCCAATAGCCTTATGCCTTTACTCGTTGAACCGCCGAAGAAACTGTCTGACCGGCTTAAACTTGGGGTCAATATTGAGAGTGTGCTCAGCGAGTTCTCTCAGTACACCCGGCATGTCAAAAGGCTTCCATGCAAAGATGTCCCAGTTCTCACGGATGAACTCGATGAGCGCACTTTCCTATTTGGGATCCAAGTTAGCACTGATAATGAATTTTTTGGATGCGTCGCCATGCAAAAAATCAATCATCTTGGTATCGTCAGCGGACTTAAACTTCAGCGCCGGCTCATGTTCCGTGGTTGGCTTTTTCAAAGACATCATGTCCGCCGGGTCAACATTATCCTTATAAAACTTCAATTCCTCTGTCACACAAACAGATTCGGCGTAAGCAGCGTCACCTTCTTTGCATTCCAAAGCTATCTTCCGACTTCCATGCACGGTGATAATGCCCTTATAACCCGGCATCTTGAGCTACAGATAAACATAACACGACCGTGCCATGAACTTTGCATAAGTCGGCCGTCCAAACAGGGTGTGATATGGGCTTTTGATTTTGACCACTTCAAAAGTTAACTTCTCCACCCTAGAATCATGCTCATCTCCAAAGGCTACTTCCAGCTCAATCTTACCAACTGGATATGCCGAATTACCAGGCACTACTCCGTGGAAAACGGTGTTGGATGTCTTAAGACTTTTGTCAGTCAACCCCATGCGACGGAACGTCTCATAATAGAGAATGTTGATACTACTGCCTCCGTCCATGAGTACTTTAGTGAATTTGTATCCACCAACCTGGGGGGCCACCACCAAAGCCAGGTGACCCGGATTATCGACCCGGGGAGGGTGATCTTCCCTACTCCACACAATAGGCTGCTCAGACCATCGCAAATAACATGGAACCGCCGGCTCAACAGCGTTCACAACTCTCTTATGAAGTTTCTGGTCCCTTTTGCATAAATTGGTGGTGAATACGTGATACCACCCGCTGCTCAGCTGCTTCGGGTTACTCTGATACATGGATTGATGCTGCTGCTGACTACCTTGGCCAGATTGCTGATTATAGCCGCCTTGATTGCCTTGAGGGCCCTGGCCATGGAAACCGCCGCTGCCTGAGCCGCCATCCGAGCCATGAAAACCGCCACCGCCTGAGCTGTTGCCAGGTCCATGATAACCGCCACAGCCTGAGCCATTGCCAGGTCCATGATTACCGTCGAACATGTTAAAATTCTTGAAGGCCTTCATGATCGTACAGTCTTTCCATAGATGGGTGGCCGGCTTCTCCCGGGTGCCGTGTCTTGGACAGGGTTCATTCAGGAACTGCTCGACAGTGGGATCTGGCCTGCCTGGCCGAGGCAGTGGTCTCCCCTTACGACGTTGATTGTTGCCATGTGCGTTGGTGTTAGCCACAAACTCCAAACTACCGTCAGCATTACGTTTATTATTACCTCCTTGATTTGCCGGGTTATGCTGATGACCTTTGCCGTTGCCGTTCTTCTTTCCCTTCCCTGTCTTCTCTTTGTCAGATGCGGGATCCTTGGTTCTATAAGAATCGGCGTATTTGACTAGAGCCTCCATCAGCTGGCCCATGTCATTGCAATCACGCTTGAGCCGCCCCAGCTTCTGTTTCAGAGGTTCAAAACGACAATTTTTCTCCAACATTAAGACCGCGGAGCTAGCATCCATCTTATCAGATGAATGTATTATCTCTTTCACCCGGCGCACCCAATGGGTCGTGGATTCACCTTCCTCTTGCTTGCAATTAGTCAAGTCCACAATTGACATGGGTTGCTTGCATGTGTCCTTGAAGTTCTGAATAAACCGGGCTTTTAATTATGCCCATGAGCCGATGGAATTGGGTGGCAACCCCTTCAACCAAGTGTGAGTTGTTCCATCCAATATCATGGTGAAGTACTTGGCCATCGCTGCGTCACTGACCTCCAACAACTCCATGGCCATCTCGTAACTTTCAATCCATGCCCCAGGTTGCAAGTCAGCTGTGTAATTAGGCACCTTGCGAGGCCCCTTAAAGTCCTTTGGCAAAAGCTCATTACGCAGAGCCGGCACCAGACAAGGGACACCTCTGTCCTTGTGGCCACACCTGCTTCAACAGAGGCCGCTGGATAAATCGGAAAAGCCTGGTGAGCCGCCTGCTCAGCTACCTGTTGAACCGCCCGCTCAGCCTCTTGGTAGATCCTCTCCTGGTCTACCAAGTTAAGAGCTCCATCATGCGCCGGTTCATACCTGCGTGGCTGGTTATGGCACTGAGCATTGCTTGACATGGCCGCTGAATCCATATGCCTGCTATAGCTTGGGCTCCGGCTTGGGCGAGGGGTTGAATGAATCATGTCTCGGCTATAAGAATATGACTCCTGCTGCGCCAGAGCCATCTGAAGAAGTTCTCTGACCCTTCGCGTTTCGATCGCCATCGGAGAGTCGCCTTCCATGGGGAGAGCCGCCAAACGCGCCGATGCACCGATCAGATTTTCCAGAGGGCTAGGGAAGTGACCCGGTGGTGTCGGTGTATAATGAGGCAGAGCAGTATTCACATGAGGGCCTCCATAGCCCGCGGTTGACCTGCCGCCCCGGCCCCGGGTGTTGTAATCCGGTTTGCCTCTGGTTGGTTACTAGGACCGGCTCCAGGTGTGTGGAAGAGATTCCTAGGATCGTAAGTCAGGGGTAGACGTGATTGAGTCTTCTGGTGCCTTCTCCTCATGACCTCGTTTGATGCGTTCAAATTCATCGAAAGTTGAAAAGCCTCTGATTGAAGCTGATGAGCACGAGCGTTCAAAGCTGCCCGTTCTGCAGCCATCCTGACGTCCTCCGCCGCCAAGTTTTCCTTGGCTTGAGCTACCTCCCCACGTAGCCGTGCCACCTCCGCGTCATGCTGAGCTTTGTCCGCCGGTTCAACCACGGCGGTCAATAAGGTCGTCATCCTATCCATGAGATCCATCAATACCTGAGCCGGCGGGCGCGCGGGGTCTCCTGTCCCAGCTGCTCCTGATCTGGTGGTTATCGCTGCTGCAGACGTAGAGTTTTGAATGGGCTGCGTACCAGCCATGAAATTCCGGCTCTGTTCGGCGGCTCAAAGGGGTCCGGAATACTGCTGCCATAGGAATAGCCCCCAAGCCCGCCATCCTGTAGTTGATACAATGAATCCGTCTCACCTGTGGACGACCCGCCGTCGGAGTGGACAGCCGTCTCGCCGCCATCCATAGATCCTTCAGAAAATTCCCCTCCATAGATGCAACCCACGAAGGCACGCCTCACGGTAGGCTGAGTCCGGGCGGGTCTCGCACGCTGAGCCGTCTCAATGTGGTTGGTGCAAATGTCCAGCTCAGGGCCCGGCTCGCCGATCCGGCCGATGAAGACGTGGATTCCGCCGAAGGGGACCCTGTACCTGTACTCAATTGAGCCGGCATCGGGGCCCCAGCCTGCGTCGTCGATGTAGAGTTTGCCGCGACGACTCTTGGTCATCTGGCCCACAGCATATCCCTTGAGCCCTTCGAAGCTGCCCTTCAAGAACTCAAATCCACCGTGCGCTGGCCCCACGGTCGGCGCCAACTGTCGTGGAATTGTCACGGCAGATGTCCTAGTGAAAGGACTTAGTCGTGGAGCCATTGCAACTAGGAAACTTAAAGGGGTTAATCGAGACAAAGGACACGAGAAGGTTTATACTGGTTCGGCCCCTTGCGGTGAGGGTAAAGCCTAGTCCAGTTGTTGTGGTATTGCTAGGTTTCGATGACCAAGGAGCGAAATACGCTAGCTTGGCTCTCGACCTATTGTTTCTTGCCCTAAGCCGCCGCCGGGTCGTCTCCTTATATACACGGGTTGACACCCTGCGGCCTGCAGAGTCCCGGCCGGCTCATACAATGTGTCCGCTCGGTGACGTCTTTTACATGTCTTACTTTACAAGTCTTATCATACATGGCGGTTTATACTCATGGGCCTTAAGCCGCCTCTGGGCTTCGCCCTACTACAAACCTTATCATAAACCATCACCTTGTGTACTCTTCGGGCTTCCTTTAATTAACCCGCCATTGCTATTGACCCAATCCCTCCTGAGCGGGTCATTCCTGGTAGTCATATCTCCAACACAAACCCACTTTCACAAATATGGCAATCATCATAAATAGGAGGCATGCTATCATCATAATAAATTTGCACACCAAGACTTGGGGGACTAAAAATATCATCTCCATTAAACATAGCATCCCCAATCTTGGGACAAACATTAATTGCAGCAAATAAATTCTCAAACATGTCATTATCATCAAACATAGCTTCCCCAAGCTTGGGCCTTTGCATATCACAAGCATAATAATTCTCATCATTAATAATACGAATAGCACCAATAGTATAGCAATTATTATCACAACTTTCTAAGTTGGTGCCAAAAATATTTTCAAGATTATAAAAAGTATTATTACTTTCCCAATCATAATCATCATAATGGGTAATAGGCATAACAAGAATTGGAGCAACATAATTTGGGAGGGATACCTTTTTACCTTTTCTTCTCCGTCTTTTCTTTTTCTTCCTCACATCATGTGTGGGTTTTATCACCCTTTTGGAGCTCCTTATTGATGAGATTGGTTGAATAAAAGGCTCCTTCTTGTTACCTGATTCATCATAAGAGAAAATAGGAGGATATTGGGAAACCTCTTCCCCTTCATTAGTATTCTCTTCATCCTCTACTTGTTTTATTGTCTTTAAGTAATTAGCAATATAAGGATAATCAATGCAATTCACCGCACAATACATATAAATTTCCTCGAGATCAAAATCTAGAACTCTCTCAAAATAATATTCTGGAATACCCTTAGTTATATGTTTCATTTCTTCATATCTCAAAAGCAAACTAAGTTCATTATGATGTGCAGGGGAAATCAAGTCATCACAATTTTTGGACACAACGTGAACATGAAACAATTTGCATTAGAGATTTAAATGGCCACGTTCATTGCAAAGTTCACAAGGATGGCTAAAAATATTAAATTTCTCAACACAAACATCTAGCCTCTCTTGCAAACATTTAGTTTCTAAATTCTTATGCCTCTTGCAAAATCTATCTTACCTATTTGGTATGTAACAGCAAACTCTATGCACTCCACAAAAATTGGCATGATTATAAGAAAAAGTTTTATCATGATTAGTGCAATCATCATTAGTACTACTGGCAAAAATGCCCGTGCGTTGCAACGGGAGTAAAAAATACTTTATAGCTTATTATGCATGGCCTAAACCACCTGGACGACATCGACGAAGTCTAGCTGGGGAAGGCATGCCGGCATCCAAAGAGACAATGCGCTAGAAACCCGAGTTGATAAAGTTAACCTCAAGAGTGCGTTACAGGGATGGTATAGGGATTCACCCTTGGAGAAAATGACATATTTACACTCATGGAGACAACACGGTAGAAATCTGAGCGAATAAGGTTACCCTCAAGCTAGGCGGAGTCCGGAGAATGTGTGGGGATTCACCAAAACAGAAAATGACCGATTTACGTTGCTGGAGAGTGACGTGGCGGATGGACGGTGTCAGTCGAGAATGGCGGCCGACGACGACATTTACTCAAGGGAGATGCATTTGAAAGAAAGTACTTTTTAGGGTAGTGAATGGGAAGAGACGTGTGGGTCGACTCTCGCCAAAGAGTGTGTGTTATTTTTTGAGAGAGAAAAATGCATGTGTGTTGTGTAAGGGAAGTGCTTGTGTTTAGGACATGCCCAAATAATACAACAGAACCATTATCAAATGAATTCATTTGTTGCAATGAATAAGAAAGAAAAGGACAAGATGACGATTACTCATCTAGTTATTGCTCACCATGCTTTCTGGGGCCTCTCTTGGTCGACAATGTGGTGCAACTGAACAGGGGATGGTCAGTAGTGCGCACCAAGATAGCCACCCTCGGCATCATCATTCTTCGATGTCTCGACAGCTTGGCTCCTTGGCGCCTCCATCTATGAACCCACTAGGTCTCGCTTCGAACCGCCGCTTGAATGTCATTGGAACGCCTCCGAATTCTTGGACCGCGTCGTCTCCTTATGTTTCGTGTGCACCATTTGCCAGCAACATGGCATGCATTACACGATAATAGCATACTCATCCTACTTGATGCTAGAATTTACGATTTAGGCCTCTCGTCTATATAGCAGAAAAAAATACTGAAATTCCTTTGATCCACATCTTCAAGTTCATCTTCTTGTGCACACAATTAAAGATGTGACAAACTCTTTATCACATAGAAAACAAATGCAACATTCAACAATTTTGACCACATAGTAAACATGACATTCCATGTTCATCTCTTGGTGCTAAAGGACAACAACGTTTGTGCACAACATGGATTTTTTTTGAAATATTCCACCTACAGGCATCTCGCGACCATGTCGTTGTCCTCTTAATTCCACTAATTCAGCCGTAATTGCGTCGTGCATGAGAGCCTCCATCAACCCCATTTCTTTGGCAACCGTGGCTTCGACATGAGCGCTCGATTCATTTATCTCGCTTTAAGTTTACCATTATAGAAAAATGACCCATGCGTTGCAACATGATAAAAGTTCATCTCACTCCATCAGAACTCCTAATCCAATCAGGCAATCACTATGGTTTGAAAAAACACAATAAATATGGTCAAATATGTCTAACTTGAAGGAGAGGCGATGGATGGCTCTCCGGCGAGCAGTGGTTGCGGATGCTGCTCCGCCCCCTCGACCGCGCGGGCGGCGTGGTGGCGGTGGTTGTTTGGTGGCTGGTCTTCGTGTGCGTTCTTCCCCCCGGCAGACGGCGCCAGATCTGCAGGTCTTTTCCTCCCCCTCTCATAGCTCCTTCCACCCCGGCGTTGCTGGTCCTTGGTGGTCCCTAGTCCTCGGATCTTGTGCGTTTGGGTTGCAGGAGTGGCGGCAGTCCGGGAGAAATCCTTGGCCGGTGTGGCCTGACCATGACGGTGACGATTTGCCGTGCCCCTCCCTGGAGGCTCCGTCGAGGTTCTGTTCCCCTCTCCCCCCTCTCGCTCCGGGTGAAAACCTCATCCTTTTGGATGGGGCGGCAGCGGCGCTCTCCGCCGTCACCTTCCTGGAGGTGCCGCTCTGGTGGTTCGAGAGATGCGAGGGCATTCTGATTTGGGGATTGGGGGATCGACAGTCGCGTGGTCCGATTTTATCGTTCTGCGCTTCCTTCCTCAGCACCTTCGATCTTGATAGCTTTATCCCTTCGTGTGTGGCTCTATGCGTGTGGGCGAGGATCTTCCAAGGCGAGCTCGACTCAGCTGGGGGCGGGGCTGAGTATCTCTCAAGGTTGTTCATGGTTGCCATCTTATCTGGCTCTAGGGTGAGCTTCCCCATCTTCCGACGGTACGGCGTCCTTCGAGCCAGGACGAGGGGCAGGGGTCCTCTTCGGAGATGGTTTTCGGTAGGTTGTTGGAGTTCACCACTCCTTGTGCAGATGAGGGCATGCTCCCTGCCTATGATGGGTCTCATCTTGTTAGTGCTTCCGCTCCACCTATGGTGCTCATTCTGCGGCTGGGGACATCATCGACATCAAGCAAAGCTTTGTTGTACATTATGTTGTAGTGTTTGGTGTTGTTGAGGTTTGCAAGTTGTCTAGTAGCACCATGTATCTGCCGTCTTTTTCTTTTTCCTCTTGTAAGTTGTCCGATGTAACTCCTGGCCGGTTGATGGCTTTGTTAATTCAAAGCCGGGCTCTTTGTCGAGCATTCGTTCTAGAAAAAAGAAGAGGAATTCTTTCAAGCCGATCATCTTTGCACAAGGTCTAATAATTGTATGCATTGTAAAAACAATTGTGGGGAATTGCATGTATTGTCTGACTTGCCGGTCTTGCTTCATTAATGGGTAGACAATTTTTTTTCTCTTTGTTTTTACGTGTGAACATTTTTTTATCTCAATTGGCTAAAGCAACCTTCAATCCTCCCTGATGTAGAAAAAACCCTTCAATCACCCCTTGAAACTATGCAATCGCTCTAACCATCAATGTGCAATGTCTTCCATATAATGCGCTCATAGTGAGTGGATATAATGCGTGGATTGCGCCTACATTATTATTTTTCCTTCCGTATATGTTCCTTTCCTTCCTTATGTTTTGGCATGTCAGCTGAAATCCGCTATTCCCTTCCTTACTTTCTATGCCACAGCCACGTTGAATACTATTACTCCTTCCTTATTTTCTTCCTTACATATTGCTTTCCTTCCTTATTTCTTTGAACATCAGCTGAAATCTTTTTATTCCATTCCTTACTTTCTCCGCCACAAAGAATTCCTTTTTATTTCCTTATTTTCTTGTCACAAGGAAGTCAATTCCTTTCCTTCCTTATTTATTTGCACGTCGGCTGAAATCCTCTTATTTCCCGAAACTCGAAGGCGTATATAAATTGATTTATGCTAATTGGAAAAGGCGAGGTGGGACAATTTTATTTGCACAACAAACCCATTATTTTGCATGGGAATAAGTGTGGTCGGGTGGTTGCATCACTGGGGGCTAGAGTTGAGGTCGGGATTTCGATCACTGGCTCCCTGCATGAGTGAAATATTTTTCGCTGCTCATAAAAATAAACGCGAAGTTCCGGAGCCAGGCCCAACTCAAGTCTTTCAGTTTCCTTTAGGCCTTTTCCTCCATGGTTGCCGACGCGGGAGGCCCATGAAGCATACCAAACATCTTTATGTAATTAGTACCACCTCAAATTTTACTAAAAAACCCACCTCATATAGTGAAAAAACAAAAAAATATGGGTGAACGGATGAAAAAATTGGAGAAACGCACCTTGCTTTATTAGTAGGTATAGATGGATATGCAAAGAATTCATACTAACAACATTGCATTCTTCCTGTAGCAATTGAGCATAATTATTAGAATCCTTATTTTCACGAAAGATATTAAAAAGATGAAGCATATGAGGTAACCTCAATTCCTTTTTTTGTAATTTTATTTTCTAGACTAAACTAGTGATAAAACAAGAAACTGATAGATTCGATTGCAAGATCTAAAGATATACCTTCAAGTGCTAACCTTCCCAGCAACGGTGTCAGAAAAGAGCTTAGTTGACGGGGTGTTAGTGCCGCTTACCTAGCCTCCCCGGCAACGACGCCAGAAAAGAGCTTGATGTCTACTACGCAACCATCTTCTTGTAGACGTTGTTGTGCCTCCAAGTGCAGAGGTTTGTAGGACAATAGCAAATTTCCCTCAAGTGGATGACCTAAGGTTTATCAATCCGTGGGAGGCGTAGGATGAAGATGGTCTCTCTCAAAAAACCCTGCAACCAAATAACAAAGAGTCTCTTGTGTCCCCAACACACCCAATACAATGGTAAATTGTATAGGTGCACTAGTTCGGCGAAGAGATGGTGATACAAGCGGTATATGGATGGTAGATAAAGGTATTTGTAATCTGAAAATATAAAAACAGCAAGGTAGCAAGTAACAAAAGTGAGCGAAAACGGTATTGCAATGCTTCGAAACAAGGCCTAGGGTTCATACTTTCACTAGTTCCTCTCAACAATGATAACATAATTAGATCATATAGCAATCCCTCAACATGCAACAAAGAGTTACTCCAAAGTCACTAATAGTGGAGAACAAACGATGAGATTATTGTAGGATACGAAACCACCTCAAAGTTATTCTTTCTGATCGATCTATTGGGCTATTCCTATAAGTGTCACAAACAGCCCTAGAGTTCGTACTAAAAAACACCTTAAGAGACACATCAACCAAAACCCTAATGTCACCTAGATACTCCAATTTCACCACAAGTATCCGTGGGTTTGATTATATGATATGCATCACACAATCTCAGATTCATCTATTCAAACCAACACAAAGAACTTCAAAGAGTGCCCCAAAGTTTCTAGCAGAGAGTCAAGACGAAAACGTGTGCCAACCCCTATGCATAAGTTCACAAGGTCACAAAACCCGCAAGTTGATCACCAAAACATACATCAAGTAGATCACGTGAATATCCCATTGTCACCATAGATAAGCACATGCAAGACATACATCAAGTGGTCTCAAATCCTTAAAGACTTAATCCGAAAGATAACATCAAAGGGAAAAATCAATCCATTACAAGAAAGTAGAGGGGGAGAAACATCATAAGATCCAATTATAATAGCAAAACTCGTGGTACATCAAGATCGTGCCATATCAAGAACACGAGATAAAGAGAGATCAAACACATAGCTACTAGTACATACCCTCCGCCCCGAGGGTGAAATACTCCCTCCTCATCATGGCGAGCACGTCGGGATGATTAAGATGGCCACTGGTGATGATTTCCCCCTTCGGCAGGGTCCTGGAACAGGGTCCCGATTGGTTTTCGGTGGCTATAGAGGCTTGCGGTGGTGGAACTATTCCACCCGATCTAGGTTTATTTCTAGGGGTTTCAATACTTATAGGAATGTTTGGCATCGAGAACAAGTCAGGGGAGTCCATGAAGAAAATATGCCCTAGATGCAATAATAAAGTTGTTATTTATATTTCCTTATATCATGATAAATGTTTATTATTCATGCTAGAATTGTATTAGCCGGAAACTTGATACATGTGTGAATATATAGACAAAACAGAGTGTCCCTAGTATGCCTCTACTTGACTAGCTCGTTAATCACATCATTAGAGAATTATGTGATGGAATGGACCCATCCGTTAGCTTAGCATAATGATCGTTAAGTTTTATTTCTATTGCTTTCTTCATGACTTATACATATTCCTTTGACTATGAGATTATGCAACTCCGAATACCGGAGGAACACCTTGTGTGCTATCAAACGCCACAACATAACTGGGTGATTATAAAAATGCTCTACAGGTGTCTCCAAAGGTGTTTGTTGGGTTGGCATAGAGCAAGATTAGGATTTTTATGAGTATCAGAAGCCTTGAAAGCAATGTGACTAATGAGTTAGTTGCGGGATGTTGCATTATGGAACGAGTAAAGAGACTTGCCGGTAACGAGATTGAACTAGGTAAGGATACCCACGATCGAATCTCGGGCAAGTAACATACCAATGACAAAGGGAATCACGTATGTTGTCATTGTAGTTTGACCGATAAAGATCTTCGTAGAATATGTAGGAACCAATATGAGCATCCAGGTTCCGCTGTTGGTTATTGAACGGAGATATGTCTCAGTCATTGATACGTCTCCAACGTATCTATAATTTTTTATTGTTCCATCTTGTTATATTATCAATCTTGGATATTTTATAATCATTTTATAGTCATTTTATATCATTTTTTGGTAATAACCTATTGACATAGTGCCAAGTGCCAGTTGTTGTTTTTTGCATGTTTTTCACATCGTAGAAAATCAATACGAAACGGAGTCAAAATGCAATGGAACTTTACGGAGATTTTTTTGGACCAGAAGACACCTAATGGGCCAAGGCTGCGCCTGGGGGGTGCTCCGAGGAGAGCACAACCCACCAGGATGCGCCAGGAGGCCCAGGCGCGCCCTGGTGGGTTGTGCCCACCTCGGGTGCCCCCCGGACTGCATCTTTGCTCTATAAATACCCCAATATTCCAGAAACCCTAGGGGAGTCGACGAAAATCAATTCCAGCTGCCGCAGAGTCCAGAACCACCAGATGCAATGTAGACACCAAGTGCCGGGTCGTAAGCCTGCAGCGACTCGGGACTATTCCTTCCATTGTAGAATAAATTATATCCATTGATAAAATAATAGCCATTGCGCTGAAGTGACTTTGAAAACCTCAATCATAACATTGGTTATTGATAACCGTAATAAAAATCCAGCCATGTTGGATATTAAAGATTTGAATAATATAACCCGGTTTGAAAACCGATTCCTGCCATATAAACTGGTATATCCGTGCCCACATGATATATGCTATGATGATGCAATGTATGACGCAATATATGATGATGTATGTGTATGATCAAGAGGGTTTAAGATATGGTTTGGATACGACCAGAGTCCCCAAGTAGTCATAATTGTGGCATTGCGCCGATCAAGAGGTGTAGCTATGGTTCGAATACGACCAAGCCCCCAAGTGATTTCCCTGGTGCCCTTATGCCTATCAAGAGGTGTAACTATGGTTCGAACCCATAGCCCCCAAGTGATTTCCCTGGTGGCCTTATGCCTATCAAGAGGTGTAGCTATGGTTCAGATACGACCAAGCCCCCAAGTGATTTCCATAGTGGCCCTTATGCCTATCAAGAGGTGTGACTATTGTTCGAATACGACCAAGTCCCCAAGTGATTTCCCTAGTGGCCCTTATGCCTATCAAGAGGTGTGACTATGGTTCGAACATAGCCCCCAAGCCATATTGTGAGTTGTGCTCTAGGGATACCCATGTTTGAGCTGTGCTGTGCAGCAGACTCTCTTTGGCCCCTTATGATAATATTGGCTTGATAGCAGGATTACCGAAGTAACCAGAGCTGCGCTCTTATGATAATATTGGCTTGATAGCCGGAATCAAGAGGGTAGTAACGCTATGTTCTCTTTGGTGAATACACCTATGTTTGAATAGGAAGCCCCTAAATGATCAATAATATGATAAACCAATAAGGCAGGATACCCATGTTTGAACCGCGCATCATGGCAGCAAATTCTTTTTGGCAATCTTTAATTTTTTGCAAGAAATAACTTCTTCTTGAACCGGATGTTAAACCGGATATTGAGAGCTTCAAAGCTTTGTGGGAGACATCTTTCCCTTGAACCGGATTTTAAACCGAAATCTTCATTTTCAGCCGGAAATTTTTTGACGGCCTTCAAACTCGAACTTGCGAGAAATTAATTCTTTTTGAACCGGAATTTTTAAACCGGATTTGAGAGCTTCAGAGCTTTGTAGGAGACAGATTTTCCTTGAACCGGATTGGAAACCAGATATTTGAGAGCTTCTGTAAGACTGACGTCCCTTAAACCGGATTTTAAACCAGATATTTGAGAGCTTCAACGCTTTATGGGAGAGAGACGTCTCTTGAACCAGATTTTGAACTGGAATCCTTTCTGATGACCTAGAATTTCTTCATTGAGCCGGAATTTTTTAATTGTCATATACTTTTTAAGCCGGAAATTTTCTGATGGCCTTTAAACTTTCATCAATATAACAGTAGCCTCCGGGGCTGGGTTATCTTTCCCTCCATCGTCCTGGGTTCTTAAATTTCCTGAAACTAGCAAGATTTGCTGAGTCATGTCATCGTAGCCCCCGAGTCTCAAGGTGGCTCGAGGATTTGGCTTGAGATTCTCCAAATTTGGTCATGATATAAACCCGGCATATAGCGGAACAACGGGATGCTGTAATATGTTAAAGCTGGAAGCAAGGTGGCGAGTTAATGATCTTCGCAGCACTCATTGTATATCCTTGGCGTTGATAACGCAATATGAATCCACGGAAACTTGAGGTTGATCGTGGCGGGTTATAAATGACTCCGTATGATTTGTGTTAGTAATCCGACCAGTAGTTCATCCCAACTGGTTGTTTAACCAAAACATAGTGGCGGCGACTTATGTGCCCTATCCATTGAATCATCCGGTGCAGGCGGGCGAGTCGGCTGTGGCATTATAATCTGGTGCGGACGAGAGAGTCGGCAGCGGGGGCGGTAAGCCACACGAACGGGCGGGTCAATCACGTCGTTGTGTTGATGTAAACAGGGCCGCAGAGGCCGTGGCTTGCACATATATTTATATATCATTATGGCGGGTTAGATGCATGATGTCCTTTATATGACCATCGCTCTTGCAATGAACGTTTTCCCTGATATGTTTAAACCGGAAATTATCCACCACAAAGTTGATGATCACCACGGTGAAGCCGAAATCAATCACAGACGAGTCGCCCGCGGGAGCAGACAGATGAGTCAACCGCGAGGTTGTAATCCGGCGCGGACGGGCGAATCAACCACGTCATGTTGATGTACATTGGGCCGCAGAGACGGTTGCTCACACGGATGCCCGTCAAGCAGCATGGCACGAACGAACCCCGGTGCACAATGTTGCTATCGTATTATAATGGTGGCGCCAGCAATATATCCATGACATGATCGTCGCTTTTGCAGTAAATAATTGTCCTGCATAAACAATATTGCAGATCGAGGCAAAGATAAATTATTTTTTAATAAAAACATATATGCCAATGAAACAAATTGTCGGGCGAACGTGGACTCTGGCGCTGGATAATGCTGGACGTCCGACAAAAAAGACAGCTCGTACATATATACGTCTGATCTGATGCTCCACTAGCACTCAGTAGATTAGTAGTGCCAACAATGTTTTGGGAACGAGCTAGCGCATCTTCTCGTGGACTTTTCCCTTTGTTGATCCTTCACATGGGGTCATGGTAGCAAGTACTAGTACTCCACGGATGAATTGTTTATTAGTAGTGAATTGGCATCACTGATTTGCCTTGTAGTGGCGCACTGTTCCTCAGCTGCGGCGGCACCTGCGGGTTGATGATGGTGGCAGACTGCTCGGCGTGGGGTCGACGGAGGCGAAGGTGACCCAGTGCAGCGGCGGCTCAAAGTACAGCAGCGGTGACAGCAAGGCCCAGGCCGGCTTGCAAGCGTAGGTGGCTGCTCAAAGCCTGTGCCGGCGGGAACATCGCGAGGCCAACCGCAGCCAGAGCACAACTCATGTTTCCGCACCCCTCTCGCGCTCCACAGCGCGATACGGCGCCACCTACCACAACCACCGTACCCACCGTTTCCAACGCCGGCGTTGCCCAGTCCGCCTACATTGATGGGGTCTCTGGTCGCGTCCTCCCCTGCATCGCCCTCCGAGCGGCGGAGCTGAGCCCACTGTCGGGATGGGTGGATCCAATCTCGGGGCGGATCCTACCATGTGTGGCCCTGTCCGCCGTGGAAGAGGCTCCTGCTTGCCATGTAAGTCCCCCATCTACTCCTCCTTCCTCTCCGGGTGTGCTGCAGAACGTGCAGGCAGCTCCGACAGAGCTCCGCGGCCGTTCTTGGGCTGCTCTTGCTGCGCCTCCCAGTCCACGCCTCCACTCAATCATCATGGCCGGGGCAAGCTCGCCCCCCGAGGAGCCTCCTGTCGGCACACAGGCAAGAGCCGGCACGCCGGCCCCGATCTTCGCGATTCACTCCCCAGCCGCGCCCACCGATCCAACCCGCGTCAGTGACCACGGAGGCGCGCCTTGGACGGTGGCCACTTCGCGGCGTACGCAACGCCTGGCTCGGCGCCAGGCAAATCAACTCTCACAGCGGCCAAAGGATTTGAAGCAGAGGAGCCATGACCGGTCTGCACATACTGCGGCCATGGCATTCAAGATGCGTTTCGGCAATTGCTGCTACAGATGCCTCTCCCCAAGGCATAAGTTCTTTGAATGCAGAGACCCACAGGTCTGCTACAACTGCAAGCGTACGGGGCATTTGAACGCAAGTGCGCCTCTCGTCTCACCAGAGCGAAACAATCTCCACCGCTCTCTACCTCCACCCCTGTCACTACGGCTCTCCGCGCCCCCGTCCCACCTGCTCCAGCGCATCCCACTGCTCCTATCCCCGTCACGCCGGCCAGTGAAGCCCGACGCCCGACAGTTGCCAGCTGCACGGCAGGGGTGGGCATGGAGTTCATCCCGGGAGAGGCCCACAGGAGGCCGGCCATGTCCAGCTGCACCGTCGTGTCTACACCAGCGATGGAGGAGGAGGCCTACAAGCTGCGCACTACGACCCTGATGCTCACGGCATCCTCGTCGTGGGACGGCATCACTGCGGACATGGTGGTCCGGGCGATTGAGCGTGAGCATGGCTTCCCTTGCCGCGACATCGATGTCGCTCCGTGCTTCCCCGAAGATTTCATCCTCACCTTGGCTGAGCGCCATCAACGCGATCTCGTCTTCGAGCGCAGGACGATGGCCGTTGCCGGCGTTCAGTTCAAGCTCAGGCCATGGTTCCCCCCTCTTGGCGGAAGCAGGGTGTGGCGCTTCTATTGTCGCGTCACCATTGACCGTCTCCCGCTGAATGCGTGGGACTGGGACTCCGTCCAGGAGGTCATCGGTCGCGACTGCGAGCTCGACCTCATCGAGCGACAATCCCTGACCAAGACAAACCGCACCGCGCTCTTCGCCTAGATTTGGGCCTGGGATCCAGACAAGATTCCTCTCGCCTCCGACTTCACCGTGCTCAACAGGCCAGACGTGCAGCGTTCGAGAGGATCACTGCCTGAAGGAACTCCCAGGGAGCAAGGCAAGGAAGGGCCGCACTTCCCGGTGCTCATTCACCTGGACGAGGTGAAGGACTACACGCCACTTCCTGAAGGTGTGTTTGGAGAATGGCCAAGGATCTACAAGCACAATGATTGGCGCTTGGGCATCAAGGACGGCGAAAGCCGGAGCCGGCCGGTGGCCTCGGCGGGCTCGTTCAACGCTCGCCGTCGCTGCGACGAAGATCATGATGAAGGCGGCAGCAGGCGCGGGAGCCAGCAGGGTCGGGAGGGAGGACGCAAGAGATTCTGTAAGGGGATGTGCGACCAAGCGCAATGCAGAGACACAGCGACGTACAACCCCCAGCCACGCCGTCACAGGCGCCGGGATGGGGTTGATGAGCCGGCCGGCGATCCAGTGGAGAGGCAGCAGCCTACGGCCTCGGACGGCGTGGGCAGGGCTGCACCACATGTTGCGTACAGGCCCGTTCAACGTGAGCGCGAGCGGGTTATCGTGACCCCGTCGTTGGAGGTGCGACGGGGGCTCATGACCCCGCCCCCAGAAGCGCCACCAGTACAGTCCGTACATGTGGCTGGGGAGCAAGAAGACCAGCCGGATGATGAAGACGCCAGAAGTGATGCCCAAAGTGTTACAGATGCCCCGACCACCATGCGCAGCGCTGACGAGTAGCTCGATGAGTCCGCTCTGCCGCCCCCTGATCTTGCTGCCAGAGCACTGGCGATGGCGGACGCCGTGCTCTGGGATCCGTCGTTGCCACTCCAGACTGGGTCCATACAGCAGCAGGCCCAACCCCTTGGTCCCATGATTGGGCCAGTCCTGTCCATGCAAGACGCTGCTTCCGCCACCGCTGCAGGCATCGCTTCCTACTTCAACCCGACAACACAGGACGCCAACTCCATCACTGTTGTTGGCGTGGCTCCGTACTTCATCCTGACCATGCGGAGCACCCATGTCCTGCCTCCTCTGCCTCCCTCCCTAGGACCAGTGAGCTTGGAGGGGTGGGGGTGGCCTGACAACTCCATGACGATGCAAGGAGACTGGCACAACACGACCTTGCAAGGAGGATGGGAGACGACCACAACGCTGCATAGCAGCCCCTGTTGGATGCCTGCCTGGGGCTCAGCACAGCTCAACGGCATGCGTTGGAACCCAAGTTGGGCTTCCGGCCCTGAAGTGGTCTTTGGCCCTGGTGCCTCCGAGGCCCTCTCGCGCCTGATGCATGCTCCAGCTAGCGAGCTCGTCCCTTCGGTGGAGGAAACTAGAGCAAGGAGGGCCCTAGCGGCGGCCAACCTAACCGGACATGGGCTCCTATCAGCTATCACCACCAAAGTCTCCGAGCTGCATATTGACGAACAACGGGCCTTCATCAGTAAGATAGCCTCCCTGCTGTCGGACTCGCTCCTTGGGACTCCGAAGACGATGTCGCGACCAATCAAATAGCGCATTTTAGGGGCCATGAAGAAGTCGAGGCAGAGTGTCCGTTTGTCCCGTCAGCACTCCAACTTCTCCTCCTCAAGGCGCTCGCAGGCGGCGATCAGCGTCAAGCTCGGGCTCATCAGGAAGGTGGAGGAGTTCAACGACGACACATTGCTCCAATACCTTCACTTCTTCCGCACGCCGATGCCGCCGGAAAACGTGGCGAAGCTGGCCAAGGTAGCCGCACTCACCTCCCCGGCCCAGTTGCGCCTTCCGGACGACGAGCTCTAGGCCATCCTGGACGAGCTCGCCGCCCGAGCGATGTAGTGCACTTGTTGGTGCGCTCTCTGCATGTCTGTTATTCCTCATGATTAGTTTCCATCTGAACTTGTGTGTGCTCGGCTTGAAGGCCGTCGAGCGAACTGTCGCTCCTTCTTGTTGCTGGCCAGTTTTGGCTGGCTGTACCTCATCTAGAAACTGCATGTCCTTAGTGTTTCCTTATGAATGAACAACTATCTTTAATCAACTGGAACATGAGAGGCCTGAATGATAGGGCACGCCGCGCGGCGATTCGTGCGGTGATTGAAGATACTCGCTACTCCATGGTTTGCATCCAAGAGTCCAAGCTCTCTGCCACAGCCCCAAGGGACCGTGGGGAGATCGCCGGGTCGTGTTTCGACATGCACGTGGCTCTCGATGCTGATGGAATGAGGGGGGGAATTCTGCTCTGCTGGCGGTCTGATTGCTTCTCTGTAAGCAACATCGCCATCAGAAACTTCTCAATTACTGCTACCTTCACCCCAGCGGGAGGCGGGCAAGCATGGGCTTTGACCACGGTATACGGACCCCATGACGAGGCTCGGAAACAGCTCTTTCTTGCAGAACTGGCAGCTATCCACAACTCCATGGCCCAACCATGGCTGGTGATTGGCGATTTCAACCTAATAAAAGACCCCCAAGACAAAAGCAATGGCAGAATTAATCGTAGATGGATGAATAAGTTCGGCCGCACCCTTAACAGTTCAAACCTGCATGAGATCCCGCTAATTGGGCGCCTTTTCACTTGGAGCAATGAGCAAGAATCACCAACCCTAGTCAGACTAGACCGCGCCTTCTGTAATGTCGAGTGGGAGTTGCTCTTTCCCGGCGCCAAGCTTCTGCCTAGAGCGTCCTCCGTGTCGGACCACTGCCCATTGATGCTTGTCAATGACACAATCTTCAAGACAAACAGAAGATTCCGCTATGAATCTTATTGGCAGCACATACAGGGGTTCCAGGAGGTCGTGGCCCAATCTTGGAATAAACCTGTTCGTAATAGTTCGGCAATCACCAAACTTAGCTGCAAACTACATCGCCTAAGCAAGGACTTGAGGATGTGGAGCAAATCAATAATAGGTGACATCCACAAATAGCTCCTGATGGTTAATGAGATTACCTTGCAACTAGACACCGCCCAGGACTATAGGTCCCTAAACAACGATGAGAGGGAGCTGCGATCTCATCTCAAATCAAGAAGCTTAGGGTTATCAGTGCTACTTAAAATAAAGCTAAGGCAAAGAAGCAGAGTGCTCTGGTTGAAGGCCGGTGACGCCAACACAAAATTCTTCCAAAGAAAAGCTAATGCGCGGCATAAACGAAACACCATTCACCTGCTACAAGGACCTTCGAGGCCGATCCACGCCTCAGAGGAAATAAGCCAACACGCACACAACTACTTTCAAAGTATTTTGGCTCGGAAAATCCAAGATCGGCAGCCCTCAATTGGGATGAGCTTGATCTGGACCATGTAGACCTTACTGACATAGAGGGTGACTTCTCGTTAGAGGAGATCAAGCGGGCGATCGATGACATCCCTACCGAAAAGGCGCCAGGACCAGATGGTTACTCAGGGGGTTTCTTCAAATCGTGTTGGGATACAATCAAGGCTGATCTGTTTGAGGCGCTGAACCAACTCTATCACATGGACAGTCGGGGCTTACATCGCATAAACACGGCTATCTTAGTCCTTATACCCAAGAAGCAAGGGGCTGACTCGCTCAAAAACTTCCGACCAATCTCGCTATTACACAGTCTCATCAAGATCTTCACCAAGCTGCTTGCAACCAGATTAGCTCCTAAACTAGCCAACCTAGTTGACCATTGTCAAAGTGCTTTCATAAAAAACGAAGCATACAGGAGAATTTCCTGTACATACAAAGCACGATCAGAAAGCTACACAAAGCGAAACAGCCTACAATCCTGCTAAAGTTGGATATCGCGAAGGCCTTCGACTCCCTTTCCTGGCCCTACATCCTGGACATGCTCGAGGCGCGAGGCTTCGGCGCGCGTTGGCGCGAGTGGATTGCCATGTTGCTCCGGACATCCACGTCACGGGTGATTATGAATGGGCAGCTCACTGACGCCATACAGCACCGACAAGGGCTAAGGCAGGGTGATTCGCTTTCCTCGTTCCTGTTCATCTTGGCCATGGATCCGCTACAAAGGATGCTGAGCCTCGCGATGGCGCGTGGCCTGCTCACCAAGTTACCTGGTCGATCTCCTTTAATGCGCTGCTCCTTCTATGCGGACGATGTCGCCATGTTCATGAACCCCAATGTAAATGATGCCCAAATGGTCCATCTGCTTCTCCATTGCTTCGGCCAAGCCTCAGGTCTCAAAGTAACTGCGGATAAGAGCATGGCTTTGCCAATTAGATGTGCAACAATCAACTTAGCACTTGTCCTGGCACCCCTTCGCATCCCATGCAAGTCTTTCCCAGTAACCTATCTGAGAATGCCACTCTCCCTTAGAAACCTAACAAAGGCAGATTTGACCCATTCCTGACCAAATTTGGAAACAAAACTGCTACATGGAAGGGCGGGCTGATGGCCAAGAGTGGACGCCTCGTCCTTCTCAAATCTGGACTTACCGCATTGGCCATTTACATGATGACGGTGCGCAAGCTGCCTGCTTGGGTCCTAAAGCGTCTCATACAGTTATGTCGCTCCTGGTTGTGAAGTGGAGAGGGCACGTGTAGCGGCGGCAAATGCAGAGTGGGATGGGCTCAAATTTGCCGTCCCAAAAACCTTGGCGGTCTAGGGGTTTTGGACCTACGGAAATTTGGTACGGCGCTGCGACTTAGATGGTTGTGGACGGCATGGCAGGACCCGCCCCGCCCTTGGGCACGGTCTCCACTACCGTGCGACGAAAAAGAAAGCATGTTGTTTGCCATGGCAACGGAGCTCAAACTCGGCGACGGGCGGAAGGCCCACTTCTGGCAAGATCGTTGGTTACATGGGCAATGCCCAAAAATCCTAGCACCGACCCTATTTGCAGCATCGGCAAGGAAAAACCGAACGGTGCATGACGCACTCACGGAGCAGACATGGCTGAGCGATCTTGCTCATGGGCTGACCGAAGATATGCTACAGGAGCTATCCAACCTGGCGGAAAAATTGGACGAAGTGGTGCTTCTACCTAACCAGCCAGATGAGATTGCATGGAGGTTCACCTCAAACCGCGAATATTCCGCCAGGTCCGCCTATCTGCTTCAATTCGAAGGCTCGATGACACCTGAGGGGCACAATCTCATTTGGAAAGGATGGCCCCCAGGTAAATGTCGCTTCTTCCTATGGACAGCTATGCTGGGCAAAATCTTAACCGCGGATGCGTTGCTGCGTAGAGGATGGGAGAACAACTATTTCTGCCCTCTCTGTGAAAGGAATCTCGAAACCCCAACACACTTGCTACTGGAATGTCCCTGGTCGAGATATGCCTGGGAGAAGATCGCTCAACTCGCACACGCACCGGCGCTACTGCTGGCATCATGGGATGGTTTGGCCTCCATCAAAGCATGGCTAATAGCATGTCATGGCAGGGCACGAGAAGACATGAAGAAAGGGACCTTGTCCATCATACAACTTATGGCATGGGAGATTTGGCGCGAAAGGAATAGACGTATTTTTCAGCAAGAATACTTGGGCAGGGAGCGCTTCATCGAGAAAGTAAGAGAGGAGATACGGCTTTGGAACATGGCAGGAGCAGGCATTCCTTTTGACCCGGGCTGATTTCTCTCTCCCGGTTTCTTTTCTTTTTTTCTTTTTCTTTCGGTTTTTGGTCGAGCTTGCTCGCCGTCTACTCGCCTTGTGTACGCTTGTAGATCGATCGTTTCCTCTCTCTAATCAATGAATTTGGTAGACGTCGCTACCGACATTCAAAAAAAGAAAAAAAGAGGCGGCTGAGGCGATAGGTGAAGGTGAGCGACGAGGCGGGCCGTTCGCAAGCCTGAACCAAGGTGAAGGTGCGGCAGCACATCCGCAGCGGGTCAAAGCCACGGGGGCGGAGTCCGGCTCGGAGTGATGGTTTCAGAAACAAGGCCAAATCCGGCTGCAGCGTTCGACGGTGGACGCCGGCTCTCGGCGGCCGGAGCAGATGAAGCGCGGCGGCTCAATCCACGGGGTGACTCAAACGCGGGGGCCACGGCGGACGACGGCATCTCGAGGTGAAGACGGCAGAGGCCGGCTTACAAGAGGAAGCGACACTAGCTTGGAGTAGTCGAGTGCGACGGCAGGAGCGGAGGTGCTCTGGACGCGGCTGGCGGCTCAAGAAAGGCGGCAAGGACGGTCGAGTAGCGCGGATCGGCACTCCGGTGGCGGCTTGACGCGAAGCGGCCCGGAGGCGCGGGGCGGCTCGCCGCAAGGTGGCTCTCCGGCGGCATGTAAAGCTGCGGCGGCGGCTTGGAAACTGTTCCGGCCAGTGCGGCGCCTCCAGGCGATGCAGTTTCGGAGGCGATTCTATAGCCAGGACGGAGCGACCCAGCGGAGGCACTTCGATTGACAAGTCCATATCCACCTCCTCCAGGGCGTGGCCCCTCTATGTTTTTTTAGTACGACCAAAGCACAGACTGGCCTTTCCCTCATACACAGATATCCAAGTTTGAATCACCTCTGCCCCAGACTAGACCGGCCAGCTGCTTTTGTTCCTTACGTGAGGATATATAGCACTTAATCAATCCATCTTCTATAGGGACTCGTACACAAACTAGCACCTTTCACGTCAACAAACTTGAGGCTTGGTATGGGATCCAGTACCAGTAGTACTAATATTTAGATTTGGTGCAAACAGCCATGTAGCCTGTCAATATCTCCTCGAGTTTTGAAACAAGGAGTAATATCAACTCTGCAGCTGTCTTGGTTGAAAAAACACGGCTGCAGCTTTGTGATCTGTACACGTACGGATGAACTCCTGCCCGTCTCGATGTACTGCGTCGGGCGCTGTAGCAGAAAGTTTTGATGTGTCCTCGGATTGACAGATTACCAGAGACGCCTGCGGCAGCACACAACCACAACCCTAATTTCCTCTCAATTTGAATTTTGTCCTCGTTGTTCCCATTGATTGTCGATGGTATAGATCTTCGGTGCCGGCTCTTTCTCATCCAATGAAATCGCGAGCTTCTCGAACACTAGGAGAGATCCTCCAAGAACTCATTATCACCGTGCGCAGGCCCCACGGTGGGCGTCAACTGTCGTGGAATTGTCACGGCAGATGTCCTAGTGTGAGGACTTAGTCGAGGGGCAACACATCTATGTGGTAGCTTGAGAGGGGGTGAACGGAATTGAGAGACGCAACACACAAGACAAGGGTTTAGATAGTTTCGGGCCCCGGGAAACATCATCCGGTAATAGCCCTACATGTTGTTTGTGGCTAGATCTCATTATGCTCATGAGAGAGTCGCCGCATAGCCAACTATCCTTCTAGTCGTGTCCAGCCTTAGCGGTTATTTTCTCTTCCTTCTTGGGGTGCCTAGGATTAGGACTAATCTACCTTCTAATACAAACCGGATACAAGTCCGGGTCTTGACTCCTTGTAAGGTAAAATATTCTTCATGCCTTTCCTCTTAAACCGGCCTTTCAGGCCTTGGGCCTAGTCATCCGTCTGTCCCGCCTGCCGGATTACTAGTGAGTCATAATGTTCAGGCAGGTTGCTTGTAAATCGTCTGGTCAGCGCGGGTCGCTAGTGAATCGCCAAGTGTCAACCGGGTCTCAAGTAAATCGCCAACTCCGGCCGGGTCATACCGCGGGGTATATCCCTGATAGATGGGGTTCACCACATCTATTGGTGCCTCTCCGATAATGCGTGAGTAATTCTTTGTAGACCTTCGGGTTCGTAGTTAGTAGCTAGATGGCTTCCTCTCTCTCATTTGATTCTCAATACAATGGTCTCTTGGAGATCCATATGATGTAACTCTTTTTTCAGTGTGTTTGTTGGGATCGGATGAACTTTGAATTTATGATCAGATCTATCTTTTTATATCCATGAAAGTATTTGAGTTTCTTTGATCTCTTTTATGCATGATTGCTTATAGCCTCGTATTCCTTCTCCGATATTTGGGTTTTGTTTGGCCAACTTGATCTATTTATTTTGCAATGGGAAGAGGTGCTTTGTAGTGGGTTCGATCTTACGGTGCTTGATCCCAGTGACAGAAGGGGAACCGACATGTATGTATCGTTGCTACTAAGGATAAAACGATGGGGTCTATCTCTACATAGATAGATCTTGTCTATGTCATGTCATTGTTCTTATTGCATTACTCCGTTTCTCCATGAACTTAATACACTAGATGCATGTTGGATAGCGGTTGACGTGTGGAGTAATAGTAGTAGACGCAGGCAGGAGTCGGTCAACTAATCTTGGACGTGATGCCTATGTAATGAATATTGCCTGGATATCGTCATGATTATTTAAAATTCTGTTAATTTCCCAACAGTAATTTGTTTACCCACAGTTTGCTAATTTTCTCGAGAGAAGCCACTAGTGAAACCTACGGCCCCCGAGTCTCTTTCTCATATTATTTGCCTTCGCGATCTATTTTATTTGCCTTTTATTTTCATATCTACTAAACCAAAAATACAAAAATACCTTGCTGTAATTTTATTTTATTTGGCGTTCGATCTATCAATATTTACAACTTTCTCCCGTCAACGCACCAATTTCTGGCACCGTTACCCGAAAGGGATTGACAACCACTTTAACACGTCGGGTTGCGAGTATTTGTTATTTGTGTGCAGAGGCTGTTTACGTTGTGTTGCTTGGTTCTCCTACTGGTTCGATAACCTTGGTTTCAAATCTGGGGGAAATACCTATCGCCGCTGTGCTGGATCATCCCTTCCTCTTTGAGGAAATACCGACGTAGCTTCAAGTAACATCAAAAGGAATTTCTGGTGTCGTTGTCGCGGAGGATCAAGTCAATATAGTTTCCCGGCCACACACCATTTCTGGCGCCGTTGCCGGGGAGGATCAAGTCACAATAGTCTCCCGGCCACGCACCATTTCTGGCGCCGTTGCCGGGGAGGATCTTCAACATATACCAGGTTCCTAATCACAAATCTCATCTCCTCGCAATTTACATTATTTGCCATTTGCCTCTCATTTCCTCTCCCCCACTTCACAAAAATTTGCCATTTTATTCGCCCCTCTTCTTCGTTCGCAGTTTTCTCGTCAGATCTATCTGTGTTTTCGCTTCCTAGTCATAATGGCTAGTGTGCCTACTCCTCCTTTGTCACCAGATTTTGAAGTTCTTTACTTCAAGCAAAGACAAGGAGAAAATTTGAAAGATGCTTGGTATAGGCTTAAGGGATCTTATCGTATTTGCAATTTAAAGGGGGGCGCTAAGATCTTGCTTTGTAATTTTTACATAGGATTGACTTTGCATCATAGACAACTCCTAGATTTTTTCGCCAAAGGGAATTTTATTGAGCTTGATGCCAATGCTGCCTATGAAATTTTAGAAGAAATTTTGAGAGTTCCACCTCAAAAGAATGGGTTTTCCTTCACCCCCGAGGGATTTCAAATGTTGGACAAGCTTGGTGATTTGCATAAACATATGGTTGAAATACAGAAATATAATGAACCCCTCAAACGCCTCAATGGTAGTATCAATCGAATGAATACCTTGATTACTCTTTACAACAAGCGATTGGATATTTTGGATCTAAATATGGTTTCTTTTCCGAAGAATTTAGGGAAGCGTAAAGCGCCTCCCAGGTTTGAGAAAACCCTTACAAAAGTTTCCAAAACAATAGAAGACAAAACTTAGAACCTTGTATTATGCTTGGCTAAGGGCGTAAAATTATAGCGCTTGTTGGGAGGCAACCCAATGAATAAAATATATTTTTGCTTTTTGTTTCCTGTTATTGAGTGTTACCAAATTATGCTACTGTTATGATTGTGTTTTTATGTTTTAATTAGTGTTTGTGCCAAGTAAAACCTTTAGGATCTTCTTGGGTGATAGTTGTTTGATCTTGCTGAAAAAAATAGAAACTTTTGCGATCACGAACATAATTCTTTATTTTAACCAGAGATCAAAAAAATACCCATTCCTTTTGCAGTAGATCAATATTCAAATTTCTCAGGTCGTCCTAATTTTTCAGAGTTTTTGGAGTTACAGAAGTATTCGAAATAGTCATATTGCTACAAATTGTTCTGTTTTGACAGATTCTGTTTTCTTTGCGTTGTGTGCTTGTTTTAATGGCTCCATGGTTTTCTTTTTTGACAGAAAGACTGTAAGGGAACCCCCTACTCCATGGTTTTCTTTGATGAGTTTTTTCCATAGAAAATTTGGAATACAGTAGATATAATGCAAAAAAATGAATTTTTTTTGATACAATACTTATAGTAGTGATTTGCTTTCTTTTACTAACGGATCTCATGAAGGTTTTGTTGAGTTTTGTGTGATTGAAGTTTTCAAGTTTTGGGTTATCTTACGATGGATGAAGGAATAAGGAGTAAGAAGAGCCTAAGCTTGGAGATGCCCCGACATCCCAAGCTATTATCCAAAAGAGAGCAAGCAACTAAGCTTGGGGATGGCCCCGAGTGGCATCCCCTCTTTCTTCTAACGACCATCGGTATTTTACTCGAAGCTGTATTTTTATTCGTCACATACTATGTGTTTTGCCTGGAGCGTCTTGTCTGATATGAGTCTTTGCTTATTTTGTTTTGTGCTTTTAGTCTTGATTCCTTGCTGGACACACCTATTTGAGAGAGCCAAAATTATGTCATGACTTGTTAGAATTTCTCTTTATGCTTCACTTAAATTTTTATGAGCTATGGACTTGCTCTAGTGCTTCACTTATATCTTTTTTAGCACGGTGTGCTTTAGTATTTTTTAATAAATGCTCTCTTGTTTCACTTAGATTTATTTGAGAGTTAGTAAAATTTTCAAGAAAGTCTCTCTTACTTCACTTAAATTAATTTGAGAGAAAAAATAATGCTCATGATCTTCACTTATATTTGTTTGAGTTTGTCAATAGCAACTTATGAAAATTAGTTTTAAAGTGATAGATATCCAAGAAGGATACAATAAAAAAATTCATGAATATCATTGGACAAAATAAGCTTGATTCTTAGTAATAGTTTTGAGATATGATGACGTGATATGTGAGTCATGTTGATGAGTAATTATGCTTTAGTAAGAATATTGGTGTTAAGGTTTGTGATTCCCTATGCAAGCACGAAAGTCAATAGTTATGCAATGAAATTATATCCTACTTGTGGTGCATTATTCGGTGTTAATTATGCTTAATGCTCGCTTATGAGATTATTCTTTTCTTGGTTGTTCGCTTCTCAATATTTTGCTAGCCTTCATTTTGCACTAAGTATGCTCACTACTTGTGCATCCAAAAACCTTTAAACCAGTTTTGCCACATGAGTCCACTATATCTACCTATATGCGGTATTCTTTTGCCGTTCTAAGCAAATTTGCATGTGCCATCTCTAATTTTCAAAATAAACTTCTTTTTTGTGTGTTTGTTTCGCTCGCGGAGCGGTGAGGGGTGGCTGATATTTTCCATGCTAGATGTGTTATTCTCACGATGAGTGTTTATGCACTTGTCATTGCACGAGAGTAAGGCAAAGGTTCTAGGGATGCCCAGTCCCAAAATGAAAAATGAATTTACTTTATGTTGTCAAATAATAAATTCCTTGGAAAGTGTTGGTATGGAGGGCAACCGTGGATACGGCTAGCCATGGAAAGTGAAAGTATGGTGGAAAATGGAATAAACTTTATTTTCTATTTGGGAACTTGTCAGGACCCCGATTCCAAGTCACATCAATCTAGCCGGTAACACCTCATATCACTTTGCGGCCTCACGCACGGTATCCCACGGGTGTCGCCTTACCATGGCCCGGGACCGTTTGCGCCTTTTGGCTCACGTATATGATAGTGTCGCTAGCATCCATATGGCAGAGAACCCGGGCCGACATGGCTAGTCGTGAACCCAAAGCGGCACAGACCTATGGAGACAGGCATACATGAATCACATCGAACATGTCGGTCATCAGCGAGTGATTCCGGGCTGTAGCACTGGGCTAACAGGACTCCGGGGAACCCGGGCTGTAGCAGGCTAGGCAGGACTCCGGATATCACCGCGTGACATTTCCCCGAACGGACAGACATAGGAACAAAGTGAAACACATGCCGGCCAGTCAAGTGTCCTGAGCAGTAGTGCTGGGCTAGCAGGACTCCGGTGAACCGGGCTGTAGCGGACTACTATGGCTCGAGGAACACTAGACTACATTTCCCCATAAGAAGGGCTGCCAAGGATAAACAACTGGATTGTCGGATCCCACTCATACCAAGCATTTCAATCATACACACAATATGCCCGATATGAGTACATACAACATGGCATCACAACAAAACTCTACAACTCAAGTACTTTATTTAAAGGCTCCAGAGAGCCATACATAACATGTTCATACAGATAGGGGTCACATGACCCGACACTCAAGTCATACAATCATACAAGCACATGCGGAAGCAACTAGTCTGAGTACAGACTCTAGAAAGAAAGAAGGCTTCTCGAAGCCTGTCTATCTACATAGGCCCTCCATGGCCAGGATCACCACCTGGGTGGCTAGTCACTCGTTGATGTCAAGGTCTACGTAGAACCCATCGGAGGGGCGGTGTTGTCGTCTGAAAACAGTAATTGAGCAAACATGAGTACAAAGGTACTCAGCAAGTCTTACATCAGAACCTACTATACATGCTTATTCTCAAGAAGGTGGTGGGGTTAATGCAGCAAGCCAGCTTTGACTCTTGGCTAAGCTATCCTACGGAACTTCACCAGTAAAATAGTTTTCGCACACGAGTCCACTACTCACCAACACAATACTCCACGGGGGATCCTCCCTCGTCATCCTACGAGAGGGCCATCCTCGGTACTCACACTTATCTTGAGTCTTCTATTAGTACCCATTAACTTGTCTATGAACTGTATAGGCAACCAAGTAGTCCTTTACCGCGGACGCGGCTATTCGAATAGTTTTATACCTTGCAGGGGTGTACTTCTTCATACACGCTTTCACCACTTACCGCCGCTTACACGACATGTACTCGGCAACCTTCAAGCGGAAGCCCAGCGAGGGTGTCGGCCACGGCCTACCTAAACACTTAAGTCTCTAGTCCAGGTTTATCGCCTATCCAGGTTCCATCCGCAGGGAGTCCGGCCGAGGTTTCCACATACGGCCCCGAACGATGTGAACAGGGTCCCGAGACGCCTAACGGGCGCCCGGCATACCCGGCCACGGTGTATCTACCGTAACATAGCCCACCCCTAGGGTCAGCGCTACGCACGGCCGCCAACACATAACCTACAAACACCAGAAACTAGTTGCAACTCCTGGACAGAGTACTAGGGTGGTTAAGAAGCCGAGAGGGTTAATTAAGGATCCCAATGCATGGTAGTAGCTGAATCTTAAATCACACATACAGATCTCAGTTCTTAGGGACGGCCTCAATGAAACAACCCACCATGTACTCCTACATGGCCTCTCATCGATACCTTTACCAAAACATGTTCAACACATCCCTCACATTACCGGCATAAACATTTCACTCTGGCCCATCACCCAGATGAACCAGACCTGACACAACTCTAAGCATAGCAGGCATAGCAAGGTAGGAATCACATACATGGCTCAATCAACTCCTACACATGCTAGTGGGTTTCATCTAGTTACTGTGGCAATGACAGGTCATGCAGAGGATAAGGGTTCAACTACCGTAGCACACAGCAGTTTGAATCGCGTTGTCTTAATGCAGTAAACAAGAGCAGAAGCGAGAACATGGGTTTGTATCGGAATGATCAATGGTTGCTTGCCTGATGGAGTGGTAGTGGGATACTGCCCTTCAGTTGGATACTCGTGAATATCCTCGGAGGCAGAACCTACCACGAAGAATACATCGGAACACAATCAACACATGACGATATGCAACAATATGATGCATGCTATGACATGGCAATATGAATGTGTCTTGGCCTAATGCAAGTTATAATAGAAAGGAATGAACTCATTTGAATCAAAGATTCAAATATTAGCTCATTAAACATGGTCTTAATAGTGCATTTCCTTATTCTGCTTAAACCGTAAGGTAAACTTGTTTTGTCATGCATGATACCATTACAGATGGATAGATTGAATTTTTCTGATCATTTTTCATATATAAATCTTTGCATTTGGAGCTATGGTTGATTTTCTATGATTTTTAGAAGTTTTAACTATTTTCTGGAAATTCCTGAATAAAAATAAATCCAGAAAATGCATTACTGCGTCAGCATTACGTCAAGGTGACGTCAGTGGTCAACGGGGACGTCCAGGTCAAACCTGACTGGTGGGTCCCGTGTGTCAGTAGTTAATTAAGCTAATTATTTTTAATTGAAACTAATCTGATTTAGTTAACAGAGGGGGACCCACTTGTCATTGACTCAGGGGAGTCAAACTGGGGTCAAACCCCTGGTCAGCGGGGCTAATCCCGCCGGCGTTGAGTCGCCGGCGAGGCCGAGACGGCGGAGGGCTTCAGATTTGGTCCTCCGGTGACCAAATCGACGGCGGAGACGTGCTACGCGTAGCTGGGGCTCGCGTGCATCTAGTGGGGCAAGTGGGAGGAGCTGGGGTGGAGCGAGCTCGCCGGAATCGAGCTCATGGCGGCGGCCGGAGTTCGGGCGGGGTTGGTTTCGAGGCTACGGTGCACGGGAGAAGGAGCTGGTGGTGGCTACGGGTTCCTGGTGCTGGGCTGAGCACAACAGCGAGCTTGGCCTCGAGCCACTGTGGCTCTGGCCACGACGGCGCCATGGTCGGCGGCGGGGAGCTCTCGGGTGCGGTGGGAATGGCGGCTACAGAGGCCAAACAAGCACAGAAGCTAGGGAAAAAGGAAGAGGAGCTCACAGCGGGGTCGGAGAGGGGGTCAGCGAGCTCGGGGAGGACTTGAGGCCGGCGAATCGAACGACGGCGTCCGGCGGCCGTGGACGGGGAAGAAGGGCACCACCTCGTCTTGGGGTCGTCCGAGCTTGCGTGGGTCCACGGAGAGGTCCAGGGTGACGAGGCGGAGCGATTGGGCTCGTCGGAGGGGCGAGGGAGTGGCTCTGGTAGCAACTACGGCGATCGGCGGCGAGGGACGCACTCGGCCATCGCGGGAGAGAGTGAGGGAGACGAGGGGGAGAGTGCGAGAGGATGAGAGGGGACGTGGGGGTCGCGTGGCATCTCTGGACGTCTCCATGCGTCGGCAGAAGCAGGAGGTGGCCGGCGTGTGGCCGCGGGCGCCGGCCACGCGCTCCGCGTCCTTCTGGCGGGAGGAGGACGACGACTGGCAGGGCCAGTCGGCTGGGCCGAGCCAGGTGGGCTGGCCAGCACAGGTAAGGCCCATGTGGGCTTCCCTCTCTCCTTTTTTTAATTTGTTTCTGTTTTTTTATTTAACTGCAACTGTTGGGCTTTATTTAAAATACTAAAACGTTTCCAAAAATCCTGAAAATAATTGTGGGCTCTTTTTAGATTATTTCCAACAGCAAACATTTATTTCCAGAATTATCTGAGCATTTAGATTATTTTATAGCATTTAAATGCCCAAATTCAAATACTTATGATTTAACTCAATGACCTTCTGTTGACCTAGGAAAATGTGCACCAATTTTTCCAGAGGTTTTAACCCAAGAAAAAGAGGGTGAACTTTTTAGAAGGGCATTTCAGGTTCATTGAAAATAATTTTAGTAAACCCTAGTTGTTTCCAGGGGGTTGGGGGTTCTGTCATCCCCATTTCAAATTTAAGAGGAAAATAAACATGATGCACACTCTAATGCTTGAACTAGCTAGGGTGTGACAGAACCGCCTATGATATATCTAGCATGGAAAGTGTTTGGAACTCTAAGTCGTTTTTGTTGGTGGGAAGGAGACACCTCCCAAAATGCTTTTATCTCTAAGTTTTTTGCTTTGAGCTCTGGCACCTCTACAAATCCCTACTTCCCTCTATGAAGGGCCTTTCTTTTACTTTATGAAATTTTTATTTTGAATTTGAGTCTCCATCTTCTCTTACAAAAGCACCAACTGATTGTACTTGAGCATTGGGTGTAGTTAATATGCGAGTGTGTTTCATGAATGTATCAATGATTGAGCATGGTGGGCTACGGATAGCTTATTTTAGCGTTGATATTTTGAAAGACATGGTTGCTTGTTGATATGCTTGAGTACTTAAGTTATCATGTCAAAACTAGACTATTGCTTTGAACGATATAAAAGTCCAAATGTCCATGCTATAAAGAAAAGAAATATGATATGACATGTTAGGCAACATTCCACATCAAAAATTCTGTTTTTATCATTTACCTACTCGAGGACGAGTAGGAGTTAAGCTTGGGGATGCTGATACGTCTCCAACATATCTATAATTTTTTATTGATCCATGCTGTTATATTATCAATCTTGGATGTTTTATAATCATTTTATAGTCATTTTATATCATTTTTTGGTACTAACCTATTGACATAGTGCCAAGTGCAAGTTGCTCTTTTTTGCATGTTTTTTACATCACAGAAAATCAATACCAAACGGAGTCCAAATGCAACGAAAATTTATAGAGATTTTTTTGGACCAGAAGACACCTAATGGGTCAAGGCTGTGCCTGGGGGGTGCTCCGAGGAGAACACAACCCACCAGGGCGCGCCAGGTGGCCCAAACGCGCCCTGGTGGGTTGTGCCCACCTCGGGTGCCCCCAGACCGCCTCTTTGCTCTATAAATACCCCCAATATTCTAGAAACCCTAGGGGAATCGACGAAAATCAATTCCAGCTGCCGCAGAGTCCAGAACCACCAGATCCAATCTAGACACAATCACTGATGGGGTTCACCACCTCCATTGGTACCTCTCCGATGATGCGTGAGTAGTTCTTTGTAGACCTTCGGGTCCGTAGTTAGTAGCTAGATGGCTTCCTCTCTCTCATTTGATTCTCAATACAATGGTCTCTTGGAGATCCATATGATGTAACTCTTTTTGCGGTGTGTTTGTTGGGATCAGATGAACTTTGAGTTTATGATTAGATCTATCTTTTTATATCCTTGAAAGTATTTGAGTTTCTTTGATCTCTTTTATGCATGATTGCTTATAGCCTCATATTTCTTCTCCGATATTTGGGTTTTGTTTGGCCAACTTCATCTGTTTATTTTGCAATGGGAAGAGGTGCTTTGTAGTGGGTTCGATCTTACGGTGCTTGATCCCAGTGACAGAAGGGGAACCGACACATATGTATCGTTGCTACTAAGGATAAAACAATGGGGTATATCTCTAGATAGATAGATCTTGTCTACATCATGTCATTGTTCTTATTGCATTACTCCGTTTCTCCATGAACTTAATACACTAGATGCATGCAGGATAGCGGCCGATGTGTGGAGTAATAGTAGTAGATGCAGCAGGAGTCAGTCTACTAATCTTGGACGTGATGCCTATGTAATGATCATTGCCTGGATATCGTCATGATTATTTGAAGTTCTATCAATTGCCCAACAATAATTTGTTTGCCCACCGTTTGCTATTTTTCTTGAGAGAAGCCACTAGTGAAACCTACGGCCCCCGAGTCTCTTTCTCATATTATTTGCCTTCACGATCTATTTTATTTGCCTTTTATTTTCAGATCTACTAAACCAAAAATACAAAAATACCTTGCTGAAAATTATTTTATTTGGCATTCGATCTATCAATATTTACAACTTTCTCCCGTCAATGCACTAATTTCTGGCACCGTTACTCGAAAGGGATTGACAACCTCTTTAACGGATGGACAACCCCTTTAACACGTCGGGTTGTGAGTATTTGTTATTTGTGTGCAGGGGCTATATATGTTGTGTTGCTTGGTTCTCCTACTGGTTCAATAACCTTGGTTTCATATCTGAGGGAAATACCTACCGCTGCTGTGATGCATCATCCCTTCCTCTTTGGGGAAATACCGACGTAGCTTCAAGCGACATCAGTCATATCTACATAGTTCTCGAACCCGTAGGGTCCGCACGCTTAACGTTCGATGATGATTTGTATTGTGAGTTATGTGTTTTGGTGACCAAACATTGTTCGGAGTCTCGGATGAGATCATGGACATGACGAGGAGTCTCGAAATGGTCGAAAGGTAAAGATTGATATATTGGACGAAGATATTCGGACACCGGAATGGTTTCAGAATGGTTCGGGTATTATTCGTAGTACCGGGAGATTACTGGAACCCCCCCTCTGCCGGGGAAAGTAATGGGCCACTATGGGCCATAGGGGAGAGAGGAGCCAGCCCACAAGGGGTGGCCGCGCGCCCCCCATGGGAGTCCAAATTGGACTAGGGGAGGGGGCGGCGCCCCCCTTTCCTTCTCCTCCTCCCTCTTCTTCCCCCTTTTCCCCCTCCATGAGAAGGAATAAGAAGGGGGCCGAATCCTACTAGGACTGGGAGTCCTAGTAGGAATCCTCCCCCTATGGCGCGCCCCCTGGCCGGCCTCCTCCCTTTCTTCCTTTATAAACATGGGTAGGGCACCCCTTGGAGACACACCAATTTGTTCCAAGCCGTGTGCAGCGTCTCCCTCCACGGTTTTCTCCTCCAGTCATATTCACGTAGTCCTTAGGCGAAGCCCTGCATGGATCACATCACCATCACTGTCACCACGCCATCGTGCTGATGAAACTCTACCTCGACACTTTGCTAGATCAAGAGTTCGAGGGACTTCATCAAGTTGAACGTGTGCTGAACTCGGAGGTGCCGTACGTTCGGTACTTGATCGATTGGATCGCGAAGACGTTCGACTACATCAACCGCGTTAACCTAACACTTTTGCTTTCAGTCTACGAGGGTGCGTGGACACACTCTCCCCCTCTCGTTGCTATGAATCTCCTAGATAGATCTTGCATGATCGTAGGAATTTTTTTGAAATTGCATGCTACGTTCCCCATCAGTGGCATCAGAGCCAGGTCTATACGTAGATGATATGCACGAGTAGAACACAAAGAGTTGTGGGCGATCGTAGTCATACTGCTTACCACCAACGTCTTATTTTGATTCAGCGGTATTGTTGGATGAAGCGGCCCAGACCAACCTTACATGACCACGCTCATGAGGCCGGTTCCACCGACAGGCATGTAACTATTCTTGCATAAAGGTGGCTGGCTGGTGTTTGTTTCTCCAACTTTAGTTGAATCGAATTTGACTACGGCTGGTGATGAAGCTACATACCTAGGGTAGGTCATAGGCCTGACCTAGACACCCTCCTCTAGGACATCACCTTAAAGGCAGAAGCATTCAAGGGATACCGTCATCCACTCAACCAGAAGTATTCCACTCGGAAGACTTAATGTCACTCGACCATAGCAATAACCACTCGACAGATAGAAGATCGAAGGCCATTCGGAATTGCAACGGTCGGACGTTTACTCTGTAGGCTTAATGGACATTTATGTCACTTTATGGCTAGGGTTACTAGAAACGCCCCATCCTTATGTACCTTAAACCATGTGTAACTGAGGGCGGGAGGGGCCTGTCGAACTCTATATAATCCACATCCCTCCTCAGGGACAAGGGTTCGCACCCCCTGTAACACACACGCATAAAATCCAGTCGACCGCCTCCGGGCACCGAGATGTAGGGCTATTACTTCCACCGTGAAGGGCTTGAACTCGTAAACCTCGTGTGTACAACTTCCCCATAGCTGGGGTCTTGCCTCCTCATACCTACACCCCATTCTACTTTCAGTCTTAGAACCACGGTAGTTGGTCCTTGTTGAAGCTTAAAACCGCACACTTGACGAAAAATCGTTGTGGTTTTGATGCGTAGGTAAGAACGGTTCTTACTAGAAGCCCGCACCAGCCACGTAAAACTTGCAACAACAAAGTAGAGGACGTCTAACTTGTTTTTGCAGGGCATGTTGTGATGTGATATAAATTATTGTATGACAAGATCATGTTTTTAAAAGTTATCGGCAACTGGCAGGAGCCTTATGGTTGTCGCTTTATTGTATGAAATGCCATCACCATGTAATTGCTTTACTTTATCACTATGCAGTAGCGATAGTTATAGAAGCAATAGTTGGCGAGACGACAATGACGCTATGATGGAGATCAAGGTGTCAAGCCGGTGACGATGGAGATCATGACGGTGCTTTGGAGATGGAGATCAAAATCACAAGATCATGATGGCCATATCATGTCACATATTTTGATTGCATGTGATGTTTATCGTTTATGCATCTTATTTTGCTTAGTACAACGGTAGCATTATAAGATGATCCTCACTAAATTTCAAGGTATAAGTGTTCTCCCTGAGTATGCACCGTTGCGACAGTTCTTCGTGCCGAGACACCATGTGATGATCGGGTGTGACAAGCTCTACGTTCACATACAACGGGTGCAAGACAGTTTTGCACATGCAGAATACACGGGTTAAACTTGACGAGCCTAGCATGCATAGACATGGCCTCGGAACATTGAGACCGAAAGGTCGAACGTGAATCATATAGTAGATATGATCCACATAGAAATGTTCACCATTGAAAACTACTCCATCTCACGTGATGATCGGACAAGGTTTGTTGATATGGATCACGTGACCATTTAGATGACTAGAGGGATGCCTATCTAAGTGGGAGTTCTTAAGTAATATGATTAAATTGAACTTAAATTTATCATGAACTTAGTCCTGATAGTTTTTGCATATCTATGTTGTAGATCAATGGCTCGTGCTACCGTTCCCTTGAATTTTAATGCATTCCTAGAGAAAGCTAAGTTGAAAGATGATGGTAGCAATTACATGGAGTGGGTCCGTAACTTGAGGATTATCCTCATTGCTGCATAGAAGAATTAGTCCTTGAAGCACCGCTAGGTGCAAAGCCTATTGCAGGAGCAACTCCGGACGTTATGAACGTCTGGCAAGCTAAATCTGATGACTACTCGATAGTTCAATGTGCCATGCTTTACGGCTTAGAATCGGGACTTCAAAGATGTTTTGAATGTCATGGAGCATGTGATATGTTCCAGGAGTTGAAGTTCATATTTCAAGCAAATGCCCGTGTTGAGAAATATGAAGTCTCCAACAAGTTCTATAGCTACAAGATGGAGGAGAACAGTTCTATCAGTGAACACATACTCAGAATGTTTGGGTACCATAACCACTTGACTCAGTTGGGAGTTAATCTTTCGGTTGATAGTGTTATTGACAGAGTTCTTCAATCACTGCCACCAAGCTACAAAGGCTTCATGATGAACTATAATATGCAAGGGATTGAAAAGACTATTCCTGAGCTCTTCGCAATGCTCAAGGTTGCGGAGGTAGAAATCAAGAAGGAGCACCAAGTGTTGATGGTTAACAAGACCACTAGTTTCAAGAAAAAGGGAAAAGGAAAGAAGGGGAACTTCATGTAACACCCACAATGCGGCTATATCTCCCACGTGTCGGGGCACGACCTAGAGGAATAGCCGCATGGTAGGTCTGTCGCAAGAGGGGTAATCTTTACACATCCCATGTACTGAATAAGAAAGGGATAAAGAGTCGGCTTACAATCGCCATTTCACACAATACATAAATAGTTCATACATCATCCAAAGTACAGACAAAGGTCCGACTACGGAACCAAAATAATGAAAGACAACCCCAAATGCTAGATCCCCGATCATCCCAACTAGGCTCCACTACTGATCATCAGGAAAGGAAACATAATAGTGACACAAGTCTTCATCGAATTCCCACTTGAGTTTGGTAGTGAGGGAGTCCTGGATTAGGGGGTGTTCGGATAGCTGAACTATACCTTCCGCCGGACTCCCGGACTATGAAGATACAAGATTGAAGACTCCGTCCCGCGTCCGGAAGGGACTTTCCTTGGCGTGGAAGGCAAGCTTGGCGATACGGATATGAAGATCTCCTACCATTGTAACCGACTCTATGTAACCCTAACCCTATCCGATGTCTATATAAACCGGAGGGTTTTAGTCCATAGGACGACATACACATCAACAATCATACCATAGGCTAGCTTCTAGGGTTTAGCCTCTCTGATCTCGTGGTAGATCTACTCTTGTACTACCCATATCATCAATATTAATCAAGCAGGACGTAGGGTTTTACCTCCATCGAGAGGGCCCGAACCTGGGTAAAACTTCGTGTCCCTTGCCTCCTGTTACCATCCGGCCTAGACGCACAGTTCGGGACCCCCTACCCGAGATCTGCCGGTTTTGACACCGACATTGGTGCTTTCATTGAGAGTTCCTCTGTGTCGTCGCCGTCAGGCCCGATGGCTCCTACGATCATCAATGGCAATGTAGTCTAGGGTGAGGCCTTCCTCCCCGGACAGATCTTCGTCTTTGGCGGCTTCGCACTACGGGCCAATTCACTTGGCCATCTATAGCAGATCGAAAGCTACGCCCCTGGCTGTCAGGTCAGATTCGGAAATTTAAACTACACGGCTGACATCCACGGGGACTTGATCTTCGGCGGATTCGAACCACCGCCAAGCGCGCCGCACTATCACGACGAGCATGATCTAACTCTGCCGCCGAATAGTGCCCTGGAGGCCGCACCCGCATCGGCTCCGACCCTTAGTCCAGAGCCAACCGCGCCGATCGAGGATGGGCGGTTGGACGCCACGTCGGGGGCTGTGATCCCAACAGCGGTTGAGCCGAACACTAGCCCCGTACTCTGCGAGACTCGTGACTCCACGGAGTTGGATTCTTCTCCGGACTCCGAACCCTCCGCGCCCCTGCCGATCGAATCCGATTGGGCGCCGATCATGGAGTTCACGGCCGCGGACGTCTTTCAGCACTCGCCTTTCGGCGATATCCTGAAGTCACTGAAGTCTCTCTCTTTATCAGGAGAGCCCTGGCCGGACTACGGTCAGCAAGGTTGGGGTATGGACGATGAAGAAATTCAAAACCCACCCACCACCCACTTTGTAGCCACTGTTGACGACTTAACCGACATGCTCGACTTCGACTCCGAAGACATCGACGGTATGGACGCCGATGAAGGAGATGATGAAGAACCAGCACCTACTAGGCCCTGGAAAGCCACCTCGTCATATGACATATACATGGTGGACACCCCAAAAGAGGGAGAGGGTGATGGAACAGCGGAGGATGACCCCTCCAAGAAACAGCCCAAGTGCCAACGTCAGCGGCGCCGCTAAAAATCCCGCCAACACAAAAACGGTGATTCCAGCACGGGAGATAATAATACTCCGGAGAGTGCCGAAGAAAACCCCCTCCAACAAGGTTTAGCATAGGAGGATGGAGAAACCAGCCCTCATGAGAGAGCGGCAGACAGAGAGGTCGAGGACGATAATTATATGCCTCCCTCCGAAGACGAGGCAAGCCTCGACGACGACGAATTCGTCGTGCCAGAGGATCCCGTTGAGCAAAAGCGTTTCCAACGCAGGCTTATGGCCACGGCAAGAAGCCTCAAGAAAAAACAGCAACAGCTCCGAGCTGATCAAGATTTGCTGGTTGACAGATGGACCGAAGTCCTTGCGGCCGAAGAGCATAAACTCGAATGCCCCTCCAAGAGTTACCCAAAGCGCAGGTTGCTACCCCAATTAGAGGAGGAAGCACTTGATGCGTCCGAACGGCCACCTCGTGGCCGTGACAGAGAGGCCTCCCGGCCCTCCACTCAAGCCGCACCCCGTACCAAGGCACGGGAATATGCGCCGGACTTACGAGACATGTTGGAGGACAAGGCAGGGAAAACACGATCGATCTACGGATCGCGTGGGCACCCCACGGCTCGAGACGGTAACCGTCATGCCGGCCACAAATTCGGCAGGGCCGAACACAGTAGACAAAACTCATTGGAGCTACGTCATGTTATCGCCCAGTACAGAGGCGCCGCACACCCACTGTGCTTTACAGACGAAATAATGGATCATCAAATCCCCGAGGGTTTCAAACCCGTAAACATCGAATCATATGATGGCACAACAGACCCTGCGGTATGGATCGAGGATTATCTCCTTCATATCCACATGGCCCGCGGCGACGATTTTCACGCCATCAAATACCTCCCACTCAAGCTTAAAGGACCAGCTCGGCATTGGCTCAACATCTTGCCAACAGGATCAATCAGTTGTTGGGAGGACCTGGAAGCCGCATTCCTCGACAATTTCTAGGGCACTTATGTGCGACCCCCAGACGCCGATGACCTAAGTCACATAATTCAGCAGCCAGAGGAATCGGCCAGGCAATTCTGGACACGGTTCCTAACAAAGAAAAAACAAATAGTCGACTGTCCGGACGCTGAGGCCCTAGCAGCCTTCAAGCACAATATCCGTGATGAGTGGCTGGTGATGGAGCTATGTACCTAGGGTAGGGGCATGGACCTATCCTAAGTACCCTACCCAAGGACATCCCTAGAAGAAGTCACCTTTCAATCGACTTGGAGGTATCCCACTCGACGGATTCAAGACACTCGACCACGAAGCAATCACTCGACCAAGATCCAACCACTCGACTGCCAGGAGATCTAAAGTCACCCTGCACGCAAACGGTCGGTCATTAAGTAGCTTTTATGGTCATCATAGCAATTTATTAGGGGCGTTACCAGTAACCCCCAGTCTTAATGTACTTTAAACCTTGCATTACTGAGGGCTGGAGGGGCCTGGCGAACTCTATATAAGCCACCCCCCTCCTCAGTATCAAGGGTTGGCACCTCTGTAACTCATACACACATAATCCAGTCGACCGCCTCCAGGCTTTGAGGTGTAGGGCTTTTACTTCCTCCGAGAAGGGCCTGAACTTGTAAACCTTGCGTCCTTACAACCTCTCCATAGCTAAGACCTCGCCTCTCCATACTTACCCCCCTACATCACTGTCAGAGTTAGGACCACGACAGTTGGCTCCCACCTTGGGGCTAGGAGTCTTAGCGCCTAGTTTGAGAAGTTGCAATTTTTTCTGATCTCCTTGATCATGGTTTCGGGCGGAGCTTTGGTGGAGGGCCGCGAGATCTGTCTCGGCGCGCTCACGTTCATCGCCGACGACTCCGCTTGGCTTCAGGAGGCTCCACTCGACGTCGACGCGCTCCCCGTCCACGGGGCGACGCACTTTCGCGCATGCGTCCGTGGTGTCCTCCTGTGGCAGCCGTCGACCCAGTATCGGTCGGCTCCTGTGGCATCTCCCCGCCCTGTTTCTCGCTGGCGCAAGCGCTCCGGTCGGTCGAGGCTTCAGAGGTGGGTGAGGCATGCGGTGGCCCGCCAGTCGACCACCCCACAAGTCGCGGCAATCGAGCCCAACGAATCCCTCTACGGCCTGTTCGACTGGCTCCGCAGAGACCGCATCCGAATGCGACAGCAGTGACCCCGCTGCAGAGGTTCTGGTGATCGATGGGCCACACAGTCCTCCCGGTTTCCCCTGCGCTGACGGAGGCGCGGATGGGGGCGACCCGTCGCGTCCTCACGAGGAGTATCTCCCCGAGCCTCTCACATCGTTGCAGCGGGAGGAACTTCGCCGCCGGAACATGGATGCACTCCACACTCCTATCGTTGGAGAAACCCCCGAGGCCCGGGCCTTGGAGGACGCGCGCTTGGCTAACTTGGCCGAGCACACTCGACTGGAGAATCTCCAGCGAATACTCAACGGGCGAGCGCGTCAACAGGCTCCAGAATCCAGTCGACGTCAACTCTTTCCGCCCCCGCGGGTATATCATACTCCGATTCAGAATTTGGCGGCTGCGGCCCGTATAGCAGAGTCGATTCAGCCCTCCCAGTCAGAGGCTGGCAGAGGCTTGTTGCAAATCAGAGCATTGCTCCGGGCAGCGGGAGACCAGAATTCCGCTATTTCTCAGTCGCGGAACAGGATCCATAGTCGATCCATTGCAGCGGATACAGTCCAGTCGGCTCACAGCCCAAGATCGCCTCCGAGGCATGAGGGACGTGGAGACCGGCGTGATCTGTACAGAAGGAATGAGCAGTATGATCACCGATTCGATCGTGATGATCGACGTCGAGTGCCAACCCCTCCCCCGAGGAGTGGATCATATTGCCTCGACAGCAGGTGGACAGACGCCCTCATAGTGTTGGGCGGAGAATTCCAGTCGACCCCAGGGAACCAGGCTTTGATGCGAGATCCATTCTCGTTCAAGGTTTGGTCGATAGGAATAGAGCTCACCGAGAAGGCCACGACAGAGATGCGCCTACCAGTAGCAGAGTACATGTTTCAGGGCCGGAGTGTTTCAGTCGAGCCATCAGAGCCGCTTTAATTCCTCCCAACTTCAGGTTGGCGACTGGAGTTAGTAAGTTCACCGGTGAGTCCAAGCCCGATACTTGGCTCGAAGATTACCGAGTGGCTGTCCAGATTGGCGGTGGGAACGATGAGGTAGCCATGAAGCACCTGCCTCTCATGTTAGAAGGCTCGGC